>NC_056072.1:43880839-44186592 GCF_016772045.2 Ovis aries | reverse complement strand
GGCTGTTCAGGACAACATCGGCTATTAAGGACTGTGCAGTTACGCCCACCCTCGGGTTTCGCCAGACGCAACTTATTAGCAGATTGTATTTGAGCACTGGAGTCTATGAGAGAGGCATGAATCACCAGCACAGTGGATTAACTGTAAAAGAAACACACACAAACTGGAGGCATCCCTGCCACCCTGAGACCCAGCAGCAGGCAGGAAGTGCAGGGCGTGGACCAGGCCTGGTCTTGGGAGACGGACAGATTTGGGACTAGTCCTGCTTCAACCTACAAAAACTTCCCAGGGCCCTCAGAGTGAATCCTCCTTTGCTTAAAGAGCCCTGCCACCCTCAGTCAGCCCCCACTGGCCACAGCTCATCCTCGCCCCTCCCCGTCTTATCCTCTCTGCTCCAAGCTTCACAGTGGGGATGCTGGGCCCTCACCTCCCACCAACCCCCACAAGCCTGGACTTTCCCTGACCCTGGTCTGGCCCCACACCCTGACCCTCCCTTCCACACCACCCTTTCTTAGACTTACTTATTCCACATCTGTTTCTCAGAATTCTATACTGTGAGCTGTGTGTGGGTGGAAACCATGCCATCCTCCTGAGGACCTGATCCTCAGCTCCTAGAGCAGCACCCGGGGCCTGGAGGGGCCAAGGTGAATAGATGGAAAAAAAGAGAAAGAGATCTTCGCTGCATTTCTCAGGAGCCTGAGCCTCAGTTTCCACACCTGTAAATGGGGATCAGACCCCACGCTGTAGGGCGATGACAGCGTGTTCTGTCTTCCTGCTCTGCAGCCTGTCTTTCATTTTATTTCACTGCCTCATTTTAAAAAATACACTTTTACATACAAAGTCACTCTTTGACGTGCAGATGTGAGTTCTGAAAACATTCGCAGGTGTATGCCCACCCCCACATAGACACAGAGCTGCTCCATCACCCCCAGAGTCCTTCATGCAGCCCCTTTGTGATCTAACCCTCCTCCCCACCCCAGTTCCTGGCAACCATTGATCTGCCTTCTGTTCCGATAATTTTGCCTTTTCCGAAACATCACGTAAGTGGGATCACACGGCACGGCACCTTTTACGCCTGGCTCCCTTCCCTCTGTGCAGAGCGCCGGGAGTCACCTGCGGTGCTGCGTACAGCGGCGGTTCCTTCCTTTTTATTGTCTTCTCCCCAAAGGAAATCTCTTCACTCAACCGAAAACAACAATGGCCCTGCGCCTTCTACATCCTTTGGCAATGTAGCCACCAGTGTTCTAGAACCATTACAGCCTGGGAGGTAACAGTGAATCGGGACCCAAGATCACCCTTCCTGGCTGTGTCTGTAACCCAGATTCTGAGCTCTGTGCACATCCCCCCATAGCCTCTTTCTGAGGTCGCTCATCTGCAGAATGGCCAACAATACCCAGACTTCCTCAAAGAAGATGCCCAGCTCAGGCTGCTGGCTCAGAGAGCATAGTACCACCAGGGGCAGGACTGGCTGTCAGGAGATGGCTGACAACCTGGGGTGCTATTTCAGGGCAGCAGTTGCGGGGTGGGGGCAGCTGGCTGTCCAACCTCTTGGGAAGAGTGAACAGGTGAGAAAGAAGTGGAGGCTGAAGAGAGGATGAACACTCCTGAGAACACTGGTAGGAAAATGAAAGAGAAAAATAGGGTGGTGGCAGCTGTCACAGTATTAGTAATGATCATCACAGTGGCCCAGGGACCACGAATGCTTACACTTGGGTGAAGTGATGTTTACAAAAATCCTCTCATATAATCTGCACAAGGTGATGGGCAGGTTCTGGTAACATTTCATCTCACGGTTGAGGAGCCTGGGGCACAGGGAGCATGCACAGCGTGCCAGCAGGTGGGGAGGCTGAGCTCGGACTCCGGTTCTCACCCTCCTAGCCTCGCCTTTGTCTCAACTAGAGCTGAGCTGAGCTGCTGGTGATGTGAAGGCTGGGCAGGAGCCAGGGAAGGAAGTGTGTGGCACAGGACGGAGGCAGGAGGGAGGGAGCCACTGGAAAGGGAACCGGAAGAGGAAAGGACCCCAGGGTGCAGGGGGATAACGCCTCAGGGCATGCTTGTACCTCCAGGCTGGTGCACCAGAGGTTTGTTTTGTTCTTGCAGCAGTAGAACCTGTGTGTCAAACCTGGTTATATTCAAAACCCAAGACATAATACACCTGGTAAAAGCAGAGCGGCTCTACTTGAAGGGACTGAGGAGGAGGAGGAGGAGGAAATAGACCCACCAACCTCCCCCACCCCTACACCTCCACTGTGGTGGACTCAGGACTCCTGAGGGCTCCACTCTCGGACGCACGCTCCCTGAGGGCTGGCTCTCTCTCCTTCCTCCCTTTTTCTTTCAAATACTCAAATAACAGCACATTCAAAACTAACATTAGCCAGAGCTGCACTGTAGCATCTTGTGTCTGCACCGTATTGGGATCCAACTGGGACTCAAGAAAAGAATAAGTATGGACAACACCTGGGCAGGGTCCAATCTGGATCCTCCCTCACCAGCAAAGTGCCTCTCAGCAAGTGTCGGACCGTCACCAAGCCTCAGAAGCCCCAGCAGTTCCACCACCTCTTGGGATTTTAAGAGAGGTGAACAAGTGGACATGCGTAAGAGCTCTTAGAACAGCGCTGGTTAGAGTGCGATAAGGGTTACCTATTAATTACATCAATAGGATTAAACGTGTGATGGGGGGGGAGGAAATCCAGTGGAAGGAATTACAATGTCCCCATGGAAAGTACAACGTTCTGCATGACCCAAAGCTGTTCCCTCCTAGGACTGGCCTGTGAGTGCTCTGGTTTTTGTAACCATCTCTATCAGTTCTGTACCACTGGGAGGAAGGGCCTGGACAATGGAGGTGCGAAAGTCATGAGACTGGCAAGGAACGCTCACCTGGAGCCAAGTATTTATTAATTGCTGTTAATGCACCATTCTGTGCCTGGAGAATCCCATGGACAGAGGAGTCTGGACAGCTTCGGTCCACGGGCCGCAGAGAGCCAGACATGACTGAAGAGACCAACGCACACCCACTCTGTGCCCTCTGCCCCATTTCTGTCTGAATCTGTGCTCTAAGAAGCTGGGAAAAAACATCTTCCTCTTAAGAGGCTTCAAATACTCAGACAACAGTAGACAGATTTTAAAATAACAGGACAGATGTTGCAGCTCTAAAAGAGGAAAGTTCCCTCCATGAGAATGTAGAGTTGTATTAGAAAGGGCTGGAAGTGAATCTTTTCCAGGACTGACTTTTCCATGAGAGAACAAGACTCCTGCCTCCACCAAAAGAAAGTCAGCACAGTATGTGGGTGAAGAGTGCCCTCTGCTGGCCAGCAATGAGAAAACCTCAGGGGTTGCGCAGGGATTGGGGTGGGTGAGGGTGGGCGGGGCGAGTCTCAAATACCCTATGTAGCTCTTTTTTTTTTCCTTTTGTCTTCTTTCCTTTCCTGTCTTTTTAATTAATCTGAATTGCAAACAAAAATGCTTCCTTTCCTAAAAGGAGAAGAACAGAGAGAAAGAACAAGGTCAAAGAGAATTTCCTTCCACTCCTCACTTAACGTTTTCCTGCTTGGAGCACATGAATGTCACCTAAAAATGGCCCCTGTGGAACGTGAGTCTTCAGGTGGTCCACAGCACCATCCCATTTCCATCCTAAGACCTGAGCAGATTGCAAATTTCACAGACAGACACCCTGACTCAAAGCCACCTGACTCCTCCCAGGAACTCTGGCGGGGGTGGTGCGCAGGGGGTGTGTGCGGCGGCGCGGGGCGGGGGGCCGGGGGGGGGGGGGGCGAGGATCGGCTTGCAGCTAAGGAGATCCCAGTGGCATGGAGGACAGGTTGATTCTGGCTCAGACCCAAATGACTCTGGATGGCCTGCTCTAGAATCCGGGAACCTTTGAAAAATACACCCTCCCACCTCAAGACTAGACCACAGCTCTCTGCCAGGCTGCTCCCCACAGCTGGGGCCCCCACAACCTCACTCTCCAGCTGGAGCATCATCCCCGCTCTCCCCCAAGCCTGACCCTGCAGGTGAGTTCTCACCCTCTGGGTTGAGTGCTCATTCAGAGCACCAGAGCCCACCCGGCAGAGCGTCACTGCCCCTTCAGCATCACTCACAGCTGTGAGAAAGTCCCCACTGAGCTCCCTTCTCCGTAAGAATAATAGGAACTGCCATTGACTGGAGGCCCACTAAATGCAGAAATGTGACACATACCACTTTAAAAGAATCCTTCTGACCTCAAGAGACCCCTTGAGCACCTCTGGGGGGCTTTGCTTTCTGAATGAAGGGCAAGAGCTATTTAAAACTTGAGGCTACCAGGCTTCTTGTCCAACCACCTAAGGAATGACTTGGTCCTGTCTGCCTTCCTCCCCCCCCCCCCCCCCCCCCCCCACCACCAGCCACCGTTATACAGTCTGAGTTCAGCAGTCTCTATGTAAATCAGAGGGAAGAGAGGCAGGATATGGAGAGATGAGGGAATACTGAGGGGGGTTGGGGGAGAGAAGTCTTCTGGAGTGCATACAGGGGGAGTCTAAGGGGAGGAGGAGAGAGATCTTAGGGTGCCTGCAAGGCCAGGTGAGCTGGGGACTGAAGGGAATGAGAAGAGAGAGGAGTTCCTAAGAAGGGCTGCTCTTGGGTATAAAATGGATCCCCTTTGAGTCTTCTTTGACAGACGCAGTAAAGAGGAGAACCAACAGACTTTGAACCTTTGGACATAGCAAAACCTGAGGTTTGGAGTGTTGGAAGCTTTGGTATCTGCCCAGGTTACACGCCAAGGTTCCAATGAGGAAACAGGCCGGCAGAGGGTCACCACCTTGCTAAGGCCCACGTAGCTCGTAAGGGCAGAGCCTCAATCCAAGCACATCTGCCTCCACTGCTCCTTCAGCGATGCTCAGGCCTCTGGGAGAAGGAAAAGACGACCACCTAACAGGCCAGGGGAGGGGCAGACATGAGACAGACCATGGCGACTGAAAACCTCCACAACGAATCGCACACTGTCAGTGATGTCAGAAGCACCAGTTCCTTCCCTTCCCTCCTGGTCCTAATCCCTGAGCTCGCCCTGGTTCTGAACACCCCTCCTCACTGCGAGATCCCTGACCTGCTGTCCTTTATTGCCCCAAACCCGATTTGGCAAGTGCCCTGCTACTAGCCTCCCGCAGGTCTGCACACAGTGTGCACTCTGACCCCAAACTCCTCCAGCGGGGTGGTAGTTCTGGCCCCAAACTCCTCCAGCGGGGTGGTGGAGGCACAATTTCTCACAGACATTGTTTCTCTCTCCTGGATTAAACACCCGGCCCTGTGTCTGCCAGGGCCTCCCTGGTGGCTCAGATGGTAAAGCGTCTGCCTGCAATATGGGAGACCCAGGTTCGATCCCTGGGTTGGGAAGATCCCCTGGAGAAGGAAATGGCAACCCACTCCAGTACCCTAGCCTGGAAAATCCCATGGACAACAGGAGCCTGGTAGGCTACAGTCCACGGGGTCGCAAAGAGTCGGACACGACTGAGTGACTTCACTTCCACTTACCTGCACCTGCCTGAGGAAGTGATCTTCTTCCCGTGTGTTCATTCATTCACCAAATAGCCGCTTGTTTCTGCTTTACACCAGGTACTGTGCTAGCCACTCAGGACATAATGCTACTTTAAAAAAAAGTTCCAAACTAGGAAATAAAGCATGCCTCTTTAGCATCATCTACAGTCAGCACCTGCCTATAGGGTAGGTGATTTCTGACTTACCATTTGCTTTCGATTAGGTCCCAGACTCTGTAAATTTAGGTCGTGAACTTGTAAAAGACTGGTAAGTTGTAAGTAATTTCTGCCAAGTATTAAAAGATAATTCCAAAGGTTACAGTGTTATTTTTCTGTAGAACCTAAACAAGTTTTATATCTAAATTTGCCATCTTATCCCAATATTCTTTTCTTCACAATTTTCTACGACTATATGTATATATATGTACACATATATACACACGCAAATGAGAGTACATATACGTGTACATATACATACTATATATATACTTACATGATACACACACACATGCATACATATCACATATATCTTCCTGGATACCTCCTAGATCCAGCTTTCTCTTCCTTATCCTTCTAGTTTTCTGATAAATGAGTTAAACAAATATTTTATCCAGACTAAGTATATATTTATACAAGAGTTAAAGAAGGTTTTCGGAGAAAAGCAACCTTTGTGCGGGATCTGAAGAATAACAGGAGGAAAAGCATCCCAGGCCAACAGGGCAGCATGTCTAAAGGCCCAGGGGTAGGGAGCACAGCACCCCGGAGACCTGGGAAGACGGTCGTGTGACCTCCACGATCTGCCACTGATCCTCTCAACCAACACCTGCTATATCAACATCATGACAGGACTCTTGAGTCCCTCCTGTCTGTCCCAGCCACATGCAATGGCTGTGAACACAGAACTGGCCCCACCGGGGGAGATGAAGAACTGTGTTCCCTGGATCAACTGACTGTAACTCCATGCCACCCTTCTCAAATGACTGGGGAGAAGCCAGGTACAGGACAGCTGGTGAGGACCCAGTTCTTGGGGGAGAGGACACCTGTGCAGTGGACTACCCCCTAGGAGGCCAGCCTCAGTATGTGGCACAGAGGAAAACAGAGATCCCCAGACATCAACAGCTCCACACCAGGCCCTCTGTCAACCCCGTGCTCTGTGGTGGGTCCAGCTCCACAGGCTGCTCATTCACCAAGTCAGCATGGCACAAACACCTGCTCAAGGGGGCTTGCTAAAACCTGCAACAGAATGATCATTTCTGCACATTTCCACTAAAAACATCAGTCTACATTCAAGTCGTACAGCCGCCTCCTGAGAACAGGGGTTCTCTCTCTCACACAGCTTAATCAGCACCAGCCCTGGGGGCAGAAGACTCTGGCCAGAGGCCAGTAACTATGTGACTTCGGACAAGTTGCTTAACCTGCCTGAGCCTCAGTGTTCTCCTCTGGAAGGGGAAATACTCATGTGTCATTAGAAGACTCAGTGTTCATGGACACAAACACAAACACAATATAAATGGGTCTTATTTTCATAGTTGTTATAATTATCTGATGCTACTTTTAAAATATAACGAGGGTTTGTTAAGTACATAATACAACTCTATGTGGAACTTAGGCAAAATTTCCATATAAAAATGGAAAGCCCCAAACAACAAACTGACAGAAACATGGGCAGAAAGCTAACTCTCGTCTCAAAAGGCTGGCAGGCGTGTTTCTGGAGCGATGTTGCATCAGGCGTAGAGCCGGGCACTCTCTTGCTTCTACTCAGGTATTAAAATAATAAAGTACAGAGAACTCAGGTCCATTTGTCAACATGTTCAGGTTTTTCAAAGGAGACCACTAGGCGGAGAATATGAATATGCCTCTAAAATTGTTTGCCAGAAAGGGAATAGAACTTTGACAGTCCCATTCATTTCACATTTCTGAATATGAAAGAGTTCATATTTTTCCATTATTATGTGCCTTAAGATACAAGATATTAGTCTCAAGATACTAGCACTCATCTGGACGGGTCATCTTTTAAATAATTTTTTCTCATTAGACCTATGATAATTAGTACCTATGAAGTACTTCCTACATTCCCCTGGTACATATATTGTTTTCTTCCTTGGAGAATTAAAGGTTTTCTCTAAAACTGGGAGGAAATTTTCAGGGCTAATGTAACAGCACTAAGGACTCCTTCAGTCCAGGCCCTGAGGACTTCTGTTTAAAATGTAAATAGGTTATCAGGACTGGGTAACGTATTAATACCCACCAGTCATTAAGTCCCACACGTGATACATGGTAATACCTCAGTTGAACTAGCAAAGGGCCAGGCTCTGGGGGATGGGGTGCCAGCTGGGTGAGTTTCAATGTAGAAGAGAAGGAGCTGGTACCCACTAGGTACAGGCCCACAAGAGCTCTTTAGTCCCATCATTGTCCATATCCCTATCAAGTAGATGTAGAAACTGAGGTTCCCAAGTTTAAGAAGAGACTCAATGAATAGCATCATCATTCCCCCTATATCCACTCTGTACCCCATCAGGAGTCTTCAGAGATCCCCTCTATCTCCATTTCTGCATTTATTTTCTTCAGACCCTTTCCTCCCCAATCCAGTCCCCTGTCTCAGCTCCCCCTGCACACTGCAACCAGCAAGAAGCTGTTGAATCTCAAATCCAGTCATTCCCTCCTCACCCCTGCATCCCATTTCAAATCTCTGAAAGGTTCCATATCTCTCATAAAATACAGCCCAAGAATTTTTTAAAAGTACAATTTAGTAGACCCTCTAACCACCATACCCGTCCTCACCCCACCCACCTGCACCTGTTTTCCTGGGAACCCCACTCCAGCCTCTCCACCAGGCCTCCAGCCCTGGAAAAGGGACCCCTCCCTCAAGACACCATCCAGGCTATGACGCTTGGTTCTCTCTGAGCAGCTGAGTCAGCTCAGTGGCACCCTTTCTAAGGAGCTTTCCTGTCAGATCTTCCGCAGGGACCTCTGTCAAGACAGACCACTCCTCTCAATTCCCCGCTGTACCTATCCCTCCACGTACCCTATTACGAGTCCCTTCGGGGCACGATCCATCTGCGGTCACTTCTGCCCAGTCCATGGCCTGGAAGAGAGCTGGCCTGAGGGTACTGCCCTATTGGAAAGGGGCTGCTACCAACAGAAAGAGCAGCTCACGGGTGAGCGGGAGGTGCTGAAAACGAACTCTTCCCCTGGCAGCTCAGAGGCAGGCTTGTCTGAGCAAGAAGGGCAAGGGGAGAATGGGGTCTGGAAGCCTCTCCATAAACAGGGTTGACTCCACATGGTGCCTCCCTCGGGGCAAGCTGTCACAGGAACTCAGAGGAGCTGTTTGTAGGGGCTTTTTCCATATCCACATGTGCTTTTGTCCTAGAACACCACTCTGGGAGTCCAATGAGAGACCCCAGCAGGAGGTGGGGGTGGGGTAAACGATCCCAGCATTCCCCCTGCACTCCTGCCCCACCACCCTGTCATTCCCCGTGTAATTACCAGGAAACTCAAATAGTTTTCCATTTTTCCTCCTCCAGGGGCCCCATGTTCCAACTTAGAATTCCTGGAGATGCTTCAGCAGGAACTTCTAAAAAAATCTTCATTTTGCAAAAAGCCACACTCCTTACAAACTTGTATACAGTTGTAAGCAATGTTGCAAGCAGGCTCTTCTGCTTCCTCATTTGCAAAATGAGGTAGGTGAGATTTAATTACCTTTGATGCCCTTAGTCTATGATGTACAGTTTTGTTTTTAAGGTTCTCAAGTTATTTATGCAAACACCAAATTGATCTCATCACAGACTGCTGCTCACTTTCCAGCACCAAATTCTTACAGTCAGCCTGCACATAAACAGTTGAAAAACAACCACCGCTTTATTCAAACCATAGAACCACACAAAAGGAAAAGATGCCAAACACTCTGTGCACAGAGAAACCCCAAACCTGTGAGATCAAACAGGAGGCGGCCCTCCGCTCAATCCCTTGGCAAGGCCGTTCCTTGGTTACAGATACTTGCTTAATATTTACAAATCTCAATGTTCATTAAATGTGACCAAGTAGGTGACCTGGCTCCTTCTCTTTCCGGCCACCCTGTCTTTTCTAATTTCTCTCCCTGAAGCCAAGAGCAACACTGGCTTGACCCAGGGCACTTCCTGGCTTGAGCTGCTGCAGGGCTCCCTGGAGCAAAGACCACGGCCAGGGCCCTGAGGGGGCCATGAGCCCCTCCGTGGTCTCAGCTATCCACTGAGGTAGCCACAGCCAAGCCCCCAGGCCAAGCTCTGTAGCCCAGGGACCTCACAGACCATTCCTCAAGCCATCTTGGCCAAACTCCACTGGAAAGCCGGCAGCCAGCCATTTCGGTTTTCATGACTTGGCTTTTAACTCACATTGTTTCAAGGAATGGCCAGTTCAAATCTGGCCTGCCTTCATCCTCTCTTCCCATTGTGGAACTGGTCATTTCGGGATCCAGAGGAAGCCATGTCCACGCGTATACACCCATGGGTACACACAGAGTCCCATCCTCAGCAGATACCGTGAAACAGATCCCGGTACCCATTTAAGCACCTGGGGCCTCCATATGGTGAGAACCTCACTGAATTCTATTACTAGGAAGTCATCAGGTCTGATTTCTTTTTTTTTTTTTAATATTTTTTATTTTTGTTTTTTAAATTAATTTATTTTAATTGGAGGCTAATTACTGTATAATGTTGTAGTGGTTTTTGCCATACATTGACATAAATCAGTCATGGGTGTACATGTATTCCCCATCCTGAAGCCCGCTCCCACCTCCCTCCCCATCCAATCCCTCAGGGTCATCCCAGGGAAACAGCCCTGAGCACCCTGTCTCATGCATCGAACCTGGACTGGTGATCTGTTTCGCATATGATAATATACATGTTTCAATGCTATTCTCTCAAATCATCCCACCCTCACCTTCTCCCAGAGTCCAAAAGACTGTTCTTTACATCTGTGTCTCTTTTGCTGTCTCACATACTGACTTCTTAATTATTTACAACTGGAGTTTGCATTAGCTCAGCCAACATATTAAATGCAATAAGGATTTCAAAGTGTTTTTTTTTTAATTAAAAGTCTTTTAATCAAAAACATTTAACTTATTCTTACCTACTCATCAAGTCAATTACTTTGAGAAATACCACTAAAAAAACATATGGTCCAATTCAAAACACAACCTGTATTATAAGCTGGTTGTAAGGAGTAGGTGAAAAAAAATCCCACCAAATCTTTAGCGCAGTGGCTGGCCCACGGAAAAGGTTAAAAAATCATTAGCTATTATGATTATGAATGTTATAATTACTCATCTACAAAGAACTTCCTACCTAACTTTACAAATTACTCTCAGTACATCACATACACACGTGCAATGACCAGTTAGAGGCAGATTTAGAGTAAAACAAGGATCCTTTTTTCTTAAAAAGGATCCCCTCAAATTATATACGCAGCAGGCCGTACAAAACCTGGATCCTTCCCTGATTACAAGTAACAAGTGACGCTCACATTCACCTCCCCCATTCCATTCCTCCACTTTCTCCCTTCTGAACACAACACTGATCACTCCACTTGTATTTTCACCTTACGACTTCCCTGGTGGCTCAGACGGTAAAGCGTCTATCTACAATGCGGGAGACCTGGGTTTAATCCCTGGGTTGGGAAGATCCCCTGGAGAAGGAAATGGTAATCCACTCCAGGACTATTGCCTGGAAAATCCCATGAACAGAAGAGCCTGGCAGGCTACAGTCCATGGGGGTCGCAAAGAGTCGGACACAACTGAGTGACTTCACTTCACTTCACGAAACTATAAACAACAGTGTTTCTATACGTAAGCTTTATATAAGTGGAATCATATCACATTATACTTAATCTCTTGTTCTTTTCTATTGATATTTTATATTTTTAAGATTGATTCATATTGATACATGCAGGTTGTAACTACTCTAGAGTCCCTGATTGTATGGATGTAATAGCCATTTATTTGTGCATTGTCCTGCTGATGGATATCTTGGGTCTTTACCATTTTCTTCTGTTACAAACAAAATGGTAGTAAGTATGCAGCTATTCCTGTTCAGATCTCCTTGGGGACCAGTATCAGTCAGAGTTTCTCTAGGGAATCATGGCAGACACTGATGCATCTTTTGTCCTTACTAACAGAACTCCATGTGTTCTAGGTTGTAATTAAACATCATCACCTTCCCAGACCTCCCTGTGGCTACAGGAAGACACATACCTCAATTCTGGCCAAAGATAAAAATCTACTGAAGATTCCCAAAAGACTCTGCTTCTCTTGATATAGTGATGGCCCTCCTTCCTCCCCTTCTAGAACACAGACCTGAGGGCAGGAGATGAGCAGCCATGGTGTGAACATCAGGACAAAACCTCACCAAAGGCATGGCAAAGTGAAAAAAAAAAAAACAAAACAAACTTGACTTGTAGACAACTGTATTATTCAGGTGCTAAATTAGTCTCTTCCTAACCTTTAGCACTACTTTACTTAGGTGTCATTCTATAAAGAAACGGAATATATTTCCCCCCAAATGGTGAGTTAGCCTTGTAGTCTTTTATCATAAAACCTAAAGTGAGATTCTTCAATTAGAAATATATATATTATAAAGACAAAACTTTCTGTTCTTAAATGTTGGTAGTCAGAATAAGCAAACAAGAAAATGGAACACTTATCTAAACTCTTCCAGTGCTTAGTAAGAATAAGATGGTGACAGCGTTAATAGATAATACTCAAAATGCACTTACCATATGCCAGGCACTGTTCTGAGAACTTCGCGTGTATTCAATTAAGCCTCAGAAGAAGGAAACTATTATCATTATTCCCACATTAGATTAGGAGCCTCCATAGACATTAAGTAACACCAACATCACCAAGACAGTGAGTGATAGAGCCAGGATCTGTGAGTTTAGCATTTCAGGGCATGTGTTGGTGTGGCAGGCTAAATAATGACCCCTCAAAGACACCCACCTGATTCCCACAAACATATTACTTTATGTGGCAAAAGGGACTTTGCAGATGGGATTAAGGAAAGGCTCCTGTGATGGGGAGATGATCCTGTTTTAGCTGGTTGGGCCCACTCACCTTCCAGATGACCAAAAGGGGCCCTATAAGACGGAGATGGAGGGTCAAAGCAGTAGTAGGAGATGTGATGATGGGAACAGAGGGTGGAGGGAAGCAAGCGAGCTGCAGGCCAAGGAATGCAGGCAGCCCGTAGAAGCTGGAAAAGGCAAGGAAACAGGTTGTCCCCTAGAACCTTCAGAAAGCACCCAGACCCATCAACACCTTGACCTTGCCTCAGCGAGACTGATCTTAGACTTAAGATTTCCAGGATTGTAAAATAACGCCTGTTGTTTAAACCATTAAGTTTGTAATAATGTTACAGCAGCCCTAGGAAATGAATAGTCGAGAATTCTGACCCCCAACCCCACCCTCCTAACTCCTTGTCCTCCAGGAGCTCACTCATCTGGGGAGGTGAGCCACCACCTGCTCCTAACACCAGATGCCACAGGGACCATAGAACCCCAAAATGAAATACTGGGGGGTCCCGGGGGGAAGTGTCTGGTCCACACGCATGGGCCCCTAGCCATCCCAGAAAATGCCCTTGTCGTCCACTGCTGCCTACAAAGTCCAGGGAGATAATGCGGGTCTGGAGCCACTTGCTAACAGTTTTTTTCAGGGAATTCATCTTCTAATGAACCCGCCCTGATAATGTTTCCACATTTGTGTGAGACAAAACTTGGCAAGGGAAAGGGCAACACCCTCAGAGAGCTTCCTTCCTGGAACCCTCTGGTGGCCTGTCTGGATTTACCAGTCCGGCCTTCCTGCCCTTCCCTCCAGTTGGGCCCCCTGCACCTCCAGACTAGTAACGCTTGACATTTCCTTTCTCCCCAGCCAAAGTCAGGCCCATAAACAGATTGTTCTCAGGTAAGAGACGCAGATTCATCTTCAATCCCCAGGTCCCCTTTCAAGGAAACACCCCCTACATGCACTGGTCTCCACAAGCATCAGTCTTCCTCAGTCAGACCAACAAACTGAAATTTGTCACGTACCTAAATAATAGCAGCATCCAAGCAATCCTTAAAATAAATGGGGGTGCAAAAAGGAACAGACTCCTCTCTTTATATGAAATGAAATGAAGTTGCTCAGTCGTGTCTGACTCTTTGAGACCCCATAGACTGGGGCCTACCAGGCTCTTCTGTCCATGGGATTTTCTAGGCAATAGTACTGGAGTGGATTGCCATTTGCTTCTTCAGGGGATCTTCCCAACCCAGGGCTCGAACCTGGGTCTCCCGCATTGTAGACAGACGCTTTACGGTCTGAGCCACTAGGGAAGTCCCTCTTTATATGATGTTCTTTTAAAATTCCCCAAAGAAGTCCAACCCTTCCTAAAATGCAGAATGTATAAGGCCAAAGTTTTAAGCTTCACTATTGGGCAAAATGACTCAGCTTCTGTTGATTTTAATACATGAAACACACAGAATTTGGGAGATGGGAATATCCAGGAATAAATATAGAGAAACGGTATGAGTACTTGTTGTTGTTATTTAGTCTGTGGCTCAGCGGTAAAGAATCTGCCTGCGATACAGAAGATGCAGGAAACACAGGTTCAATCCCTGGGTCGGGAAGATCCCCTGGAGGAGAGTATGGCAACCCACTCCAGTACTCTTGCCTGGAGAATCCCATGGACAGAGGAGCCTGGCCGGGCTACCGTCCATGGGGTTGCAAAGAGTCGGACCTGACTGAAGCATACACAGTCAGTCACTCAGTCTTTTTGTGACCCCACGGACTATAGCCCTGCCAGGCTTCTCTGTCCATGGGATTCTCCAGGCAAGAGTACTTGAGTGGATTGCCATTTCCTTCTCCAGGGGATCTTCTTGACCCAGGGATCAAACTCACATCTTCTACATTGTCAGGGGGGGTCTTCACTACTGAACCACCAGGGAAGCCCAAGGTGAGTATTTATTGAATACTTAATCCTGATTATCGTATCAACCCTACATCAGAGGTACTAATATTAACTCTACTTGATAGATAAGCAAATTGAGGCACAGAGGGTCTAGAAACTTGCCCACAACCACAGCCAGTAAGCAGCAGAGCAGAACAAGAGCCCCAGGAGGCAAACGCTAACTTCAACAGGAAGTGTTTGCCGTAACCCACCTGTCACCTGAGTGTCACCTGTCCCCACCCTCACACAACTAGTTAAATGGGATTACAAGGCTAGAGGAAAGTTACCAAGGTAAACTGTACCCTGCACAACAGGGAAGCCCCCACATGGATCACAGAGTCCCAGGGAAGCCCTGTGATCAGGACCTGCCTTCCAACTGCTCGACAGCCTGTCCCTCCTGTCCCACCAGCTCTGTACCCAGACTGCATTCGACCCTGTAGAGCAGCTGAGGGTGAAGATCTGAAGCTGCAAACCAGGTCCTTCAAGGAGCGAGGGCACCACCTCCATGAGGCTCTGTTCTCTAATACATAAAAGGTAAAGGGTGATGTTTATAGCACCCAGCACAAGGCCTACTCAACTTGACATGTAAACAGAAGACTGTGGGCCCTAGAATAAAACTAACCCCTCAGATTTACTTACCAAAAATTATCCAGTGTACCAAGCCCTTTACATATATCATCTCATTTGGGATTAATTTCTTGGTAGAACGTGAGAAAAGAAACACGGGTCAGGAGAGATGGATGTACAACATAAAGCCCTCAAACCAATAAATAACTCACCTGGAACACTCATCACCCCAGTGACTGAAAATAAAATCATCCCCAGCACATGGTGCACAGTTGGTGCTTAATAAATGTCGAATGAACCATGGATGCACAGGAACCATTTTTAAAAGGACCTGCCACCTTCCCTGCTTCCTTGAGCCGCACAAAGCAAATGTATATATAGAAACCACCCCAGCGGCACATTCAAGTAATGTGAGAGCAAATCATGAAGAAGCCCAGCTATGCCCACCTGCCAGGGGAGCTCCCAGCTGTTGGTGTCAAGCACCGGCATGAAGTAACATGGAACCCGCACACTGATGAGACAGATTGCAGTTGTTTTTAAACAAACCATCACAGTGGCTCAGGGCTTCCCTTGCAGCAACCCCACACCTTCGGCCAAGAAACAAGGAGCTCGGTGGGCAGAGCTGCATCCTCCAGGCTCCACTGTCACAGACATCTTCCAGGCCATCTACAAACAGCTCTCAAGAGCCCACAGGCTGCCAGGCGGCATCCGGAGATGATCAGATTTCTATCAGTACCGACACATGGCACTTCTCTCTGGCTGCCATTCAAGATGCCACTCCTCCCCTCAAGGGCTGCTAATACGTCCTGAACAATCAAGCCTTTAAGGATTGGCTCTGTATCAGTGGTACCTACCACCTCGCCAGTGTTCTGCCTGCTGCTGACAAACCCCCTGACATGGTCTCGATTTCCCTGTGCCCCCTTCCTCTCAAAGATGGGCCCACACACCCATCTCCATCCCAGGCAATTAAGCAACACTGCCCCCAGACTCTCAACACCACAACAATCTTCCTCCTGACCTTCAGAGAACAACCCTCCCTGGCTGATTTTTCCTTCAACTTTATGGCATCAACTTGTTTCAGACTCTCTAAGTTCAAAACCACTGGCCTCACATCCTGGTGATTCCATGTATACTAAGAAGTCAGGATGTGATTCCCGCTGTAGAGGGAACACAAGGAATGCCAGGCACCAGTCATGTTGTGTTTCTTGATCTGGCTGCTGCTGACTGCAAAGGCGTGTTCAGTACATGAGAGCCACATGGGTTATTTGTAGGCTTCTCTGCATGTACTGGATTCATCTAGAGAAGGTTCATAAATAAAACTGCCGATTTACATGAATTCTCAGTGTGTTCTAGAACTTTAGGGGCTGGAGCTGGGGATCAGTTACTCCATATTTCATCCTCATAAGTCACAGGGCTTCTCAACAGCCTGAAAAACCAGTTGTTTCTGTGGTTGAGACCCACAGATCACACTGGGTTCAGAAACTTCCAAAAGCCCAGAAGGAAAGGCAGCCACAGACGTGCTTCCATGGCACGTGGCTCCTGTGGACACTGAGCCAGAACCGATTTTGTCTGCTCCATGATGGGGCTTGCACAGCGACCGCTTGGCCTTCTAGAAGAGAACAGCCAGCCAGAATGGTTTTCTGCAGAACGTCCTAGTTGTAAAATCATGGGTGCTCACAGGCGATGGATGCTCTGATTGCAACACGCATTGTTTTCAGAGAATAGAGGCCATGCCGGCAGCGCCTGCCCCAACCCTTCACATTCACCTCCCCCTCTCAGCCTCTTCTGAGCTGGCCGGGGATGGGTGTGTTCCGGGAACTCACTACTCATGAGTCACCCTCTCAGGGCCTGACGGCTGCTCCTGGATCCTGATCAAGTTCTTTTAAGAGACTGGCTTTGGTGTTTGGGGTTCACGCTGCAATAACTTGCAAAAATAAAACATCTTTTTCATGAGCAGACTGAGCAGCACATGAATGAATCCATGCGCCTCAAGACCCCCCCCCCCCTCCTGTGTAACAGCAAACACTCGTTTCTGAGTTCTTTGGTCAGAGAGTCATATGGTCACACCAGCCATTTAGCAATGGTGAATTTCTCATCACCTTATCCCAGCAGGGCTGCTCTGCTGGGCAGCTGGGGTGGGATACCACGGTCCAAGGGCAGCCTGGTCTTTGCTGGCCAGAGGACAAGGCGAAATTGGCCTGAGACCTGGGGGCTTATCCTAGCCTAGCTTCATGCAGGCTGAGATCTCCAAAATATTTTACACTGCATAGATTCTTCGGCAGAAAAGTCTCTGTTGAGCCATACTGGATGCACACTCTGAGAATAGATCAAACTTCAGCAAAACTAAATCTATACACTTTGCAGGAGGATGAACCTGAGGAGGAGGCCCTGCCAAGAACAGCCCCTTCTGGGAATGCATGAGCGCCAAGCGAGTCGGGGAGAGGGTTCATGTTCCTGGGGAGCTTTCTCCCTGAGGTTTCTCTGCTAGCTCCTTGGTTGAGCCTGGATGATGCTGACACCTGTGGTAAAACTTGACTCGATGGCCTTCTTGGAAGCCAACCAGAAAGAGACTCCAGACAGCACTGGGAGAAAAAGGCCTATGATGGGGACCCCAGAGATCTGGATTCAAATCCAGCTCTGGGACCATGGACGAGTCACTTCTCTCTGGACGTGGGTTTCCTCCTCTGTAAACCCGTCAAAGACGTCAGCACAGCATCTCTCAAGTCCCCTGAGTGCTGGTGGCTTTTCAGTTCCAGCCCACCAGACTTGTTTAATTTTTTTTTCTAATTAATTGCCAACATTTCAAAATCTGGAGGGCTCTTGAGAATTTAGAGATTTTACTTTAAAATCCCAAATTCTGGATTCTCTTGGGATATCAGCAGACCTGGCCACAGTGGACCCACATTACCCATAGGAGGCAGAAACTAGGAAACAGAAAGAGTTCCCAGAAAAGGGAATGAACCACCCCAAGCCGATGCCCTGTGAACATTTAAGCTGGGGACTCGAGTTCATAAGTCTGCATTATTTTGTTCCTTTAACATATTGCTCAACTTTTTCATTTTTCACTTCAACTGGAACACTTTGAATAAGCTTTGAAATCAAAATACCTCACAAGAACCAGTACAAACAATCTATTACGTGGGGCTCCGTAAAGCAGGGGACATATATCCCAGCCTGCCAGCAATTCTAACACTGTCAGTCCAGGGACCCAAGGCGGTTTAAAAGTCCTCTCGGACTCTCTGACCTCCATGGGCTGTCTCCTCAACCCTCTACCCCTCAGCCAGGGACATATGTTTGGGAGCCAGGACAGTGAGGTCAGAGGTGGGTGGGTTTCTGAGAAGGTCGGGGCCACATCTGCATTTTGTCATCCTTCTGGACAGGCCAGCATGTGCAACGCTGCCTGTGGGCCTGCCAAGTCACTGGCAGGGATGAAGCAACAAGTGAGTCACGTTGCAGGCAGACGCGAGGAAGAAAGGCACAGAGAAGAGAGACGCAGGTGCGGCAGGGACGAGAGGCTGGGGTCAGGAAGATGGGGCCTGGCCCCATGTCTCTGTAAAGCAAGCACACAAGCCAGGAGCTGCAGGAGTGGAAACCCCGTTCTCAGGGCAGTCACACCTCATTGGTAATAATAACGTGATGACAGCGACAGTGAAAGGACCGGCAGCAGCAGGATGGCTAACACTCAGTGAGCTCTCACTCTGTCGGGCGCTGGGGTTATCATCATTATCCCCACTTTAGAGATGATGAAACTGAGGCCCAGCAAGGTCACAGACTTGAGCAGGATCACAGGGCAACAGGTGGTGCAGCGGGAACCTGACCGCAAGCAGCTGCTTCCTGCATCCCGGGGCTCTCCACTGTCTCGTGCATTGTGCCTCTGGTGTTCAGGATTCAGTGACTAACACTCACAGTGCAATCTATCTGCATGCCTGCTCCTCGCAGTGAAATAATGATGTTATTTGCATTGGCATCTACACGCACAGATCACTCTGCACACAGAACCGTGCATGCTCCTCTTTATGCATGGCGTGGAGGACATTTGCAGCCTGCACCTTACTCGCCAGCTTTAGGTGGGCAAGTCACTGCATGTGTCTTTGGCCTTGTTCACAGTGAAGTGTCTGCCCTTCAGAGATCTGACTCCCAGTACCCCAATCACCCAGAACAAAGGTGCCCAGTGTTTGAGAAAAGGCCCAAATAAGGGGGTGGGGGGTTCTCTTGAAAGATAGTTACAGGGCTGTTTGACAAAATATATTGATACTGTGCTCCAAAGAAGAAACGTTTGGACCCTCACTCACTGTCTGTCAGTCTTACTTTTATAGACACCATTAAACTTAAGAACAGATTAGAAGCAGCAAAACCTAAAGAGGGAATGAGAAAAAGAAGAAGGTGGTAACGGGTGACATAGATATCCAGAAAGGAGACCAAAAGGAAATTGCAGGATTTAGCACCAGGGAAAAGGTCTCAGCCCTACTCCCTGGTTAAAGGCACACGGCTGTGTGCAAGGCTCTGTGATGAAGCTCTAAGTCGGCAACATGGAAAGTCAGAGCGGGAAGGTGAAACTGGGGCGGGCATCCCATTTCATAAAGCAGGGAGGCATGGAGCCTAAAAATGAAACACTGGCACCGTCAATGAAAACAAAAACATTTTAGGAATAGGTTGTAAAGTTCAACCACCTGGAACTGATGTGAACATGTTGGGTCTAAGCACATGATCCTGAATGAAGAATCTCATGGCTTTCTGCTCTAACGAGGAACTCCCTGGAGATTGCTCCTTCAGACACACTGCTAACAGTGTTTCAAGCTTGATACTGAGTCTCTCTGCACCCCATCTACCTGCAGGCAAGTCTATGCCTCCTCCTTTGCCCCCCCAGAGGACACCTGGCACTGTGTGGAGACATTACTGGTTGTCACAGCTTGGAGGGGGAAGATCTGCTGGCATCTAGTGGGCAGAGGTGATAGACGATGCTGAACACCCCACCGCGCACAGGACAATCCTTAACAACCAGGAACGACCCTGGCCAAAATGTTGCGGTGCCGAGGCTGAGAAACCCAGATCTAAACCAAGGCAAAGGCGGCAGGTGCCCCATCACTGTCATTTATTTCTCCGTCATGTGACTGCGGACTTTCGCGTCTTCACCTGCACTCGGGGATAATCACGCCCAAGCCCTGCTGGGCTCTACAGGGAATCAGGTTTTCAAAGTGCTTTGTTAGTCACAGGTCTCCCTCCACCATCATCTCTCCCATTGCCTGCAGAGCCTCTGACTTGACTGAGGGGAGAGAGAAGCAGTGGGATCTGGTTAGGTGGGAGGGGCTGGCACAGACTGGTTCTGGGTCCTGCGTGGCACCCACTGAGGACAAGGACTCCCTCATGGAGTGCCTGTGAGGGACGATGCATCCTGAGAGAACCTGACGGCCTGCACAGCCCTGCTCCCCTTCAAGGGGAGCCGGGAAGAGTGTGGTTGATCGTGGGCTGGGATCTACAGGGCAGGGCCTCAGCTCCATGACCTGCCTCACAAGCCAGGAACCACACTCCTCCCGCACAACACAACACAACGCAACAATAACAGCAGCAATCATGATGAAGATGATGCTTAAAATTGATACTGCCCAAGAACTAAGCCCTCTTCCCAGATTATCTCATTTAATCCTCACAACCACCACGGGAGGGGGGTAGGGTGACTACCTTCTCTTTACAGGTGAACTAAAATCACTTGTCCAAGGCCTCACAGCTCAAAACAATCTGGCCTCCACACCCAGGACTCAGATACCACCGTCCACAGCCTTAATGGCACCATCCTCCAAAACTATACCACTTGCTTCACCACCTGGATTTCCATTCTAGAATAAAGCTGGAAACTCATCGGCACAGACAGCACAATCTCAACTACAATAATCAATATGTGTGTACACGCATGCCAAAGCAGGGAGGAAATTTCCTGCAGTTTTCACTGATTAAACAGTATTTACTGATGCGTAGTCAGAGAAGGCAATGGCACCCCACTCCAGTACTCTTGCCTGGAAAATCCCATGGACAGAGGAGCCTGGTGCACTGCAGTCCATGGGGTCGCTAAGAGTTGGACACAACTGAGCGACTTCACTTTCACTTTCACTGATGAGTAGTAGAATTACAAGTGATTTTTAAATTTCCTCTTTATATTTTTCTTGAATCCTCAAAAATTTTAGCAATAAATAAGAAGTAATAGCTAGTAATAAAAATAAACTTATAAAAGCAGAATGTTATAAAATTTGTTTTTAATTTTTTAAACATCAATTTCTTGCAAAAAATTATCAAAAAACCTGAAATTACTGTCTAGATCAGAGGCTGGCAAACTGTAGTCCAAGGGCCAACTCCAGCCCTCTGCTTGTTTGTATAAATAAAGTTTTATTGGTACTTAAAGATTTAAATGGCCTTCCCTGGTGGCTCAGACAGTAAAGCGTCTGCCTACAATGCGGGAGACCTGGATTCAATCCCTGGGTCGGGAAGATCCCCTGGAGAAGGAAATGGCAACCCACTCCAGTATTCTTGCCTGGAAAATCCCATGGATGGAGGAGCTTGGTTGACTACTGTCCATGGAGTTGCAAAGAGCTGGACACGACTGAGTGACTTCACTATCTATCTACTATCACTTAAGGTTTAAATGCAAGATATGACACCATAAATCTCCTAGAAGAGAACTTAGGCAAGACATTCTTTGACATAAATTTCCTTAGATTAGTCTCTGAAGGCAAAAGAAATAAAAGCAAAAATAAACAAATAGGGCCTAATCAAACTTAAAAGCTTTTTCACAGCAAAGGAAACCATCAACAAAATACAAAGACAACTTACAGAATGGGAGAAAAGATTTGCAAATGATGCACCCAGCAAGGACTTACTTTCCAAAGTATATAAACAAACAGCTCATACAATTCAATATCAAAACAAACAAACAAACAACCCAATCAAACAATGGGCAGAAGACCAAAACAGAAGATCTATAGCTGGTCAACAGGCACATGAAAAGATACTCACATCACTAATCATTAGAGAAATGAAAATCAAAACCATAATGAGGTATCACCTCACATTTCACATAGGTCAGAACTGCCATCATCAAAAAGTCTACAAATAATAAATGCCAGAGAGGATGTGAAGAAAAGGGAAACCTCCTACACTGCTGGCAGGAATGTCAACTGTGCAGCCACTATGGAGAACAGGATGAAGGTTCCTTAAAAAAATAAAAACAGACTTACCATATGATCCAACAATCCCACTCATGTGCACATATCCACAAAAGATGATAACTCTAATTGGAAAAGATATATGTACCCCAGGGTTCATAGCAGCACTACTTGCAATAGGCAAGATATGGAAGCAACTTAAGTGCCCATAGACAGTTGAATGGACAAAGAAGTAGTACTGCTGCTGCTACTGCTGCTGCTGCTGCTGCTGCTGCTAAGTCGCTTCAGTCGTGTCCAACTCTGTGCGACCCCATAGACAGCAGCCCACCAGGCTCCCCCGTCCCTGGGATTCTCCAGGCAAGAACACTGGAGTGGGTTACATTTCCTTCTCCAGTGCATGAAAGTGAAAAGGGAAAGGGAAGTCACTCGGTCTTGTCTGACTCCTAGCGACCCCCTGGATTGCAGCCCACCAGGCTCCACTGTCTGTGGGTTTTCCAGGCAAGAGTACTAGAGTGGAGTGCCATTGCCTACTCCAAAGAAGTAGTACAATGGAATGTTATTCAGCCACAAAAAAAGAATGAAACAATGCCATTTGCAACAACATGGATGGACCTGGAGATTATCACAGTAAGTGAGGCAAGTCAGACAAAAATATTACTTACTTGTGGAATC
Source organism: Ovis aries (assembly GCF_016772045.2). Lineage (NCBI taxonomy): Eukaryota > Metazoa > Chordata > Mammalia > Artiodactyla > Bovidae > Ovis > Ovis aries. The sequence goes on along the minus strand of NC_056072.1, from coordinate 44,163,747 downwards.
TAAAAAAAAAAAAAAAGAAAGAAAATGATACAAATGAACTTACTTACAAAACAGAAACATACTAACAGACATAGCAAAAAACTTACTGTTACCAAAGGGGAAAGGAGGGAGGGATAAACTAGGAGTTTGGGATTAACGGATACACAAAATAAACAAGGACATACTCCATGGCACAGGGAACTATATTCCTATCTTGTAATAACCTATAATGGAAAAGAATACACACACACACACACATATAACTGAATCACCTTGCTGTACACCTGAAACTAACACATTGGAAGTCAACTATATTTCAATTTTTTTTAATTAATAAGTTTCATCAGAACACAGCCATGTTCATCACTTACGTAAATGTCTAATGCCCGCTCTTTTATACACCTGCAAGCTGAGCAGCATGGAGACACATGGGAACACTACACCCTGCTTTCTAATGTAGCTTAGAGATGGACCTCTTACTTCCCCACCTCTAAATTTCTCCTCTCAATCAATTCATCCCTCAATGGATGAATCAGGAAGCTCATGAAACTACAGACCCTCCTTAGAGAGGTATCCATATGATTTCATACTTCTATAAAATTTGAAAAAGATATTTTAATAAAATTTGGAAAGGGATATTTTTGAAATCTTTTTCTGTTTATAATTTGAAGACCCCACAAGTTATATACGTTTTCAGACTCTTCAAAACTGGATCTGCCCCTACATAATGCCCAGACATTTCCCCACCTAATTCTACATTCAAGACCACATCACATTCAGCGGCAAGAAGGGTATTATCCCACCAACCCCCAAGCAACTCTAGCCATGATGAGCAGTTTGATTTCCAGTCTCCAGATGGCAACTCTGGTGGAGCTGCCCTTCCAGAGACACCCAGGATCCACCAGGAAGTTCATGGAGCTGACCAGTCCTCAGAGGAGCCTGAGGGCACCCACGTCCACAGAAAGTAAAGAGGAACGCCTGCTCACACACACTGTTCTTCAGCCGTTCCTTAGCTCCACTGAAATCTCACCATCCAATGCAATTTATGTATTTTCGTAACACACATAATCTGTACTCTCCAATTACAGAGCCTCTGTAATCAGAGCACTTCCAAATAAGTGGCAGGTGGATGATCTAAAACTGCTTTCTAAAAAAGCAATGTGGCTTGGAAGAATAAGAAACAGGATCAAATCACAAAGTGTGCGTGCAAACAGTGGACAACTGTCTATTTAAAAGAACTCTCCAACGCATAGCACAACCGTTATGGTGGGGCATTTACATCAATCAGGAGCCTCAGGAGTCCAGTTGTCCAATCAAATGCCCCCCTACCCCCGACTCAAAGGTCAGGTGGATAGCGTCCCTCCCTGGTCTATTCTTATCCCCCTCTCCCCGGTGTGGGGGAGGGGCATCTCCGTGGAGTGCAGCTGGCGGTCTTGATAAGCAGGTGTCAGGGAGTTGAACATGACCTTGCTCATCAGCTGGTGGGAACCAGGCAGACAAGGGAGTCTCTGTATCGCTGTCCACAGGGTCCCAGCCCCAGAAACAAGACACAGTGAGGCCTGGGGGAGGGAGGGAGGAAGGGAGGGAAAGCTTTCACACACACCGCCCCCGACCTGCTCCCCCCCACCACCACCTCATACACCAGGGGGAAGTCACCAGACAAAAGGAAATCCACACCATTTCACTCGGGAGAGGAAAAGCTTCCACGGAGAGGAAAAGAAAAATCTGACCATAAGGATGTGTTGAAGCGTTTCCCAAACAGCAGAGGCAGGCAAAGCTAAGCTAGGAGATGGGTTTTGAGGAAAATCAAGGGCAAAGTCGACATTCTCTGCAGAGCTGGCGAAATCAGTCAGGAAAACTGTTGGCAGAGGTGGGAGGAGATGGAATGTACGTTCACCCAGCTGATTCCATCGCACAGACAGCCAGGGCTGTGTCAATGGCTGTTACTGTACCAGCCCCTGGAAGGGGTCCAACATGCAGGACCCGCTCTGAATGTCCACTAACCCAGTTTCTAATTAAATGTGGGTTAACTGGCACTGCCCCTTACAGCTCAAGGGACCAATTCAGAGCAGAAAGGAGCATTTTTCAAACTAAAAAGGCCAAGCCAGTACCTTTTATTTTCTCACATCCTTTCAGTTGCTCAACGTGACCCACTGCTAGCTGCACGGAGTCCTCAGTCCTTGGAGAAATCAACCCTCCCCGGCCCCCTCAGCTGCCGCCGTGCAGTGACCGAAGCACCGACTGGGCAAATGTGAACTTTAACTCCATTCCGCTTTTCCCATGCTGTGGTCGCCACTGCCCTGGGGATGAGTCACCCGTGAAAGCCACCCGTTGTCCCCAACAGACGAAACGCTCAGTCCCAGAGAGTGGCGCATTCACACTTCTCCAAGAGCCAATCTCCTCCTGTGGTCTCTGGAGGATGCTACTGCCCGAGCAGTCTTCTCTTCCCAAATCAGCTGCCAACACTAACATGAGAGAGACGGGCATGGGAGACAACTTTCAGAAGCGCCAGGACAAAGAGAGTATGAACTCTGAAACTCAAGGCAAACTTCGATCGAGACATTTAAAGGCACAGAGAAATATCGGCCAATATGTTGGCAGTAAAACGCCACAGTTATACATGAACTAAGGCCCTGGGCTAAGGACATCTCATCACACTTAATCTTCGGAACTGCCCTAGAAGGTAGGCCCCACTATTAGCCTCATTTTACATGCCAGGAAACCCCAGTACAGGGAGGTTAAGTGATCTACCCAAGGTTACACGGTGGCACAGTCAGGCTGGGAACCAAGGCAGTTCATCTCCAGAGCGTGTGTTTTTCAATACCACGCCATCATGAATAACTGAACTAATTTAGAATTGTGAGCTTCAAGTTATGCTACAGTGTTCACATTTGGGGGAGGTTGTGATTTTTTCAACTCACCTTTATGTCACTTCTCACTCTTCTCCCAAGAGATGCTCTAACCTGGCTTTTCAGATAGAAAAACTGCTGGTATCAGTCAGTGTGCTGAGCATCAGTTATATATCATCACATTTAATCCTCAGAACCAGTCTATGAGGGTGGCATTAATATTATCCCCTTCAGAGAGAGAGACACTGAGGTTCAGGGAGGTTACATGCTTGCCCAGAGTCATAACACAGAGCAGGAATTTGAATCCCAAATGTCAGATTTCAGTGCTTACCTTCTCTTATATATGCCGTCTCTCACAGAATGTCAAGATTTCCCAGAAAAAAAAAAATCAAGAGTGTCATGAAATGAGGGGTGAGAATGACCAAATTCAACAACCAAGCCCCCTGGACTCAGTGAATGGCAGAGACGGCAGTGGGAGGCTGAACTGTAGCTGCGGACCATCCACCCGGCCTCCGCCCTGCACCACCATGACCTTCGGCAAATCCCTGCTCTTCTCCAAGCCTGCGTTTCCTCGCCTGTGGAGGAACAGCAGGGACGGCAAGAGGCCCTGCCAGCCCAGGATCAGACAGGGCACGTGGTCACCTGCGGCAGGAAGGGCTAGAGGGGTGGCTGTCTCCCCTCCCTAGCAGTTAACTTCCCTGCTCCTGGCACTAACCTCCAGGGGCAGCTTTGTAACTCTCCCTGGACTCAGGTCCGTGCCCTGAGCAGAGTTCCCAGGTACAGCCTGAGGCCAGGCAGTGGTGAGGAGCCCACAGTTCCTCTGGGAGGAAGAAGGAGAGAGCTGAGAGAGAAAGAAGCTGGGGTGGGACAGTAAATTGAACAAGTGCTGGACCTCCATCCGCAGTGTAAAAACATGTAGAAATCCCCTGAGCTCTGCCCATAAGCTGGCACACACATCATATCTACTTAGAACTCAATAAACGTTAAAAAAATAAGGAAGTAAAAGTATGTGAAGAGATGGCAAATCAGACGAGGCAAGAAGAGTCCGTCAAATTAAAACTTTGCTACTATAAATGCTCCAAAAAATATTTATCCCACCAAAGATATCCCTTTAAAAGTATCTACCTTCTAAGTTCTTTAGGAACAGGCAACAGAAGAACAACAAAGATGACCCCTGTGTTTTCCTGTGGGGTTGGGGGCAAGGGTGAGGGCACCCCTTTACTTGACAACCAACTTGCAAGGTGCCCATCTGACGCTGTGACTCTCCACTCTGTTTCCATGTGTAATTCAGTGGAGCAAGCAAGTCCTCGAACTTCAGGTAAGACCTTAGAATCCTGATTCGGTCACTGACTTGCTGGGCCTCAGGTTGGGTGAGGAATCCCAGTGCCTGGCTGCTTCCCTTCCCACTTATGAGAAAGGACAGTGAGGACGCAGAAGAAAGGGCATCACTGGCCCGGGAGTCGTGAACATGAGGTGTTTCTGCTACCAGCAACTGATTCCCTGCCCGTGGGTAATAGGACTTGGCCGTTCCACTGGGGGAACCACCCCTCCCCACTCTGAGTTAATGGGTCCAAGTGAGGCTGACCCTATCCCCCCACCTGCATGGTCCAGAAGAAAGCATGGACAAGCTGAACAAATATGAGTCTACTTGGGCAGTCCTGTTAGAACAAGTGGGAATGACCCCGTGAACTCACTCCACCACTGTGGGAGAATGTCAGCCTGGAGCTTCTGGGAGGTACCCTGTGGAAGAAGGCTTCCTGGGAATGAGGCCAATACAGAAAAAAGGCAGAGCCAAGAGAAGAAGAAAAAGGGACCCAGCCCTAATAACACTGAACCCCTGGGTCCAGCCATGCCTGAAGCCACATACTCTTAGCCCTTCCATTCACATGATCATTGCAGTCCCTATGATGCTCACTCCAGACTGAATTGGGCTTCTGTCACTCGCAATAACAACAAGTCTTGATTAATGGGACCAACTGCACAGAATCACAATATCTCCATGTTATTAACACAGGAAGGCACTGGAGGCCACCCAGCAGTACTGTGCATACATCAAGCATTCAACAATGGTACGTTGGTCAGTGACTATTTGCTCATGACTCTAGCTTCAACTTCTCACACTGAAATCAAGCTAGCCGGACAGCATTACTCTAAGCCACAAGATCAACTAACTGCATCTTCATGGAACAGTATTTTAAACCATGGTAACTTGAAATGCTTTTTAATGAAAAGAAACATGGTTCATACTAGGAATGCAAAGATCGGTCAATATTAGGGAATAAATCAATGTAATTCATCTCATTACCGGAGTCAAAAGAAAAAAAAGTCTTCTTAAATGCCAATCTTGTTAAATTTCAATGTTTATTCCTGACTTTTAAGGGGGAAAATAACCTCTTAACAAAATAGGAACAGAGGGGAATTTCCTCAAGAGCTCCACAGGTCAAACCAAAAGCCAACATTACATTTTGAGGGAAGGGTTAGAGCTCCACCACTGAAGTATAAGATAAGAAGGACCTGAGATTTCACCACTGTTTAACATTACTCAGGAAGCACTTGCTAACGTAGTCACACAATCAAAAAAAATTACCAATTTGAAAGGAAGAGGAAGCAAAATTTTATTGAGTTACAGACAACATGATTATATGCCTGGAAAAACTCCTCCCAATAATTTTTATTTTTTTATTTAAAAAAATAAAATAAGATCTGAAAAATGATTAAAACCTATTTAAAAACCTATTAAAAACTATTAGAACCTATAAAAAACTATTTTAAAAGGAGGACTATTTCATAATATTAGTCAACAGTAATAAAAGATGTTATTAATCAACAGCTTTCCTACATAACCAAAAAAAAATGATGGTGATCTGGCCAAAGTAAATTATTCTAATAAAGATTCCTTCTTCTGTGCTGTCATAGTCCCCCTTCTCTGTTTGTGTGGATTTTGGTGGAATGTCTGAAATACACAGACAGCCCTAACCAAACAAGGACCTTGTCAAAAAGATGCTTATCTTGCTTTGGCTCAACAATCTCTGGTGACTGGGAAGCCATCTCCTGAGACAGCCTACTCGCCACCTAGCCAAGCCTAGTCGGTCCCTCTCCCATGCAGCACAGAGCAAGGAGGCCCATTCTTCAAGATGTGACCTCACAGTGACAAGGCCGGTCACACTGGCCAGCACACATCTACTGGTTCTGCCCTGCATGCTGTTCCTCACAAAGCTCAGCCCCTGTCCTGCCCCTGGGCCTGTGCACACTTCTCTTCCACCTGCCAAGAGTTTCCCTGAAGAGGCTATGGGGCTTGCTGTCTCAGCACTCAGGCCTGTGCTAAAATGGTATTCTCTGAAAAAAAATCCCTCCCAGTTTCCCTGTCTAAAATCTCATCTTATTCTCTATCCCTTTATGTAACTTTATTTTTCTTCACAGAATACATCATCAGCTAATGTTGCTTCACCCGTCTGTCAGTGTATAGTCTGTTTATACAGACTTTCTCTCCAAAAGGTGAACTCCATCAAGACAAGGGTCACCATGTCTGCTTCATTCACTGCTGCCTCCCGTACCCTTAACACCCCCTTCTCAGACACAGCAGGGGTTCAATTAAAAAATGTTGGTTTTATGGACAGATGGATGGATGGATAGAAAAAAACATTAAGTCCTCAGATCCAATCCCAACCCTCAGTTCAGTTGCTCAGTCGTGTCTGACTCTTTGTGACCCCATGAACTGCAGCACGCCAGGCCTCCCTGTCCATCACCAACTCCCGGAATCCACCCAAACCCATGTCCATTGAGTGGGTGATGCCATCCAACCACGTTATCCTCTGTCGTCCCCTTCTCCTACCTTCAGTCTTTCCCAGCATCAGGGTCTTTTATAATGAGTCAGCTCTTCACATCAGGCGGCCAAAGTATTGGAGTTTCAGCTTCAGCATCAATCCATTCAATGAATATTCAGGACTGATTTCCTTCAGGATGGACTGATTGGATCGCCTTGCAGTCCAAGGGACTCTCAAGAGTCTTCTCCAACACCACAGTTCAAAAGCATCATTTCTTTTGTGCTCAGGTTTCTTTATAGTCCAACTCTCACATCCATACATGACTACTGGAAAAACCAAAGCTGTGACTAGACAGACCTTTGTAGGCAAAGTAATGTCTCTGCGTTTTAATATGCTGTCTAGGTTGGTTATAGTTTTCTTCCAAGGAGCAAGCATCTTTTAATTTCATGGCTGCAGTCACCATCTGCAGTGATTTTGGAGCCCAAGAAAATAAAGTCTCTCACTGTTTCCATTGTTTCCCCATCTATTTGCTAAGAAGTGATAGGACTGGATGCCATGATCTTAGTTTTCTGAATGTTGAGTTTTAAGCCAACTTTTTCACGCTCCCCTTTCACTTTCATAAGACGCTCTTTAGTTCTTCACTTTCTGCCATAAGAGTGGTGTCATCTGCATATCTGAGGTTATTGATATTTCTGCCAGCAATCTTGATTCCAGCTTGTGTTTCATCCAGTCCAGCATTTCTCATGATGTACTCTGCATATAAGTTAAATAAGCACGGTGACAATATACAGCCTTGACGTACTCCTTTTCGGATTTGGAACCAGCCTGTTGTTCCATGTCCAGTTCTAACTGTTGCTTCCTGACCTGTATACAGATTTCTCAGGAGGCAGGTCAGGCAGTCTGGTATTTCCAGCTCTTTAAGGATTTTCCCAACCCTACAAACTGAATATATTTTTAACACTGAAATCATTTTGTATTGGGGTATAGCCAATTAACAATGTTGTGATAGTTTCAGGTGGACAGTAAGGGGACTTAGCCATACACATACATGTATCCATTGTCCCCCAAACCCCTCCCATCCAGGCTGGCACATAACATTGAGTTACATGTGCCATACAATAGGTTTTTGTTGGTTATCCATTTAAAATACAGCAGTGTGTACATGACCTTCCCAAAGGATTTTGTGCTCAGATTCTCAGTCGTGTTTGACTCTTTGTGACCTCATGGACTATAGGTCCCCGAGGTCCCACCAGACTCCTCTGTCCATGTGATTCTCACAACAAGAATACTAGAGTGGGTTGCCATTTTCTCCTTGAGGGCATCTTCCCAACCCAGGGATTGAATCCGCATCTCTTATGTCTCCTGTATGGGCAGGTGGATTCTTCCTACTAGCACTACGATTAAAGAGGACTAAAGGGGCATAAGAACAAAACGCAGTGCTTCAGCCAGGAATGCTCCCTGGATGTGGGGTGGGAAGGAGAAGACATGGAGTGAGCTATAAAAAATGTTTTGAAAAAGCTAAGGAAATTTGAATATGGTCTGGATATTTAAAGATGTTATAGGCTTCAGATAAATAAAAAGAGACTTGAATAATCGAAGAAGTAAAATTAATACTGAACACAGATTTTTTAAAAAAGAGAGAGAGATGTCTTTGGAAGGGTACGAGAAGTACCAAGTGCATTTCTAAATGGTAATGGTGACATCTGACTTGTGTTCCCTAAATCCACTCCCACCTCTTCCCTCAATCCTGAAATGGTTCTGTGCACAAGGCTTCTGAAGATGAACCTCCTTGAAAAAAGTATATCAGCTTTTAAAAAATTTTTCTGAAATACAGCTGATAAAAGCCAATGTCTCTTTATGACATGGTGCTGGTGCTGCTGCTGCTGCTAAGTCACTTCAGTCATGTCCGACTCTGTGCGACCCCATAGACGGCAGCCCACCAGGCTCCCCCGTCCCTGGGATTCTCCAGGCAAGAACACTGGAGTGGGTTGCCATTTCCTCCTCCAATGCATGAAAGTGAAAAGTGAAAGGGAAGTCACTCAGTCATATCCGACTCCTAGCAACCCCATGGACTGCAGCCCACCACACTCCTCCATCCATGGGATTTGCCAGGCAAGAGTACTGGAGTGGGGTGCCATTGCCTTCTCCGATGACATGGTGCTAAAAGAGGGCAAAGGTGTTCTGGCTCACCTGGAGGCGAAAGGTTGCCTAGGTTGGGTTCTTCACCTTGTGCTGAATTAGCACTACCTTTTCCACTGAAAGGGCAAGGACATCCTATACTCACATTTGCCTATATGACAAAAACCCACATGAATAAAAGATGGGAAGCAGATCATCTGTCTTGAGTTTCCATATACTTCATTAGATGCATTTATGAAGTACTGCCAGCCTTTGGATCTACTGCTATTTGTAAACACCTATGAATAGATTTCACTTACTGGAATGTATATACTTCTTTGGATTTCAAGTTAGTATTCGAAATAGAATTTATTTTTTTGTTTGCAATGTTAATGTAATCTCATGATAGAATTTTTTAAACTACTGGGACTTGCCCCATTGACACAGGGAAAATCTTCACTTCCTTACTTTAGAATCATGTACTATGCCGAAAGACTGGAATGAACTTATGCAAATTCAGAAAATACATAATAAAGAGAACAACTGACACTGAAAAAAGACATTTTAAATTTATTGCTAATTTGCAGAGGTGGGTAACAGCGGGTGAATATGAAGAAGACTGCCCCTATTTTAAGAGTTACAGGTCAAGGTATTTAGAGGTAGTCTGCAATGGATTTCCAAGTGGGGGAAAAAAAAAGTATGTATGTGTACACATATACACACACGGAGAGAGACAGTAATGATGCAAAACGTTCAAATAAAATCTAGGTTAAAAAAAAATCTGTTAACTTTTCTTACAAATTTTCCAAATATAAAGTTGGGTGGAAAAAATACAAGATAAAACTTAGTTTCTTTGATAACATACTATAATAAAAAGATAAAGAACATGAAGAAAGGAGTTGTTAGGTCTTTCACAAGTGATTAGATCTTCATTGTTTCAGAATTTAAAATATGCCTACTATCCAAAGCACAATATTCTTTTTTGCATGACCGATAGTTTTATACTTTCCTTAAAATTTTCCACAACAGTGAAAGTGTGCCTTCTACCTGGAATGCTCACATCCTCTACCCCAGGAAGTGTTTTCATGTCACAGGAGAGGTGAAACTCCCCTTTACTTGCTTTAAATTGAAATTGAAGTCACTCAGTCATGTCCGACTCTTTGCGACCCCATAGACTGCAGCCCACCAGGCTCCTCCATCCATGGGATTCTCCAGGCAATAGTCCTGGAGTGGATTGCCATTTCCTTCTCCAGGGGACCTTCCCAACCCAGGGATCGAACCCGGGTCTCCCGCATTGTAGACAGACGCTTTACCGTCTGAGCTACCAGGGAAGTTAGGGAGTACAAAACAGGTTATTAAAACTCACCCACAACACCATCACATAAAGTAACAGAACATTCTGCCCAAGTGATTGTGAGGTTAACGGCTGACTTTCCCACTAATTAGAACCTCCATGAGGGCAGGGGCAGCATCGAGTTCCTGCTCATTTATTTGTAGGACAGGGCCAGGCACACAGCAGCCACTCAAGAGATATTTGTTACATGAATGGGCTATTATACAGCCCTTAAAAAAGAAAGTATAGGAAGACCATGTAACGAAAAAATGATTGACACAAGTGAGAAGTATCATAACTACTATGATTACAACAGTGTGGAAAACTAAGACTTGGCAAAACCCCATCAACTACCAAAACTAAAGTGGTAGCAAGACAGGGTGGGGAAGGTAAGAAAATGAGCTGCCTTGGAAAAATCCTAAGAGTGTGGGAGGTGCCGAAGGAATGAGGAAGGACCACAGGGACCTGGGGAAACGGGGACAGTGAGGAAAGCAAGGAGGGAAGCGAGGCAAAGGGTGAAAACTTTCCTTACTTGTTCAAATGGACAGATGGGTAAAAAAAGGTCCTCAGCCCTAATCATGAGGACAACCTCCCAAAGCACAACCTGGCGCTGACCCGGCCCCATTAATTGCCAGCCTCCATGGCCACAGGACACCCAGGTTCTAACTCCACCTCTGCTACAAACTCACTGTGTAACCACCATGCACATCACCTCCCAGGCAGTTTCCTTACGGGCAAAACGACCAGTCCCAGATCTAGCCCTGAGCCCAGGGCAGTGCCTGGCACACAGCAGGCCCTCGACCCACCCCCATCCTTACAGAAGACGCTGGCTCCTGCTCGCATGCACAGCACTGCACAGGCTGGGACAAAGGGCACAAGCAGCTCAAGCCCAAGCAGCGAACACAGGGAGCCTGCTCGCATCCCCGCTCTCTTCCCTCATCTAGAGTCTTCAGACTCCCTCCGCTCAAAACCCAGAGGACATCCAAAACGAGCCAGCGCTTCATAAATGCATCATGACAGTTCTGTACCTCTGAGAGGCACAGTGAGCGCTTCAACCATTGCGGGTTCACATGCCCCCACCCCTAGCTTCATACAGCTCTCCAAGGCTGATTCTTGGTCGATTTTCCTCCAGGAAATGTGCCACGCTCTTGCCTGGGAGGAATTTTTTTTTTTTTTTTTTAATCAGATTCCCAAGAGGGAGACTGACGCACATGGCCCCACCCAGCGAAGACTCAGCATCAGGACGGGTGCTGCTTTTCACGTGCCACCGTCCGTCTGCAGGGCGGGGGCTGGGTGAGCATCCCCTGCCAGGCTTGGCGCTGTGTTTCCTGGCACCACATCAAGTGTGGTGCCCATCCGAGTCCCCTGAAGTTTGAGTGTTTTTAAGCACGTCCCAGGTGCACATCGTGTGCCAGACCCTCTAGGCCCTGCCTTAACCCTGCTTGTCTCCTGTTACAGACATTCATCTCCCCTTCCGTGTCGGAAGCAAGGCCCAGATCTGACTGCATTCCCCAGGGTGCTGATAGAGCTGAGCACACGGTGGGTACTGAAATAACTGCTGAACAAAATTTCCAAGGTGATCACCATAAGGATCATCATAGAAAACTCTGGCGTCTCCTCCTCGGTTCTGCAGTTGGTGGGAGAATGATTTACAGGCTGATAACAGACTAAGGCCATGCGCCAGGTGTTAATCAGGTGCCCAGTGACCTCAAGTGAGGGACTTCTTACCAGACTGAACCTTCACATCAACTTTATGACCTAAATACCACTGTTATCCACCTTCACGGATGGCAAACCGAGACCAGGAAAACTTCAGCGACCGGGCCAAAGATCGTCACCACTTTGTCTAACATTCTCCTGGCAGTTCCCCCATCACCAGGGCCCATTATGAAGAGACTGCCTGGAATTAGAAACGTGTTGGTGGGCTCCCAGTGAAACTCGAACACCCACCATCTGCACCTCAATGGATTCCCTCAGCTGAAGCCCAGTCCCACCCCTGGGGCAGCCACGGGCAACCCCTCCCCATCCTGCAGAGGGGCTCCAAGCACTCACCTGCAAGGACAAGGTAAGACGAGGGTCCCAGTCAGATGAGAAACAGTGGGGAGTGGCAAGAAGGCCAGGGGCTTTCTCCCTTAAGAGCATCAAAGACACGGGTAACCCAACAATTACCTGTGACACTGGGGCAGGCCATGAAATCAAAAGACGCTTACTTCCTGGAAGGAAAGTTATGACCAACCTAGATAGCATATTAAAAAGCAGAGACATTACTTTGTCAACAAAGGTCCGTCTAGTCAAGGCTACGGTTTTTCCTGTGGTCATGTATGGATGTGAGAGTTGGACTATAAAGAAAGTTGAGTGCAGAAACATTGATGCTTTTGAACTGTAGTGTTGGAGAAGACTCTTGAGAGTCTCTTGGACTGCAAGGAGATCCAACCAGTCCATCCTAAAGGAGATCAGTCCTGGGTGTTCATTGGAAGGACTGATGTTGAAGCTGAAACTCCAATACTTTGGCTACCTGATACACAGAGCTGACTCACTGGAAAAGACCCTGATGCTGGGAAAGATTGAGGGCAGGAGGAGAAGGGGACAACAGAGGATGAGATGATTGGATGGCATCACCAACTCAATGGACATGGGTTTGGGTAAACTCTGGGAGTTGGTGATGGACAGGGAAGCCTGGCATGCTGCGGTTCACAGGGTCACAAAGAGTTGGACACTACTGAGCAACTGAACTGAACTGAACTGGGGTAGGTACTTAAAACTGCTCATTCATCTGCAAAATGGAGGCAGACAATGTGCATTCTGCTCAACTGCCGTGGTGTTTGGAGCCAGTACAATAAAAAGCCCCTCAGGAGGTGCCCAGAATTGGAAGACATTATTATAATTTTCTATGTAGAGAACTAGCCAGGCTCCCTGGAGAACTGAAGAGCTTTTTCAGTGTCTTCACAGCAGATCTTTCAGGACACTGTCCTAATTAACGCCTCTAACCACAGAAAGGACACAGAAAGATGATTTAGTGGGGAAAACCCACAACAAAGCAGAAGTTGAGGCTCAGGAGGCTGAACCTGGGCCTTTACTTTTCCATTCCGGCTACAAGGCCACAGCCCAGCACTTGGCCTCCCAAAGTGTCAGTTTCTCATCTGTAAAATAACATCCCTGGGTCTTCATGTGTCTCAGAGAAGATCACTCACTCAGTTACCTTAACACTCGTTTAATAATAACCTGTCTCTGGGCTTATGCCAATGAGTGTAATGAGGAGTGCATTCTGTTTTCATATTTATGCAACAAATGTTTAGAGAGTGATGACTCTATCCCAGGCACCGCCCTGAGGAGGCAACACAGACCACGTCTGTCCGCAGTGACTTACAAAGGTTTTCAGCTGTTTCAAGCAATATACCACACTGCCCTGGCAGTCCAGTGGCTAAAAATGCACCTGCCAATGCAGGGGCAAGGGTTTGATCCCTGGTCTGGGAAGATTCCACATGCAGCAGGGCAGCTATGCGCATGTGCCACAAACACTGAGCCATGCTCTAGGGCCTATGCTCGGCAACAAGAGAAGCCACTGTGGAGAGAAGCCTGCACACCCCATCTAGAGAGCAGCACCCACTCACCTCAACCAGAGAAAGCCCACACACAGCAACAAAGCACTGGGACAGCCCAAACTTTTTAATTAAATATATATACACACAGGTATATATACATCTAAAATTTTAGGATTGAAAGGAAAAGTCGTTAATCAACCAACCGTCACACAATCAAGGAGAGGCAGAGCAGATGCTGCACACTTGTGTTTCAAATTGCAGCTGAGTGTTCTTTGCACAGAAAAATTTCTGCCTGAATAAAAACAGGCATGAAAACACCTGACCCTTCCACTTTTCCACTCACTCACTGGCAGGTTTTGACAGAGACTGGAAGACCTCTTCCATCTTTTGCCTACACTACTATTTTAAAGTTCCTATCAAAAACAAAAAAACATGAAAGCATTCAAATATCCAGCATCTATGCCTCTCTGTCCCAGGAACATCACTGCAGCACTGGGAAGAAGCTTCAAGATCTTCCAGCCGGGCGTGTCCCCAGTGTAATCCAGGCAACAGCAGGTGTGGCGGGCAGGGGACCGCACACCCTACCCTCCCTTAAAAGACCCCTCCCTGCACACTGAACTTTTACAGGCTCTGTTGGGTCCTGTGAGGAAGGTCACACTTGTCTGAGCCGAAGTCAGCAATGGCCGAACAAGTCTGGCCACAGGCCCCATTTTCCCCTTCGGTGCTTATTAATGTTTGGAGGCAATCATGCTCTGAGGAGCAGACTGCAAGAGATGCTGACAGAAACTCCAGGAAGACCCCTTGGAGAGGTGAAGTGCCTTGCTCAAGATCACGGGGCTGCTGAGTGTGAGACTGAAGGCTAGTGTCTCTGCTCAGGAGGCGTTACTCTCCCTTTTGCTGGGTCTCCAGCTTCTCAGGCGCGTCCCAGGTGGCACAAGTGGTGAAGAATCCATCAGCCAGTATAGGAGATGCAAGAGACACAGGTTTGATTCCTGGGTCAGGACCTACATCCCCTGGAGGAGAAAACGGCGACCCACTCCAGCATGCTTGCCTGGAGAATCTCACGGACCGAGGAGCCTGGCAGGCTACAGTCCATAGGGTCGCAGAGTCAGACACAACTTAGCAACTGAGCATGCACATAGGCACAGTGCAGACGCCAGCTGCTCAAGGTCAGCAGTTGAACTTCTGGAGGTGGAGGAAGCTGAGCAGGCCCCCACAGCCCTTGGGCGGTGAACAAAGAGCTCATAAAAATCAGTGACCAGAACAGCTCCTGCCTAAAGGACAAGATGGAAGCTGATAAGCAGGTCAAGCAGACAGCAACTAACAACAAACTCCAGTACTTTGGCCACCTCATGCGAAGAGTTGACTCATTGGAAGAGACTCTGATGCTGGGAGGGATTGGGGGCAGGAGGAGAAGGAGACGACCAAGGATGAGATGGACGGATGGCATCACTGACTCGATGGACATGAGTCTGAGTGAACTCCGGGAGATGGTGATGAACAGGGAGGCCTGGCTTGCTGCGATTCGTGGGGTCACGAAGAGTCGGACACGACTGAGCTACTGAACTGAACTGAACAACAAACGGTGAAACTAGCCTGTCTAAGGTGAGAGCTCTTGAGGCACCCTACCCTTAGATCGTGCAAACAGAACACAGCACACAGCAAACCTCAATTCCGGATACAGCTCTTCATGCTGTGATTCATCCACTAATCACCCTGGGGATTTCTCTGGCACTTCCACTTCCACTAGAGGTTATGAACCACATGCTTCCCCTGTAGGAGGCACAGGTTCAGTCCCTGGTCAGGGAACTAAGATCCCGCCGCAAGTTGTGGCCAACAACAAAAGAAAAACCATTCCGTCTTCCAGCCAGTTCAGCCCACTAAAGCCGCTCACGGGTTGAGAACTTATTGTACACAGGGCTCTGGACTAGACGTGGAGTGTCGCTGCACCAGACAAGCCAGTAAAGTAGCCAAGCCAGTACAAAGGAGGTGCTCAAAACACCCTGGAATAAATGACGGAGCCAGAAAAGAGCTTTATTTTCATAAAAGAAATACACATTTGTACAACCTGAGAGTGACAGGCCCTGCAAGCAAGGAGTAACCCCGTATTTGAACATTTTCCGAAAGCGCTTAGGGCTGCTAAGCAAGGATGGGAGGGTCATTGACTGACTGGCTGACTCATGAACAAATGAATGAATGGAAACCTTCCACTTCTCCAGCGTGGCCGAGTCCTAACCTGCTATCCATTTCAAGGAGCTATCACAAGGCCATATATACGAAGGACTTATGTGAAGAGCAAGGGATTCTCCCCTCAAAATCCTCTTGAACATCAGCCATTCCGATTGCCTAATTCCGCTACTGCACAGCTGAGGAAACAGAGGCACAGAGGCGCTATCCCGCCAGCATCACCGATAGCAGCAGCAAACTGCATTCCCAGGGCTTCCTCTTCTAGAAAGCTTGTGTTCTTGTGAGTTGCTACCCAGAAGAACAAGTGACAAGTAACGGTTGCTCAGTTAATAAATGCTTTGGGACTAGGTCTCCTCACAATAAAGTCACTTGCTTAAAAGACAAAATGTCCATAAAGCTCAGAAGCAAAACGACATCCCCTCAGAAAGGAGTGAGGTCTGTGGGCAGGGCCTCCAGGGAGCCCCTCTCCTTGGGGACCTGGGGTTGGCTCCAGGTGAGCTCAGGTCCTTCGCAGGAGCAGGTTCTGTTACACCACCTCACCTCAAGGATCCGGGGTCCACCCCTTACCACTACCTGACCCCTACACTTGTCAGTCCAGAAATAGCAGTGGGCACCTACTGCCTGCCAAGCACTGGGGAAATAACTGTGAACAAAACAGCCAAGACTTGGCCCCATGGAGTTCACAGTCCATTAAGTAAGGTAGACACTAAACAGATGATAACATATAGGATAAGAAATCATGTCAATGAATTATCATTTCTAAACCACAAGTCTGGCTGAATCAATCTTCTGTTAGAAACATCTTCCTAGGCTCCTCACGCTATGTGGGATTAAATATAAACAAACAAAAATGAAAACAGATGCCTTAACTGGGGGCCAAATCCAGGCCAGGTGCCTGACTATGACTAACTCAGGACATGCCATTGCAGGAGGTACTATTATTATCCCCATTGACCAATGATGAATTAAAATTTTCCACTCAACTACTGCTCACTGTGTGTGCAAAAGCCCACTCCCTCCAACCCTGAATTCCCTCAGAATTCATCTTACTTAAGTCGCTGTCTCTGGTGCACACATTTATATTTCATAAATTCCCACTGAATGAATAATTAACTAATCAATGGGCTGGTTTCCTTCAAGGCATTATCAGTTAATAAAATCAATTTGGGGAATAAGTGCTCCTAATAATCACATAAGAAGTAGCTGCGATGTTGTGTAAAGAGCCAGAGCCCGAGCCCCTGCAGGCCTGGGACCAGGCTGTCTGTGTGAACTCACACAATCATTTCCCCCTCAGGCCTGACTGCTCCACACTCTCCTGATGAAGAAGAAACCAGACAGTGAGCCTAGGACCTCTGTCGGCTCTGCATGTTTGTGTGTCTGAAACAGTATGGGGAGTTGGGGGCAGGGGCTGGGGCTCAGGAGGACCTCTGAAACTGCACTCTGCCTGCTTTAAGAATAAGGTCTAAAGTTAAATATTTTAGGGAGGATAACTAATCAGGTCTATGGGGGCAAGAGAAGAACCTCCTCTCTGGCTACAGCTCAGTGGGCTTATTTATTGTAATCAAGTAGTTTCGTTCCCATGACAAACAGGCCCACCCTGAAAGCCCCTTACCAGGGAGGTGTTTTGGACAAACACTGGTGGGACCATCACCCCCAACTGGACACCAGAGCAGAGGGGCTGGTGAAATGCAAGAGCCCGTATTCATATGCTGGAGGCAGACAAAACCCAAAACACACTCTCCACTTCTACATTCGTCTCTAGGAAGGCCCCTGAGTGTGGACAAGGACACCATGAACATGGGCCTGATGGCTCCATGTGGTCCATAAGCTATGACCACAGAAGAACTCGCCACTGAGCAAGCATGAGTCTGTCTGTCACTCAAAGTGAGAGCAATATGTAGGAGCCGGGGCTCCATAGCAAGACAGGGTATTTGTTAATTTTCCCTTGTTGTTTGGATTGTTTTTGAATCAATTTATGTCCTCATGTCACCTAACAGACATAATGGGGATAACAACACAACTCCCTACCTCACAGGGCTGCGGTGATAATTAAATGAGTAACCCAAGTGATCCAGAGCCTGACTACAGACTAAACACTCTGATTGTTGCCAAGGATGATGGTGATGGTAGTGGATGCATTCATTTGAGTAGGGAAATCCAAAGCAAGGCTCTCCCAACAACCCCTGCCAGGATCTGGAGAGAAGCAGGTGATCCTGGGATGACCGATCCTGGAAGAGCAGACTTGGGTGCTTTTCAGAAGAGAAACAGAGAGGTGTCCACTCTTGGGCAAGACCCGGGTTGCCCAGGGGCCTAGGCCTCAGGATAGTCACTGAGTCCTGTAAGGACTGACGCTTGCTGGGGCCACTGGGAAATGCAGAGACCGCAGAAGATGAACTTCCCAGAGTAAAGAGAAGGGGGAGGAAATTACAATCATGGAGAGATACCATTGTTCACCCATCAGACTGGCAAAAATCAAAAAGCACGAAGAACTGAGGTGTGGCAAGGGGTGGGTAAAGAGGAAATCTGGTATCTGTTGGTAAGTGGTGCTTCTTAGAGAATGAACTGGCAATATTTATGAAAATCTTAAATTCATTCACAGGGTAGCCCAACAACTTCACTCATCAGTAACCAACCTATCTGCCCATGTGCTTGGAGGCATAAGCCAGAAAGTGCATCAAAGCACTGCTATTAAGGGTAAAAAAGAGAATCCACCCGCTCACCACCAACAGGAAAACACTGAGATTCTCCTGCCATGGACCCAATACTCACTTTGCAGCAAAATAAGGTAGTTTCACATGTACTGTCTCGAAAACATCTAAAATCATATTATTGAATGTTTTACAAAGGGTACAGAATAGACCAGCAAGCATAGTACGACAGACTGTTTTTAAAGAACAGGAAGGAAGGAAAGAATGACTTTTTTTCCTATGCATATTGCCTGGAGAATTCCATGGACAGAGGAGCCTGGAGGGCTATAGTCCATGAGGTCGCAAAGAGTCAGACACGACCGAGCAACTAACACACATAGACACCTCGTAAAAGTTCTGGAAGGAAATTCACAAACTAGGTCACAGTGGTTACTTCTGGGAAAGACAAGAGTAGGGTGTGTGCAAGGAATGAAATGGCGGGGCGGTGGGGGAGGCTCAATGGAGACTTCACTTTTATTAACTAGGAAAACTTATCCATGCATTTTTTGAGTATTTCAGTTCAGTCGCTCAGTCATGTCCGACTCTTTGTGACCCCATGAATCGCGGCAAGCCAGGCCTCCCTGTCCATTACCATCTCCCGGAGTTCACTCAAACTCACGTCCATCGAGTCAGTGATGCCATCCAGCCATCGCATCCTCTGTCGTCCCCTTCTCCTCCTGCCCCCAATCCCTCCCAGCATCAGCGTCTCTTCCAAAGAGTCAACTCTTCACATGACGTGGCCAAAACACTGGAGTTTCAGCTTCAGCATATTCCCTCCAAAGAAATCCCAGGGCTCATCTCCTTCAGAATGGACTTGAGTATTTAGACTAATGCATTTATTTATAAGGAACAAAAACAGAGGAGGTGGAAGGAAGAGGAAGAGATGATGCCTTCAAGAGACGACGGAGCTGCCAAGCGCTAAGGCTCTGCCTTCGCCTCCTCTGCACTCAGCACCAGCAAATGCAGAAACAGCACATCCACGCGTAAGCCCATTATTTCTTGGAATGAGCGTCCTTGGTTTTTAGAATCAGATATTTAATTCTGGACCATGTCAGTTCTATATACCAACTCTTCCTTCTAAATTTTGGAAAAAATTCCCTCATACTTGACAAACGTATCCTTCCTCTGGTGTCAGGAATTCAAGCTATGAAAAGGGGACACATGGAAGTTTTGCTATCTCCAAATTCTTGATGGCCTCCCCTGACAAAAGAAGTCCTGAACCGCACTTATTGTTCCATGTAAGAATTTTTAATTTTAATTTTTAAAGAAATATTTACCTTTCTTTGTTTTCTTCCATTTCTCTAAAGGCACATTGATTCATTACTCTGGAGTTGTCCATAGATGCTGCACCACAGATCCAGGTCTTCTTTCTGAAAAAGCAAAATAACCAACACTTATAAACTGGGTGCACTGATGTTAACACAAAGAGACGCAATCAATACATACAAAAGGAATATATCAAAGGCTGCCCAGTGTCCATCAAAATCCATTCTCCCTTTCGCCCACGGGTTATTTGAGTTTTACCAGGGACTACATTTCCCAGGCGTCCTTGCAGCTACATGCAGCCAGGAATGAGTTCCAACGGAATATGAGAGGATGTGGTATGTTTCACTTCTCTATCTAGGTCTCAAGACAGGGGCAAGCCTTGTTCATCCTTTCCCCTGGCTGGAACTCAGTGCTGACCATGCAGATGATGACCATGCACTTGGAAATTACAAAACAACAAGATAGAAGGCACTTGGGCCTGTGACTCTGCATGGAGCACAGGTGCCCTCTGAACTTGGAACCACTATCTTCGAGAGAAATGTCTTTGTTCTTTAAGTCACTTTAAGTGTAATAAAACTTTAAGTTCTAATGGGTCTTGTTCCTATGGCTGATAAACTCTCATCAAGTTGACACTATGGTTAAATATTTTCACCAGGGCCCTTCGGAGGGTGGGTTTGGTTATTTGGAGCTTGGGACAGTCTGTGTCTATGGAGACAGGTGAGGCCAAACTACTTTGGGTCACAATTTTGGTAAAACCACACATCATTTCAAACAGGTACTCCATCAGCGTTTGATGGATGAAGAAGTGTTAATAAGCATGTAATCTCTTCCCGTGTGAAATGTCTTGAAGGCAGAGCACGTGGTATGGAGTCAGGAACACTGGGACCCACAAGTATGAGCTGTGAGCTTCACTTCATGAAACTACTGCTCAGGATGGTAAAACGCCATCTGAATGTGCGCCATACCCGCATTTAAGGATTTTAGTCTGGGCTGAGGAGCAACAGAGGCTAACCAACAGGGATCGAGACACAGACGTGGGGAAAACATTCCGAAGGTGGGGGTTTCCACCCACTATTCCACTTCCTGAGCACCTGCCCCAGGGTGACTCTGAGATACAACTCAGAGGTTCCCTCTCCAGTCTCAGGAGCTGCACCCCTCACCACTCCAGGTGTGGCTCTAGCGTTAAAAGACACATTCTCTTTCTACAACATGGCCAGAACACTGAGCAGCTACTTCCTTTGTAACCAAAGAAACAGCTGTCAGTTTCAACACAGGAAGAGCTAGCTGTGTAAACCGTGCTGAGGGATGATGTGCTGGTCCCCAGCCTGGAGCCTCCTAGACAAAAGGGGGTCCAGGAGAGTTCTGACGCCCATGACCTTCATGCTACGCTGTCGCGGCCCAGCTCCCTGCATCAGCTGCAATGACTGTTGATCATCACGGGTTGCTTGGCCAAATCCTCCCTGCCCCCTGTGCCACCCTCCTCCATGTGTGCTGCTCTGAGTCTAGCCTTCTCCCAGATCCAAGCACCGTGTGGATCAACTTTCAGATCCAGGTGAACAGGACCAGATACCTGGGACCTCGGCACTGTGAGGCATCGGACAATCAGTTTGGGGGAGAATCTGCAGTCACAGCCTTCAGCCCTGCTCTTTAACTTGCAAAGAGCACACCATGAGATATTTTTAGTTTCTGGATCCCTGTCTGAGGCCGATGCTCTGGCTGGCTTCCCTCAGAGTTTAACTCCTTCAGCTAAGGCCTGTGCATCATGGAGGGACCCAGAGAAAGGCAAGAGGGAAGATAATGGCTCCTGGAAGGAGGAGGGATGTAAGGCACTGGGACTTGAACTCGGAGTCCCGGAGGGGCCACCGCGTCCCTGCAGTGAAGGGACAGAGCAGAAAGCAGCTGCCACTTCTGCAGCTGTAAACACCTCAGTCCCCCTCGCCTCAGCCTGGAAGCCACATCTGCTCAGCATAGCAAGCTCTTCTGCAGCACAGTAATTGCTGCAAGAGGATTTGACACCTACATCCCAAATGATGCCAACAGAAGGCTCTCCTCCAAGTCACATTTCCTCCGCAGCTTTGAGGTCAGAGCCTTCCCTCCACAGGCCCACTGGCTAGTTCTGAGTCTGGTTTTACTCTTTACCTCCTGGTGTTAGAGAAGGTTTTCTGTACAGAGCCATCAAGAAACCACTGCTCTTCAGCCTGCAGGTAAGGACAGGGATTGGGACACCCATTTCTGTACCCCAGCCCTGAGGGATTCCCAACGCGCAGACACTGACATGGATTATCTCTCAGCAAATTCTCACACCAGCCCTAGGAAGCAGGTGCTGCCTCACTCTCTGAATTGGAAAACTGGGTTAAGATTTGTCAAAGGTGTACAGACATCAAACAGCAAAGCATTTGTTCTGGGGGGCTCCTAACCATGGTATTATAATGTGCAAGGCAAAGCTCAGTGCTGGCTGAATGTATGAATGAATGAACAATACTTTCAAAAGCAGTCTCAGGGCTGTGGGGAGACAGTGTCTCCAGGGGGACTGCCCTCACCCACCCTGGATGCCCTGGTGATATTCTCAGATTCCTCCCAAGGCACCTACTCGGCCCCTGAACACTTACTTTGAACCCAGAATTGCCAACTTCTGCAGGAGTGTATGTGCTCAGTACTGCTGCTGGTAATGGCCAGGGCAACCACTGACTCAGCATCTCCTATCTGTGGATGAGATGCTCAGGGCTTTCATGCAGAGGCTCCTCTCATCCACCCACGGCCGCACAGGGAAGGCAGGATCACACCCCTTTGAGGGACGGCACAACTGGAACTCACAGAGGTTGTGATGAGCTTGTGATTAAGGTCTGGACACTTAAGCGAGGTCAGTGTTCAAACTCTGAGGGGCTGGTGGAATGGCGCAGGCCTTTCCTCGACCTCACCAGACCCACCACTCACCCTGAGTCATCAGCAAGTCGTGAAAGTAAGTGCTGTTTCAACTCTTTAGCCGGAAAACTCTGTATTAATCTAAAGCTACTGAACATTTGCTATGCCAGTCCCTTCATGGAAGAGGAGTCCTAATTCTCCCCAGCTAGAAACTGGCACCACCACCTCCCCTCCTCCATGGGCTGCATCAGTGGTGACCATCATCTCCTCAGCATCGCCTTCCAACAAGGTTTCCACTGGACACCAAATCTGGCTAATTCTTCTCTGAGAAACATCTCTTCTCAGGACAACCAAGTGTTGGTGAGGATGTGAAGCAACCAGAACTCTCACAGCCTGCTGCTGGTGGGAGCACAGACTGGTCCAATCACCCTGGAAGATGGTCGCAACATCTACTCAACCTGCCTTTGCTCCCAGGTACCAGGGACCATGAGACATTATCTAGAATGTTCTCAGCAGTACTGTTCTCAGCACAACGGTCCTGTATGAGTTTCCTTCTGCAGCTGTAACAATCACCAGCTTAGTGCTATCTATCCTCTCATGGTTCTGGAGGTCAGAAATGGGTCCGCAGGGCGGCACTCCTTCTGGAGGTTCTAGAGGAGAATCCACTTCCTTGCTTCTCCAGCTTCTCCATGCATTCCTTGGCTCATGGCCCCTTCCTCCTCTTCACGGCCAGCAGCGGAGCATCTTCTCTCACCTCTGCCTCCATTGTCACAGCTCATCCTCTTACCAGACACTCCCGCATCCCTCTTACAAGGATCCCACCCAGAGATTTTAAGATCATTGCCCCATGTTAAGGCCCTTAACTTGGGACTTCCCTGGGGGATCAGTGGCTAAGCATCTATGCTCCCAGTGCAGGGGGCCTGGGTTCGATCTCTGGTCAGGGAACTAGATTCCATAGGCTACAACTAAATGATCTCACGAGGCACAACTAAAGGTCCCGTGCACTGCAATGAAGATAAAAGATTTCGTGTGCTGCAACTAGGACCCAGAGCAGCCAAATAAATAAACAAACATTTAAAAAAAAAAAAGACCCTTAACTTAATCACACCTACAAAGTCCCTCCGCCAGATAACATAACACAGTCACATGTATTACCAGTGAATGGTACCTGTAAGCAGAGGTGAGGTCATGGATAACTTCTGAGGGGCCATTCTTTGCCTCACCTCCAGCCCCAAACCAGAAGCAAATCCAAATGCTCATCAACAGTAGAATGAATGAAATAAAAGGTGGCAATTCACAGCACATGAGAATGCACCGTCTACAGCTACCTGCAACAAGCGTGGCGCTGACGACAACACTGAACCGATGGAACACACACAAGAGCACTTGCTGCATGAGTTTGTCTGCAGAAAGGGCAGAACCAGGTCAAGTTTGTCTCCTCTGCCGTTTCCTTCAACTCAGAGTCTTCTTCCTTCAACTCATAGTCCTCTCAAAACGGTCACTGCTTATTCTATATATCAATGTAGACACAGACATGCTAAATTCCCCAACTTTGCATCCCACCATTGGAGTCAGCAGCTACGAAAACCCAATGAACGCATTCATAACTAAAGAAGGAGGCGAGGAGAAAGGAGGAGGAGCAAGTGCAGCAGCAACAGTGTCTCTGCCTGTCTCGCGCATTTGCGCTCCACAGGCGTGTGCCACTTCACCTCTGGATGGCGCAGATCCCAGCTCACTTCCTGACCATCCCCAATCCTGCCAGTAGCTGTTCACCAGACAGACCCGGAATGTCCCCGACCCCTGCTGCACTGTCCTCCGTCTCCCCTTCACTCCTGCCACTCACCTGACCCAGCCATGGACACACCCACCTGACACACCACCCTGCCCCCCCGACCTCCCCCTAAACCTCTGTAGGACTCGCAGTACAAACCATACCATCTGCTCTTACTTGCTACTGTCACACAGCAATTGCTAACAGAGACAAGCACCTTAATCTAGTCTCCCCAGTCAGACTACGAACTCTCAAGAACAGAAATCAGGTCTCTCCTGTTCAGGAATTGCCTGTTCAGTCCTCCTCCTAGTTCCGACTGCATGTGAGTGCCTAATGCTACTTCATAATAACTACTAATGACACAACTGCCTTTGCTGAGCACCTAACATGCATCAGGTTCAACACTCCTCAAGCGGGACCTCACTTCCTCTTCTCCCACCCAATGAAGGGGGTGCTACCATGATCGCTGTTTTGAGTAGGAGGCACAAAACGGCCAATTAACTTGCCCGAGGCCCCGAAAGTCATCACTAGAGGATGGGATTTGAGCCCATGTCATCTGACCCCAGGGCCCGTGGTGCCCTTGACCAAGACCCCACTCTGCTTAATGCCCCACCCAAATTGGGTTAGGTATACAGTTGGTGCTTGATAAATATGTGACATTCCCCCCCCCCCATAAAAAAAGATATACTAAGGAGAAAAAAATAAGAACTTTCACAGCACACAAGTAACAAATCAAGACTCGTCACAAAATAATTTTTTAGTCTCAGAGCTCAGAAGGGAACACACCCCCTGGAGAGACTTGAAGAGGCCCACCTGCTCCTTCCAAGCATCATGCTTGGCTTTCGGGAGCGTTATAAACATTTATCAGCAAACCGTCAGGGTTTGTCCTCCAGGCTTTTATCAAAACAGGGAGAGCTGGATACATTTTTTCTTCTTTTGTCCGCCAACCTCAGGACCAAAGCCAAAGTCAGGGTGGAAGACAGACTGCACGACGGGGCCTATGACCACAACGCCCTGAGCCACCTGCCCTCGATGACCTCACCTCTCACAAGGCCAAAGACTGTGCCCCAGAGGCCTTGACTGCAAACAAGGCCGCCGCCCCCGAGGGCTGCTGTGGCCAGAGATAAACTGAAGCGGAGATAATGACACTGACATCATGCCATGACCCACAGTGCCGGCCGCTGGCTCGAGCCCGTGCGGTCCGTTCCTTAGAGGCTGGCCCCTCACTCAGATACTGAATGGTGCTCTGTCCAGCGGCGCAGACGCGGCGCCACAGCCTCGGCCTCCCGCAGACTGGCTCACAGCATCCGAGTGGATACGGATGGGAGTGCCTTTACCCAGGGTATGCAGACTACCCAGAACAAGGCATTTCTAAACCACTGCCTCTGAGCAGGGACGTGGGGCTGGCTGGAGGTTAGGGAGGGCTTCGGTTACATCTGTACCACTAGCGGTTTTACAAGAACAAAAAAAACAGAGTTGATGTATGTGGGGGGTTATTAAAATTGTCTCAAAGTTTAAAAAACAAACCCTGATGGTTACAGCACAGTGTGGTGGAGCAGTGATGGAGAGACGGACAGTTACAAGGGGAGGGGCAGCCACGGCCGCAGGAGGTAACCACGGATGGGGTCTGGTCTCAGCGGGCTCTGCGCCTCTGGGCAAAATGAGACAATCTACACTGAGTGTTTAGCCAAGAAGATGCACTCAGTCAGAGATCAGCGTTTTCGAAATTTACTCCATCCTTCCTGGAAGCCAGACATTGTGAGGTCCTGGAGGGTAGGGAGTCGGAGACCAAGAGTTTAGGAATGAGGTCTCCACTACCACCCTCAGAGGGACAGTTTGTAAACAGCCACTCTCAAGCCCACAGGCTTTCCCAGTCCTCCAGTGATTCCCCAGTGCTCCTGCCATGCCCCACCCTCACCCAAATCCCATTATGTGCTCGTGTCTTCTCAGCTCCACTGGGTGCAGAGGCAGCCCAACTGTGAGCACACTGACAAATACGAGTTCCCTGGATGAAAGAACAAATTCAACCATCTGCACTTGTCCATTCTCACAAAAGACAGCACAAACTTGGTGCAGGACCAGGGCCCCTTGGAGGCTACTGCCACACACCTGAAGATATAAAGCGGCCCTCGTGGGAGCTGGCCGCCCTCAGCATCACAACAAAATGAGGCCTCAAGAGGCAAGCTCCCTCAGTACCCTCCTGAGCCCTCAAGTCACCCTCTCAAAGGAAGATGTAGGCTGGACCCAAGGACGCAGGGTAACATTTCTAGACACAAAGTCAAGATGCCCCAGTGATGGAATGGGTACAGCCGACTAACGCCATCATCACACGTGTTCCAACAAGCATCCTGGACTCGCTCCTGGCCAGGCAGCCTCCAGCTTTGGTGGCTGGCTCCCCACATGGCTTAACTGCATGGCGAGGCCGAGCTGAGCACGCCCTGGTGGCAGCCACAGTTTCAGTTCTCAGAAAAGAACAGTTCAGGCCTGTTCAGGCCTCCATCACATGCTCCTTTGGGGAGACAGGGAGAGGAGACTGGTCCTCAGTTTTCAGGTCCTCATCCCAAGTCTCAGTCTTCCCAGTGGGAGGTCGGATCCCAGGAGGAGGGTTTGATGGGGATAGCACCAGTGCTCAAGTCCTGTCCAACTCCTAGCTGCCTGTCCTTAGGCCTGAGGGTGTTGCGATTCCAACCAGGGCATCTCCTGTCCTAGAGGATCCATATGCCAGGGTTCCTGGGTAAGTCCTCATACTATGAAATAGTTCCAATGCAACAACAACAAAAAAGTTTGAAAAACGTGCTTTTCACAAAACCTCTAAGCCTCTCCAACAATGTCTTTGATGGACGCTCAGTTTGTTTTTGCTGATAGACAGAGAACATGCTCATGTATTCACAGAGGACACAAAGGTAGGAGGGAGTAAGCCACAGGTCAGAGCAGTGTGCCCACTGTAGGATGGACACTGCCCAAGCACGGCTCATCCAAGGGAGGGCATGCAGGCTCCCCAAGGATCCGGGTACCATGTCCGCCACCGTCGTCGTCTCTGCCCTCCTCCTCGCCACAGGCAATGGTGACAGCAGCCTTCCTATATGCCAGGCACTCTGCGGAGGGCTTCAAATGCTTGATCCCATTTAGCCTTCTCAGCAATGCTGTAAGATAAAGACTCTTACCTCCTTCTTACAGAGAGGTTTAAGCGCCTTCCCCACGTCCACGGAGCTAGTGAGTGGAAGAATCAGGGCAAAGCATAAAAATAAGTGTGCTTATCTCCACCACACCCTACTTAACAGAAGTCCAAAAGGGAGATGATTCTCGTAAAATGGCCCTAGAATAGACCTTGTGCTAATGTCGCCATCTGGGAATATGTTCCTGACCCGATCCTTCACCAAACAGGGCATTTATTAAAGTGAACTTCGTAGAACTGACACATGTCACACTCACTAACTCAGCTCGAGGAAGGTAGTCTGGTTTGCCTCACCATCATTCATTTCCTGCAGAGACAAATGCTTACATACAGCACACTTCATGTCCAAAGGGTGCTTCAAAACACCTGCCAAAAAGGGGGTGATTTCTCTGAGAAGCTCAACTATAAATAATGTTTCATGACATCTAGGAGACAATATAAGATTCCCTGGAATTAAATATATCAAGGACCCACTCTATACCTGCATTTAGTCACATGACATCCCCAGGAGATGCACACTGTTGGCCACGTGTTACAGAGAAGGAAACGGGCTACAGCAGCTCAGCCAAGCTCCAGCAGCTGGAAGTGGACCACGGAGACTGAACAGCTGGATCTGATTCCTGGACCGAGGCCTCCAAACTTCCCAAACGCACAACTGGCACCTGAGTAAACACGCAGCCTGATTCCCCCAAGAAAACTCTCTGGCTAAATCTTAGCTCCATGTCTGTGCTCTTACCCGCAAGTATCAGCTGAGAAAGGTCCTACGGAGGAAAGGACCAATCACGGCCTCTGACACTGGAGGACAACTTCTAAAGTTAGTGGGGAAATCCTGCAGAACCCAGAATTCCCCTGGAAGGACCCTGGAGAAGGTGGGTTCTGGAGAGGGGTGCCCCCTCCCTCGCAGAGCCCAGTGCCGAGTAGGTGACTGTGTGTTCCATCGCACTTCAGGTGAAGTCAGTGGTTGGGACAGAGGGAACACACAGTCTTGGATGCCCACGCAGGGCAGCCCTACAGGAACTGGGGCACACAGGATGTGGGGCCAGCTCTCACCACCCCCAATCTCCACCCCACCACCCCTTCCAGAATATACACTCACGTAAGCAGAACAGGATTCAATGACTGTATCTTTTCTTTAAATTAGTTTATGCATTTATTTTTGGCTCTGCTGGGTCTTCATTGCTGCGCGGGCTTTTCTCTAGCTGTGGTGAGTGGAGGCTCCTCTCTAGCTGTACTGTGGCAGCTTGTCATTCGTAGAGGCTTCTCTTGTTGCAGAGCACGTGCTCCAGGGCATGCGGGCTTCAGTAGCTGCGGTACAGACTCTAGAGCACAAGCTCAATAATTGTGGCACACGGGCTTAGCCGCTCCACAGCCTGTGGGATCTTCCCAGATCAGGAGTCAAACCTGCGTCTCCTGGCAGGTGGATTCTTTACCAATGAGCTATCAGGGAATCCCTCAATGGCCGTTTCTTTCTTCTAAGAGCTTCCAGTTCAGTCAACATAAGTCAAATGCAAGAGAGATGAGATTCCATGATACTGTATTTCCACAACTGCATGATGTACCATAAGCCGCTGAAAGATCTATATTATAAATGCTGAAAACATTCACACTACAGAGAACCAGACAAGCCTGTCAGTTCTGAAGTTAAGACTGAAGTGAAGTGAAGTCGCTCAGTCGTGTCCGACTCTTTGCGACCCCGTGGACTGTAGCCCACCAGGCTCCTCCGTCCATGGGATTCTCTAGGCAAGAATACTGGAGTGGGTTGCCATTTCCTTCTCCAGGGGATCTTCCCAACTCAGGGATCGAACCCAGGTCTCCCACATTGTGGGCAGACGCTTTAACCTCTGAACTACCAGGGAAGCCCGAAGTTAAGACTACAGGGACTCTTAATTCGACCTCTGCCACTTGGCGGCCTTGAGAGCCCAGAAAGGGCTACTTCGTGCTTTGGTTTCCCTGCCTATGGGCTTCCCAGGAGGCGCTACTGGTAAAGAATCTGCCTGCCAATGCAGGAAATGTAAGAGACTCGGGTTCGATCCCTGGGTCAGGAAGATCCCCTGGAAGAAGGCATGGGCACATCTGCTTGCCTGGAGAATCCCCATGGACAGAGGAGCCTGGCAGCTACAGTCCATGGGGTTGCAAAGAGTTGGACACAACTGAAGCAACTGAGCATTTTCATGGCACTACCCCAACTATAAAATAGGATGGTCATGGTGTCAGCTCCACGGCCCTTTTTTGGAGATTTGATGACACAGAGCCAGTGAAGAGCAGAGCACAGTGCTCCACAAAGGTGGACATCCCCTCCCCTCTACAGGAAACAGACAAGAAAGCAGATGGTCTCCAGGAGAGGTTAGCAACTTTTGGAGGTCCCACAGTAAGAGAGTCCAGAATCCACACTGTATTTAGCACTGGGGGTCTCGGGGAGCAAGGTGTAAGAGAGGGGGTCCCTGCTGGAACAGAGTGAGCCCAGGGCAGCTAGGTTAACGGGCCTGGGAGGCAGAACTTGAAGTGTGGGGAACTGGGCTACTGAGCAAACAGGAGCATGTTAAGAAGGAGGGAGAAACACTTTCAGAGAATATAAAACTACCCGGTGAGGAACCATTCCAGACCCACCCAGAAGGCAAGACCACACAGACACAGAGACCTCAGGAGCCAGTAAACTGGCCACCTCGACCACAGTCACAAAGAAAATGACCTTGCCAGTGATGGTCACCCTAAATGAGGCTTTGAGCATGCCACCCTCACCCCCTCCACTAGCCCCAACCTGCTGACAGCCCACCTGGCCCCTCCACTGATCCCCAGGTTGGAGGCTGAGACCTGGATCTGCTCTGAAAAATCCCCTCCAGGATTCCAAATCCCTGCCCTCCTCTCTGAGAGGCACACGCCCACAAAACACACAAGAAATGACAAGGAGGTGTGAGCAAGCTACGCTGGGCCAGCCAAGTCACGTGGCCGGTGCTGGCCTGGCTCTGCCAGCTGCTGAACCCTCACCCACTTCTCAGGCACAAAAGTCACCAGGAGGTGCTTGCAACACCACAATGGGACCTTTACAGCTCAGGAGGCTGCAGAGCAAGAACGCACCTTCCACACACTCACCCAAAGTCTGCAGGTGGCGGGGAAACAGGAGTGAAGGAGGGCCCTTCTGCCCGGTTATAAGCCTTCCTCTGTGTCCAGAAAGGCGCAGACAATGGGAAGGGGCAGATGCTTCCGGAGGCAAAGCCTGGCACCCAAGCCCTGTGCTCTGCTGCGGTGAGAGCAGCTGTTCCCCATCACCCCCTCCCAAGGGGCTGGCAGGGAGAATGAGACCACAAAGCAAAGGACACTGGAGGCAAGGGCCCCCAAGTCGTGGAGGCATCAGCTGTGACAAAGACACTTGCTCTTGTGCAATCTGGGGTAGCAGCAGAGGGACACTCAAGTTCAAAACACCCAGGTGTTTTCATTCCTGCTGACTGCAGGAGGGGAGCAGCCGCTGCCACTACCCAGAAACCACACCTGGTGACCTGGCACCGAGAAAGTCAACCTCACCCGACACGGCAGGACGTGCCAGGGCGTGTGGCTGAGGCCCTTGTGTTTCCCCAACAGAGTCACAGGGTGTTACAGCCAGAAGGACACGGTTCTCAGGGCCCACAGGTGTCCTGAGGCAGGACACAGAATCCCCCACGCACAGGCTCACACTCTGCCCCAGCTCGGGTCTCCCGAATCAGAATCGTGACGCTGGGCCTGGGAATGTGCACTTTGACAACTCACCACCACCAACAACCCCCAGGGTGACTCTGAGGTAGCCAGCCCCACACCAGGCTGCTGTGGAAGCTGGATCGGTCCAGCCTGCTGGGTCTGTCTGTGAGAAAATGAGACCAGACAGTGGTCGATGGTTCATTCATTTCAAGAGCATCTACCCAGGGCTGCCCAGGGGACTGGATGTGAGGGAACATGGTTCCTGCCCCACGGGAAGCAGCTGGGTCCACCTGGGGAACTTCTCTGAAATGCAGGTATCCAAGCTCCACCCACCGCCTGTGATTCGGGTTCGAGGGACTCAATCCAGCAAGAAAATGAAAGCAGGGCCAGACAAGAACATGAATCTGGAAACTGATGGAAGCCAAGTCTGGGGAGGCTGACAGTATGGCATGAAAGATAGCTTTGCACAGCACCGGCTATGGGCCATCCCTCTGACTACTGCTGACACCACTGACATTCACCACAGCCCTATAGCAGAACTGGTGGCCCCACCTCACAGATGAGAATAGTGAGGCACCTGTTGCCAACCAGAGCCAAGGATGGGATTCAAACCCTGGCAGCATGTGCCCTCTTCACTGGCATCCCCTCCTCAAGCCCCACCTCTACAACCTTGGCCTTTCTCTCTCCTGTCTTACTTTTCATCAACAATCAGTGACAAGGCCTGACCCCCTTCTCTCCAAATCAACTGCTAACACCACTTTAACCTTCCATTATAACCTGTGGGCTCCCCCAGTGGCGCTAGTGGTAAACAATCTGCCAGTCGATGCAGGAGATGCAAGAGACACAGGTTCCATCCCTGGGTCGAGAAGATCCCCTCGAGAAGGAAATGGCAACCCACTCCAGTATTCCTGCCTGGAAAATCCCATGGACAGAGGAGCGTGGCAGGCTACAGTCCATGGGGTCGCAAAGAGTTGGACATCTTAGCAACTGAGCACATGCATAAAGTATGAATCCCGTCAGCCAGGTCCCTCCCTGGCTTAATCCTCTGCAAGGGCTTTCCATGGGCCAGAAGACACAAATCTTCCTCCCAAGTTTGCCTCCAGGATTTCCCACAGAGCTTCCCCTCCACTCCTCCAGGCTAACTTCTCTTAGCTCAGACCCTCAGCTCTCCCCAGAAGACAAGGCCACAGAGCTTTGTCCAGTCCAGGGTTAAGTCCAGGGTGTGTGGGGAGGGGCGGACTATGGTGGTTAACTGACCAAGGGACTCTGCAGCTGGTCAGAGGCTCAAGGACGGTGGAGTGGCAGCAGAAGGGCCAGAAAGTCAATCTGGACAGACAGGCCAGGGCTAGACTGGGAAGGGAAGCCTGCGAACGTGACAGAGAGGAGCTAGGATGTAAGCCTGGGGCCATGGGTGGCTAAGGAGGCTCATGGAAGCAGGGGAGTAGTAGGGCCAAATTCACATTCACATGCTACTGGTGGAATGAATAGCCATTTTCTCTGATCTCCTTGAAAGGCAATCTGCCAAGAGTTAACAAAAATTTAAAATCTGCCGGCTCGCTGACCCAGCAATTCCAAGTCTATCAAGGATACTCACTGCAGGATCCCTTCAAATTAGCGACAAAGAGAAACTGGCCTAACTGACCACCGAGAGAATAAACCACAGCCACAACTCTTCCAAACCCTGGGAGCTGCATGCATTTCAGAACTCGTAACATTTGCACTTTAGAAAGGTAATAGGAAGTATGTATAGTATGTTCCATACAGCTGCAGCAGGGTCAAACGGAGCATCCACGGTCAAGTTCGTAAATATTTCTGCAGCTGAACATGTGACTTTCTGCCACACACTCTGAAGAGGCTCCTATTAACTCAGATCTGGGCATCCAATCAGTTTGCATCAAACTTTAAAAGAAATCATGTAGTAGCGTCTTGATTCTGTAACTGTGGATAAGGGATGGAGGACCTGTGGTCAGGTGATGGAATGATAAAAACTAGAAAGCGATCGAACATACCCTGAGCCCTGACGTGTCAAGTAAGCTCCAGTGCTGACACACTGGGCCCATGATGGCCCTGGGCCCTTTACTACTCCAGCCCACCTAAGTGCTCTTCACTGTTGCTGCCACCGCCACTAACATCAGGAGCGCAGACTGTGTACCAGCTCTTAGTGCTTTACACTAATTACCCCACTATATCCACACAACAACCCAGAGGTGGTACTGCTACTCATGTTATCCAGATTCATCGCAAATGTACCCTCCATCATCCAACAGAGAGACTGACGCACAAAGGGACAGAGCGACTCGCTCAAGGCCACCCACCAAGGCGCCGCAGCGGTGCACAAGCTGCCAGCTGTCCCTGGTACAGAGTCAGGCCTGGGAACCTGGGAATTCCGGCTCCAGAGCCTAAGATACTCTTAACGCCTGCACCTTCCTCACCTCCTCTTGGTAAAGTAGCTTAAAACTTTGACAGAACATGGCAGACCACAAAGATATAAACAGATAAAAGTCAAACCATGCTAGCAATCGGATCCACAACCAGAGTGCTTATTCTCTCTTAAGAAGCCAGGCCTGTCAGAGAGACACCAGCAAGGGCACCCAAACATGGAGCCAGGGATCCTCTGGAGCACCAACCCCAGCCCAGGGAACCTCAGGCCATTCAGCTTGGAGATCCGCCCCAGCAGACCCACAAAGCTGCCCTGGGCAATCTACACAACACACTTTAATTTGTTTCAGAGGATCAGCCCAAGGTTTGGGTGCCAAGTGTCAGGCCCAGGCAGAGAGAAGCAGGTTCCACCTCCTCACTGGATCCCCTCCAACCTACCCAGTAACACCAACCACCACCATCACCATTTAACCATCAGCTTCGGGTAGAGCTAGCCTACAGGCAGGTTCTCTCCCTTCCAGGGCAGGATGTTCAGGGACTCCGAGGACAGCAGCAGATAGATGCATCTCTCCTTCCAACGGCACCACCGTTAGGAACAGCCAGCCGCCCTCCCTCCCAAGTGCCAACCCTTTCTGCAAAGGGAGCCTCGTGCCAGGGACTGGTGGTGATGGTGGCTATTGCTCATGTGCTGTGAGGGTGAGGTGGGTGAGGACGAGGAGGAACACACCAGAGCACCAAGGCAGGGGAAACTCCGGCCTCTCTGGGCTCCAACCTCACCTCCCCTGGCCGGTTCAGCTCCCCAACCTTCCTTCACCAACTCTAGAGAAAGACTACCATAAATTTTGCATACATAACAAAAGGTATGCATACGTAACAAAATAGTTTGCAACATAAACTACACAAATCTAATGTGTACAAGTTATTAATGTTTTTAGATATTCAATGCAGGAGACCCGCGTTTGATCCCTGGGTCAGGAAGATCCTCTGGAGCAGGCAATGGCAACCCACTCCAGTACTCTAGCCTGGAAAATGCCATGGATGGAGGAGCCTGGTGGGCTGCAGTTCATGGGGTCACAAAGGGTCGGACACAACTGAGTGACTTCACTTTCACTTCACTCCAATATAACCACCAACTAAATCAAATTATAAAACATTTATAGCCCTCATTTCTTCATGCCCCCCTCACCCAGATAGTGCCCTAGCCAAAGGCTCTTTTCCACTGTTGCGTATACTCCATTGTGTGGATATACCACAACTTGCCCATTCACATGGCTAGTTGATGAGCACTTGGGTCGTCTCCACCTTTTGGTAATTATGAATAAAGCTGCCATGATCCTCCCTGTGCAAGTCCTCAGGCACTCACAGGCACTCATTCCTGTTGGGTATACACCTGAGAGGGGAATTACCACGTAAGTAGGAATATAGTTTGGGTAGGCACATGCCCATTAGCAGTATATGAGAGTTCCAGTTGCTCCACGTCTTTACCAACACTTTAGTGTCAGTCTATTTTATTGCGGCCACTCTGGGTGGAGATACAGTGGTATCTTACTGCGGTTAAAATCTGATGACTACTGAGGTCAAGTACCTTTCTATACACGTTTACTTATCTTTGGGAATCCTCTTTGGTGACATGCTTGCTCAAGTCTTTTGCCTTTTTTAAACTGGGTTGTTTCTTACAGGTCTGTAGCAGTTTTATATACCTTCTGGATATGAACACTTTGATGGACATACGTATTTCAAATATTATCTCCCAGACTATAGCTTGCTTTTTCACTCTTTTTAAAATATAATTTATTTATTGGCTGTGCTGGGTCTTCACTGCTGTGCACAGGCTTCTCACTGCAGTGGCTTCGCTTGCTGTGGAGCACGTAGGCTCAGGAGTTGCGGCTCCCAGGCTCTGGAGCACAGGCTCAGCAGTTGCACCGCACACACTGGCTTAGCTGTTCTGCAGCATGTGGGATCTTCCTGGAGCAGGGGTCGAACCCACTATGTCCCCTGCATTGGCAGGTGGATTTTTAACCACTAGACCACCAGAGAAGTCCTGATAAAGAGTTCTTAATTTTATTTTTCTAATTTATTTTAAAAAATTTTTTAATTCTATAGTACTTTACAGTGTTCAAAAGTTTCACACAAATGATTTCATATAATTCCATAATAACCTTTTTTTAAGTTCCTTACCCCTTTCTTACTCAATATTCTTATCTGGAAAATCCCACGGACAGAGAAGCCTGGTGGGCTATAGTCCACGAGGTCGCAAACAGTCAGACGCGGCTGAAGCGACTTTCACTTACTTCCACCCCTATCCTGCCCCTCCCCTTTCCCTCTTCCCAGTGGTAACCACGAGTTCGTTCTTCGTATCTGTGAGTTTGCTTTTTTGTCTTGTTCACCAGTCTGTTGTATTTTTTAGATTCCGCATACCAGTGGTATCATACAGTATTTATCTTTCTCTGACTTATTTCACTTAGCATAATACCCTCTAAGTCCATCCATGTTCACATCACTGTTGACAAGAGTTCTTAATTTCAATGAAGTCAAATTTATAAACTTTTTCTTTACGGCAGTGCTTTTTTGTTTCTTGTTTAAGAAAGCTGTGCCTCATCTAATTTGATACAGATATTCTCTGTTATTATCTTCTAGAAGCTCCACTTACTTGCCTTCTATATTTAGTTCCTTAACACATCTTGAGCTATTTTTATATAAGATATGAAGTAAAGGTGGTGGGGTATACTTCTAGGGTAATATCCTGTCAGCTGTGACCACAAATCAGAAGACAAGGACCTCCTTCTGTCATCTCCCAAGACAGATGATGCTGCTGCTGCTGCTGCTGCTGCTGCTGCTGCTGCTGCTAAGTCGCTTCAGTTGTGTCCGACTCTGTGAGACCGCAGAGACGGCAGCCCACCAGGCTCCTCAGGTATTCTTGAGGAGAATCCCTGGGATTCTCTGGGCGAAACACTGGAGTGGGTTGCCATTTCCTTCTCCAATGCATGAAAGTGCAAAGTGAAAGTGAAGTTGCTCAGTCGTGCCAGATTCTTAGCGACCCCATGGACTGCAGACTACCAGGCTCTTCCGTCCATGGGATTTTCCAGGCAAGAGTACTGGAGTGGGGTTGCCATTGCCTTCTCCATGAGACAGATGAGGCTTCCCAAATACCCCCTTTCCTTGACCTGGAGCCAGCAGAAGCATCTCATTTCGCCTCACCTCCTGCAGCCCAAGAGAATTCAGATGTACATGACCCTACTGTTTGAATTTCTGGACACAGACCATACACAAAGTACTCTCATCTCATATTAAGCTTCCATAACTTCCCTTATGTCCATTTTGACAATTCTCCATGGGTCAGATCCTTTTAAAATGCAAACTAATCAAGTAGGAATATGCGCAGGGATGATGTAAGATAGCACCCGGCTGTCAGATGGGCTGAGCACTCACTGTCTGCATGTACCAGCTGGGGGTGAGCGCTGCTATGGGACACAACCAGACACACCCCTGCTGTCACCATGCTCATAGCCTGGGGAAGAGACTAAGAAAAAATGGGGGAAGAGAAAGTAAACAGAGGGAAGTGCTAAGAGAAGGACTCCCTTGCAACATTTGAGCCAAGACCTATATATGGAAAGGAGCTGGCCCTGAGAAGAGCAGGGGTTAGAGCATTCTAGACAGGAGGAATGGCATACACAAAGCCTGAGAAACAACAGGGATGGGGATTAGAAGGCATGACAGGGAGGGGCAGAGTATGCAGTGAAAGGTGAGAAAAAGTTTGAATTTTTTTTTCTAATCAGAATCAGAATTCATTGGAGGATTATGCTCTGTTATCTTCTTGAACACAGAAGTTCTCTAGAAGAGCATTCAGTTAGCTGGTCTACTCTGAATTCCTTCTATCACACCATGGTTCAGACAGGCAATGAACCACAGCCTCTCAGCCTTTACTGAAGTGAAGTCACTCAGTCGTGTCTGACTCTTTGCGACCCCATGGGCTATAGCCTACCAGGCTCCTCTGTCCATGGGATTTTCCAGGCAATAGTACTGGAGTGGATTGCCATTTCCTTCTCCAGGGGATCTTCCTGACCCAGGGATCGAACCTGGGTCTCCCGCTTTACCGTCTGAGCCACCATTGTGCACAAGTGCACGCTTGCGTGTAAGTCCACGCGCATACACACATACAAACACACACACCTGCTCCCTTCATGCTATCTCAAGCTGAGGGCTCAGTACCGCCACCAGTTCTGGGTGAAATGGAGTTGACACTGCAGACTTCTGCATCTCAACTGGCGATTTCTCAGCACTTATCACGGCTGTAATTTTACTTCCATTCACGTGACTATTTGATTAGCACTTGCTTCCTGAATGAGTGTCTTCTGGTTCTAAAAGGGCAGAATCTGAGCCTGTCTTGACCATCAAGGCATCCCCAGCACCTAGTATATGGCCTGGCCCAAGGCTGAAATGCTCAGTATCACAACACACAAACTGTTTTGACTGCAAAAGTTCAAACACATACAAAAGCAGAAAAAAATGTACCCATCATACAACCTCCATAGTCAAGTCATTCCTAACCTGTTTTCCTTTATACCCCTCCCAATGAACTAAACCCCAGCCATCATATCACTCAGTATGTACTTGTTGAATGAATGTATAAATGAATGTCTCTTACTGTAATGGACAAAAACCCAGGTGCTTAATTTTACTGATTTTTCTGTTGATATTAGACAGACAGGAAAAAAGTCAAGGATGGGCCACCTGGATGAGTCAGTTTGCCAACTGGTTAACTCCAGTAAAATTTCAGGAGATGAGACTTAAACTATGGGCTAAGATGAATCTCCCTTCCCCCCTCTTCATTGGATTTTAACTTTTTGGTCCTGTTCTCATCATTGCCACATTTATTAAGAAGTGGCGGTAAGCAGGGAAAAATTACATATTTCTCATAATCTCTTTCAAATAAAATACTGAAAGAACAAGTTTCTTTTCATTAAACAAGACATGTGGCCTTTTACACACAGAAAAACAATGCCTTAGAAACAAGTATTATATTATAGCTTGCTCCCTCCAGGGCAAACTATACTACACCTATTTACTGGAATATTTAAAGTAATTTGTTCCAAAGGAGCCTGGTCTTTCTGAAATACCATCACCGTTCTATAAACATTGGACAGAACTGTCATGACTGTGATACTCACAGTGCCCTGCAGAGTGAGTACTCACCGGGTTTGTTTAATTTCATCCACTCTTCAGGATCCCAAAGGAACCAATAAAAATGAACTGAAATGCTAAAATGCAACCAGACTGAATGATCTTTTTGTTGTTAAATATACTTGTTATCTGTATTTTCCAACTTTTTTTCATCAGCACAAAGAAAAAAGTATTAAAGTTGTCTTTAAAACTAAGATCCAGAGATAAAGTCACATATTGGAGTCTAATCTTGTGTGTGTGTTTATGCGTCGTCATGGTTACAAGTCCAGTCTCCTGAATCTCTGCCACTTGCAGCCTGTGTGGCCTCAGGCAAGTTGCTTCATCCCTACAAACCCATTTTCTCTTCTGATAAGACTAGCTGACAAGGTGAGATGAGGCTTGAAGAAGATTAAATGCACAGAGCCCTGAGCTTCAGCATATTGCTCAGGCAATGTTGCTGCTATTATTATTGTGTTTGTATCTCCGAAAATGAGCAGGGAAAGAACTCTGGACAACTTTAAGGCTCTGCTGGGGTGCCTTCTCAATGCCTGCACAGAAGTGGGCACCCCAGCCTCCACCCTCACAGGGGGAAGCCAATCCAGGAGTCGGAGGGGGACTCCACGCACCTGGCGGGAAGCTCACCGAGGCCAAGGCCTCTGAGTCACAGCCCAGCCCCTCCCTGCCACATCCCTTTGTTCCCTGGAGGGTGAGCTGTGACTCACATGGTCTCTAGTTCTGGGTTGGGCCCATCTGACCCAGGGACAGGACTGACATAGTCACTAAGAACACTCAGTTGGACCCTCCCCTTGTCCCTCCTCTTCCACCCTCTGGCCTGGTGGACTGCTTGTCCCACGCCAGGTCCCAGCCTGCAGTATGAAACACTGGAAGGAAGCTGTGGGCTCCTGGGTAGTTTACCCCATTGCCGCCACCACCACCCCTCCTGTTTCAGTCTGTGCTGTTTTTTTTCCACTGTGGTTTGCTTCATTTTGAGTTAACTTGAGCATGTAAACAAAAAGTCCAGGAGACCCACCATAGTTCACACCCATTCACACCCTCTAACTACTCTTACTTTTTTTGGGGGGGGTGTGGAAAAATTTACAACATGAAATTTACCATTTTAACCATTTTTTAAGTGTACAATTCAGTAGCACTAAGTACACTCGCAAGGTTGTACAACTATCACCCTTATCCATCTCAAAACTTTTTCATCATTCCAAACAGAAGCTCCATACTCAGTAAACACGAGTTGCTGAATACATAGCGGGGGGCCTCCCTCCCCCTGGGCCCCAGTAACCTTCATCCTACCTTGTATCTATATGAACTTGCCTATTCATACGTCATGTAAGTGGAATCATACAATGTTCGTCCCTTTGTGCCCGGCTTACTTCACTGAGCATTGTGTTTTCAAGGCACATCCAAGCTGTGGCTCGTTCCCTCCCTTTCTGTGGCTGAGTAACGAGCCACGGCATGCATGTGCCACGTTCTGTCTGTCCATTCATGTGCCAATGGACACGTGAGCTGTTTTCACTTTTCAGCTACTGTGAATAACACTGGTATGAATCTGTGTGTGCAGGCATCTCTGGGTACACTTATGGGTACACCCACTTCTTCTGGGTGTACACACAGGAATGGAATTGCTACTAGTACCTCACGTGGGAGTTCTATGTTTAACTCCTCTCGCCCTTTTAAGATGGGCTTCCCAAGGGGTTCAGTGGTAAAGAATCCGCCTGCCAATACAGGTGATGCGGGTTTGATCCTGGGTCGGGAAGATCCCCCAGAGGAGGAAATGGCAACTCACTCCAGCATTCTTGCCTAGAAAATTCCATGGACAGAGGAGCCTGGCGGACCATGGACCATGGGGCTGCAAAAGAGTTGGACATGACTGAGCACACACACCCTTTTAAGAGTTGGGCATCATAACCCAGCAGCTGCCACAGCTAATGCTCAGTGAGCATTCCTTCACTCGGCTACACACCATTCTGAAGATTTTTTTTGTGTTAACTCATTTAGTCCTCAAAACAATTCCCTGAGGTGGTGTGATTATTTTCACCCCCATTTTACGGACAAAGAAAATGAGGTTACCCCTACTGGATTAGCAGTGCCAGCATCTGAATACAGATTGATGATGCTTTCACACTCTCCCTCCAGTATGACCAAAAAATAATAATAATTGAGCTCTTCTGCTAAAATGCATTTTCTGTCCCGAAAGATGTCTTAGGTACCCTCTAACCTCTTTTCTTGCTCTGGACTAAAGAACTAAAAAAGGGAATGGGGGCAGGCGGTAGAAGTGAGTGGGAATGCTCATTGAGTTGGATTATTCTAGACTCCCTCTTTGCTGTGAGAAATCCAATTCCATCTACATCAGTGAAAAGGGGGATTTGTTGGAAGCATAATGGAACAGCTCAGCCCAGGCGCTGGATCACAGACGACAGGCCCATCTCCCTCCTTATACTGTCCCCACTCTATTCTCTCTAAGGAAGGGGCCCCCTCCTTACAGCTCTGGTGCCTCTGAGCATCCATTCTGCCACTTTAGAGTAAGGGTGACCTGAGGGAAGCCCATGGCCTCTCCTGGCTGGGCCTATATGCATCCCTGGACCAACCACCACAGCCAAGTGGCTGGGGAACCATGGCGGGCTCAGCCTGGGTTGCAGTCCCCTCCTGGGATCAAAAGAATGAGGACTCTTTTCAGAGAAGAGGGAGGGAGGCAAGGCAAATGCCCGACAGACACTGTGGTGTAATCTCCAATAGCAACAAATTGGAAGCTGCCCAATAGTACTAAACAAAACAACAAGGTTAAATAAAATTGCTACATCCATTCAGTGAAAACAATATGCAGCTGTTTAGCAAGTAATCATGAAGATTATGTAGCAACTCAAGAAAAAAAGAAGTCTTGTGGAGTAATGTCTGGTGGGAAAAAACAGGACACGCAAATACAGACCCACTTATATGTAACAATTCACATGTAAGAAAATATGGCAAGAATTGTATCATAATGAAAGAATCATAAATGGCTTTTAACCTCTATTTTCCAAAATTTTATTTACTGGTTCAACAAATATTTACTGAGCATCTACTCAGTGCCAGGTGAAGTGTGGGGGATATGGCAGGGAGGAAAACAGAAGAAAACCCCCAGCCCTCATGGAATTTCCATTCTAGTAGGGGAGGCAGAAAATGGATAAGATGAGTAAGCAAAATATATGCTACACTGGACGTTGATAGAAGTTAAGAGACAAAATAAATCTAGAAAGGTAGAGAGGAGTTGGGGGGCGCTGCTGATGGTTTAGATATGATGGCTGGAGAAGGTGGCATCTAAGTAAAGGTGAAGGAAGTGAGAAACCAAGTTATGTTGAAGAGGGGCCTGGACAAGGGTTGTAGCAGCAGGGGTGATGAGCAGTGATAGAACTGCCCCTAACTGAGATGTGGGAAGAAGACCAGTGTCCTGCAAGTGAGGTAAAGAAAGAGCTTCAGGGAAGAGAAAATGACCAACTGTCAAACCCTGCTGATAGCCAAGCAGGATGGGGCTAGAGAATGGACCACTGGGATGAAGGACACGGCAGTCACTGCAGACCTGGGCAAGAGATATTCATGAGGAATAATGGGCTCAAAAGACTATTGTGGGACTTCCTTGGTGATCCAGTGATTAAGACATCTCGCTGCCAATGCAGGGGGCCCAGGTTCGATCCCTGGTTGGGGGAACTAATAACATCTCACATACTGTGCAGCACAACCAAAATATTAAAAAAAGAAGAAAGAGATAAGAGAATTGGGATGGCGACATCATCCGACTGCCAAAGTGAAAGCAAACCAAATGCCTCCACAACAGATGGATGGATAATC
The DNA here is from genome assembly GCF_016772045.2 of Ovis aries. Taxonomy (NCBI): domain Eukaryota; kingdom Metazoa; phylum Chordata; class Mammalia; order Artiodactyla; family Bovidae; genus Ovis; species Ovis aries. The sequence goes on along the minus strand of NC_056072.1, from coordinate 44,121,169 downwards.
AAAATGTGATCTTTCACATACAATGGAATACTATTCAGCCGTAGGGAAAAAACAAAGCACATTCTGACACAGGCTACAACTTGGATGTAAACTGAAGACATTAAACTAAACAAAAGAAGCCAGTCACCAAGAAAGACAAATACCACCTCACAAATAAATACACATATTGATTCTACTTGTAGGGGGCTTCTAGAGTAGTGAATTCATAGAGATGGAAAACAGTGGTGGCTGCTAGGGTCTGCGGAGAGGGAGAAATGGAGAACAGTCATTTAATGAATACAGGGTTTTAGTTCTGCAAGATGAAAAAGTTCAGGAAACAGCTGCACAACTGTGTAAACATACTCCACACTACTAAACTGAACACTTAGAGATGTCTGGGATGGTAAATTTTACATTGTGTATAGTTTATCACTTTTTTTATTAAGAAATCGTGAGAAAGCACAGGGGGCAAATAATTGGGAGTCAGCAAGTGCAGACAACTGTTTCAAGAAATTTTGCTCTCAACTGAAAAGAAATGGCAGGCTGACTGAAGGAAAGAAGTGGGTGGGTTGTTTTCTTTTTTTCTTTAAATTGGAAAAAATAACAGCATGCATGGTATGTACTGATGGGACAGACCTCATCATGGGACAGTGTTACTGAATATTTACTTTCAAAATAAATGTACTTTGCGATGATGAAAATACTCTGTAATCAGACAGCTGTAATGGCTGCACAACCTTATGAATATACTAAAAACTGCTACTAAATTGTATATTTTAATGTGATTGATTTTATGGTATGTGACATATCTCAATTTAAAAAAGAGATACAATTAAAACTATAATAATGTTGTCTGGGACACCACGTTTACACATGCAGCCTGAGTTCCCCCACAGACAGCCCTGGGGCACCAGCAATTCCTGTGGCCAGTGACCCACAGGTCACCACAGCTGTGTGGCAGCTGGTGGCTCAGGAGACAGGAGCAGTCTCCCAAGTTTAGGCTAAAACACAAATGCCGCATTAGCACATGAAGCAATTGAGATAAAACTACTGAACAAGCACCCAGTAGCTGCAGATAAATGGCCCTGCTCAGTTAGGGCCATGAATTTTCAGGCCTCTGATCTAAAAGGGAAATGTGTGAAAAATCCATTCAACTCAAAGGCAGAAAATCTGAGCCACTCCGGCCCCCACCCCATCTGCCAATCCATGCCGTCTGTCGCTCTGTAACTGCAGAGGGATGGCCTTATTTTGCAATTAGTCATGGCAGATACAGCTCTTTCTGAAATGTCCTCCCAGTTGTAACATTACCACCCTTCTGCTTCCCACTGCCTTATTCCTTTCTTCTGAACAACTTCTAACAGTATCTTAACCTCTGTGATACTTCATTTTAAATATCAATTTGGCTGGACCCTAAGGCTCAGATATTTCATCACACATTATTCAAGATGTTTCTGTGAAGGTACAGGAATTTTTTTTAGACAAAATTAACATTTAAACCAATAGAGTTAAACAAACTGTGTTCATAATATGGGTGGGCCTTATCCAAATAGTCAAAGGACTTAACTGAACAAAGGCTGATCTCCACCAGCAGGAAGGCACCGTGCCAGCAGATGGCCCTGGGATTCAAACTGCAACTCTTCCCTGAGTCTCCAGCTTGCTAGCCTACTCTGAACATTTTGAAATTGCCAAGCCTCGACGATCACAGACAAGAAACACCGATTATTAAAATAAATCTCTCTCTCTCCCCTTCTCTTGTGCTCACTCTTGCTCACTCTCCCTATGTATGAGGTATGTGTGTGTGTGTATATATATATATATATATAATATGCAAAACATTCTATTATATAATATTGTACCATATGTATATTATGCATAACACATCATTATACACTGATACATTATACACTGTTATACAATATTCTTTTTTTCCTTGGATATGGTGTTGATCCCTGTCTCCTGTACAACGGCATGAACCTCCGTCCATAGTTTATCAGGCACTCTATCTATCAGATCTACTCCCTTAAATCTATTTCTCACTTCCACCGTATCATCATAAGAGATTTGATTTAGGTCATATCCAAATGGTGTAGTGGTTTTCCCTACTTTCTTCAATTTAAGTCTGAATTTGGCAATAAGGAGTTCATGATCTGAGCCACAGTCCACTCCCGGTCTTATTTTTGCTGACTGTATGGAGCTTCTCCACCTTTGGCTGCAAAGATTATAATCAATCTGATTTCGGTGTTGACTATCTGGGGATGTCCATGTGTAGAGTCTTCTCTTGTGTTGTTGGAAGAGGGTGTTTGCTATGACCAGTGAGTTCTCTTGGCAAAACTATTAGCCTTTGCTCTGCTTCATTCTGTACTTTAAGGCCAAATTTGCCTGTTACTCCAGGTGTTTCTTGTCTTCCTACTATTGCATTCCAGTCCCCTATAATGAAAAGGACATCTTTTTTGGGTGTTAGTTCTAGAAGGTCTTGTAGGTCTTCATAGAACCGTTCAACTTCAGCTTCTTCAGCATTACAAAAGCAAAATGGCTGTCTGAGGAGGCCTCACAAATAGCTGTGAAAAGAAGAAAAGCAAAAAGCAAAGGAGAAAAGGAAAGATATACTCTTTTGAATGCAGAGTTCCAAAGAATACCAAGGAGAGATAAGAAAGCCTTCCTCAGTGATCAATGCAAAGAAATAGAGGAAAACAATAGAATGGGAAAGACTAGAGATCGCTTCAAGAAAATTAGAGATACCAAGGGAACATTTCATGCAAAGACAGGCTCAATAAAGGACAGAAATGGTATGGACCTAACAAAAGCAGAAGCGATTAAGAAGAGGTGGCAAGAATACACAGAAGGACTATACAAAAAAGATCTTCACGACCCAGATAATCATGATGGTGTGATCACTCACCTAAAGCCAGACATCCTGGAATGTAAAGTCAAGTGGGCCTTAGGAAGCATCACTACAAACAAAGCTAGTGGAGGTGATGGCATTCCAGTTGAGCTATTTCAAATCCTAAGAGATGATGCTGTGAAAGTGCTGCACTCAATATGCCAGCAAATTTGGAAGATGCAGCAGTGGCCACAGGACTGGAAAAGGTCAGTTTTCATTCCAATCCCAAAGAAAGGCAATGCCAAAGAATGCTCAAACTACTGCACAACTGCACTCATCTTACACGCTAGTAAAGTAATGCTCAAAATTCTCAAAGCCAGGCTTCAACAATACGTGAACCGTGAACTTCCAGATGTTCAAGCTGGTTTTAGAAAAGGCAGAGGAACCAGAGATCGAACTGCCAACATCCACTGGATCTTCAAAAGGGCAAAAGAGTTGCAGAAAAACATCTATTTCTGCTTTATTGACTATGCCAAAGCCTCTGACTGTGTGGATCACAAAAAAGTGTGGAAAATTCTGAAAGAGATGGGAATACCAGACCACCTGACCTGCCTCCTGAGAGATCTGTATGCAGGCCAGGAAGCAACAGTTAGAACTGGACATGGAACAACAGACTGGTTCCAAATAGGAAAAGGAGTACATCAAGGCTGTATATTGCCACCCTGCTTATAGAAACGCTGGGCTGGGTGAAGCACAAGGTGGAGTCAAGATTACTGAGAGAAATATCAATAACCTCAGATATGCAGATGACACCACCCTTATGGCAGAAAGTGAAGAACTAAAGTGCCTCTTGATGAAAGTGAGAGGAGAGTGAAAAAGTTGGCCTAAAGCTCAACATTCAGAAGACTAAGATCATGGCATCCAGTCCCATCACTTCATAGCAAATAGATGGGGAAACAGTGGAAATAGTGGCAGACTTTATTTTGGGGGGCTCTAAAATCACTGCAGATGGTGATTGCAGCCATGAAATTAAAAGATGCTTACTCCTTGGAAGGAAAGTTATGACCAACCTAGACAGCATATTCAAAAGCAGAGACATTACTTTGCCAACAAACGTCTGTCTAGTCAAGGCTATGGTTTTTCCAGTAGTCACGTATGGATGTGAGAGTTGGACCATAAAGAAAGCTGAGTGCCGAAGAATTGATGCTTTTGAACTGTGGTGTTGGAGAAGACTCTTGAGAGTCCCTTGGACTGCAAGGAGATCCAACCAGTCCATTCTGAAGGAAATCAGTCCTCGATATTCATTGGAAGGACTGATGCTGAAGGTGAAACATCAATGCTTTGGCCACCTGATGCGAATCAGTGACTCATCTGAAAATACCCCGATGCTGGGAAAGATTGAAGGTGGAAGGAGAATGGGACGACAGAGGATGAGGTGGTTGGATGGCATCACCGACTCAACGGCAATGTGTCTGAGCAAATTCCAGGAGTTGGTGATGGACAGGGAGGCCTGGTGTGTTGCATTCCATGGGGTCGCAAAGAGTCGGACATGACTGACAGAGTGAACTGAACTGAACTGATGATAATATTCTACAGCCTTTTGTATACTATGGATTTTGTTTCTCTGGAGAACCCTAATACACTCACAAAATACAGCACATCAAGGAAGAATAACATCTGTCTATATATTGATCAAACCCATCAAAGTATTTACATTAATTTTAAATGCAACTATACATCATACTAGTGGTAATAATTTTGTATCCTTCCTATGGCTTTTTTTCAGAGTATAACAACTCATTAGGATACCAATGTACACCATATTCCTTTGAACTGATAACAGTACCAGATCTTTCTGGGTTCAAGTCCAGCTCCACTATCATTCACAGAGTGGCCCTGGGCAAGTTACCTCTGTGTGCCTCATTTTTTTCTAATATAAAATGGGGGTAAATAATACCCCATCCATGAGTTTGCTGTGAGAATTAAATGTGATAGTACGAATAAAACACAAAGTAAATTGTGTAGCAGTATTTTTCAAATAGTAAATTTCTGACCTATTAGTGAAATAAATTTCCTGGGTCTCACAACCATCATTTGTTAAAAATAGCGTAAATTCATCAATGTAGGAAATAATTATCAGAGGACACTAGACCTACAGAGGGTGAGTATTGTGTTACCAAATTTGCTTTAGAGACGTGTGCACACAGACACACACACAGACCAGGTTACACAGACAGACTGTTTAGATTTTTGTCTTACAATGGGTCACAGTGAAAAACAAGTGCGAAAAGCCAGATTCCACCGTATAGTAAGTGCTCAATAAAATCTGGTAGCACTGTCATTATTATCTCACTCTAAGAGGTAATAGTAAAAGAAAGCTGCTAACATTGGTGTCAATTTTATGCCTGTTTTCTGTAGCGCTGCCTAAGAGTCACTCCAGCTTCCTAAGATAACTTGCCAACTCTCTCTTCTCAAAGGACTCAGGCGGTCATTTAAATATTTTCTGACTCACAATGCTGGCTAAGGATTAGTGAGGCCCTGCCCAGCCCAGAAGACATGAAATGTGATTTGCTAAGAAAACCACTTGAGTCTGCAAGGCTGCACAGGGTTTTTGTAAAATTAAAGCCATGCTGGAAAGGCACAGTTCTCTCCCCCACCCCCACCCCCCCCCCCCCCCCCCCCCCCCCGGGGAGATGTGTCATAAAAAGAGGTTACTTAAGGTCAGTTAAGCTGCACCTTCTGAGGCTGGAACCTCAGCTCTGTAACACGCTTCCTTGTTTGGGGGCTGGGTTATGTCACTGTGTTTTTCCCCTAACTTTCCAGCCGCACATGCAGGCACACTCACTTAAGAATGGAAATGAAATCCCTATGAACTGTTCTTACAGTTTAGATAAAGGGAATCTGTTAAACCAAAGGAGCTTAGATTTTGAAGATCTCAAAATAATTTCTATTGCATCTAAGTTTTTCCCCTCCAAAAATGAAAAACTCAGCCCCAACGTTTTTGTAACAACAGTGATAAACAACTCCAATCCCCCACCACAGACAAACACAAATACACCCACACATGCATTAGCACTGTTTTGTTTAAAATGGAGCTCCTTGTCCCAGCTGAGAGTAAGCTGAGGTGTGAGTGGATGTGCAGTGTCCAACGGAGTCCCCAGGTTGTTCCTTAAATTCAGAAGACCAGGTTCCCACAGATGCACACGTAGGTGCTGTGCTTCTTCTTTCTTCTTCTGTGAGAATACAACCTTGGACTTGTGCCAAGGCATTACATCTGGAACATATAAGCGCATGTAGGGGTGTAAACTAATCTTTTAATATGTGATAGTATTCCGTTCTTATTTTTATTCCGTTCTTCAAACTATGATGGGGGGGGGGGGCATGCTTTAGCAGCAAAAACCCTCCCATTAAATGCAATCTATTTGCCTAGTAGATAAAACAAGTTAAAATGCAGCCTTACTCCAATGCCTTCCACCATTCCCTGGTACCTCCAGGGTGTGGGGTCCTTAGTTCTCACCACGTTTCTCAAGGCACGGAGGCGGGGGAATTGGGGAGGATCGTTAGGGATCTTCATCACACCCTCAGAGTAAAGGGAGCAGGTCGGTCGTATGCTTGGTCAGTGCCAGATGCACTCCATTCCACAAAATCGGGTGTTAAATGTCTTATCCAAGGTCTTCAGCCTTAAACGCCACACTATATGGTGTCACTTTCTTCAACAACGAAAAAAGATGCTGATGTTCCTGGATTTTTGTCTGTGCAGCCTGAAGGGTGGGCCTCTGAGTGTGTCCCCATAAGACAATGACCGGTGGAGGTGAGTGACGCACCCAGGAAAAGTATTTCAGGACTGGACTTAGTATTGATGAGATTGTCAAACTTCCCACTGATTACAGACTCAGTACAACCCTTGTCAAATACTTAGCTGTCTATTTTTGCAGAAAATGACAAGCTGATCTTAAAATTCATATGGGGACACAAAAGAGCCAAAACAATCACAGAAAAGAACAAAGGTGGAAGAATTCATAATTGTTGATTTCAAAACTTACTACAAGGGTATAATAATCAAGACAGTACTGACAATGGTAGTATCATAAGGACAGACATATAGATGAACAGAACTGAGAATGCAAAAATAAATACATTTGTGACTGATTTCTGACAAGGATGTCAAAACAAGTCAATTGAACAGTCTTTTCAACAGACTGTGCAGGGTCAACAGGGTATCCACATGCAAAAGGATGAAGCTGTACTGGTTCTACCTCACACCATACACAAAAAGTAACCCAAAGTGGATCAAAGACCTAAATATAAGAGCTACAACTGTAAAATCCTTAGAAGAAAATCTAGCCATAAGTATCTATGATCTTAGATTAGGTAAAAGTTTCTTAGTTAAGACACCAAAAGCAGGAGCAACACAAGAAAAATAGGTAAGTTGGCTTCACCTAAATTAGAACCTTGGGCTTCAAAGGACACCATCAAAGAAGTGAAAAGACCAACCCAAAGAATGGCAGAAAATACTGAAAAATTATGTATCTATCTGATAAGGAACTGAATCGAAAATATATAAAGAACCTTATAACTCAATAATAAAAACACAACCCAGTTTTTCAAATAAGCAAAACATCTGAACAGACATTTCTCCAAAGACGATGTACAAATGGCTGATGAACACATTAAAAGATAGTCAATCAACACAATACTGAAGGAGAACAAAGTTGGAGGGCTGACACTACAAGACATCAGGATTTACTACAAAGCTCCAGTAATCAAAACAGCACAGTACTGGCAAAAGATGAGACAAAAAAAAAAAAAAAAATCAATGGAACAGAACAGAGAGCCAAGAAATAGACCCCCATAAATACAGTCAACTGATCAAAGGACAAAGACAATACAATGGGGCAAAGACCACCTTTTGAACAAATGGTGCTGAGAACAACTGAACATATAGAAAAAGAAAAAGAAAATCTAGACATAGACATCACATCCTTCACAAAAGTTAACTCAAGATATATCACAGAGATTGTAAAAGGCAAATGTCTGAAACTCCCAAAAAATAAAACAGCACAAAGCCTAGAATACCTTGTAATGGTGATGACTTTTTGGATCCAACACCAAAAACACAATCCATGAAAGAAATAATAAACTGGACTTCATAAAATTCGAAAAATTCCTGCTCTGCAATAGATACTACCAAGAATAAAAGAAGATACGCCACAGAGTGGAAGACAAGTGATAAAGGACTGTTACACAAAATACACCAACAACTCTTAAAACTGAATAAAAAGAAACAATGTGAATGAAAAATGGCCAAAAGACCTTAAAAGACACCTCGACAAAGAAGATACATTCGTGGTAAGTAAGCATAGGAAAAGATGCTACGTATCATCACCTGACAACAGGGGAACAAAGTAAAACAGCAAGGAGGATACCATTACCTACCGATGACAAAGGCTAAAATCCAGAATACCAGCAACACTAAATGCTGACTAGCAGGTGGAGCAACAGGCACTCTCTCATATACTGTTGCTGGGAATGCAAAATGGTACAGTCACTTTGAAAGACAGTTTGAAGGTTTCTTAAAAAACCAGACACACTGGGGCTTCCCTGGTGATCTGGGGGTTAAGAATCTACCTGCCAGTGCAGGGGACCTGGGATCGATCCCTGGTCTGGGACTAAGCCTGTGCACCACAACTTCTGAGCCCTTGCTCTTGGGCACACCAGCCACACCTACTGAAGCCAGACAACTGAAGGCCACGTGCCTAGAGCCCACGCTCACAACAAGAGAAACCACTGCAATGAGAAGCCCAGGCACCACAGCGAGGAGCAGCCCCTGCTCACTGCAAATACAGAAAGACCACATGTAGCAATAAAGACCCAGCACAGCCAAAAAACACACACACACACACACACACACACACACAAACTAGGACACCCTTATCATATGATCCACTCCCTGGTGTTTACCCAAAAGAGCTGAAAGCTTATGTCCACACAAAAACCTGCACATAGATGTTTATAGAGGCTTTATTCATAATTTTCAGTACTTGGAAGCAACCAACATGGCCTTCAGCAGGTAAAGGGAAAAATAAACTGGGATACACCCAGACAATGGAATGTCATTCAGCGCTGAAAATGTGCTATCAATTCATGAAAAGACATGGGAAATCTTAAGTTCATATTACTAAGTAAAAGAAGCCAAAATGAGAAGGATACACTGTGTATGATCCCAACAGTATGAAATTCTAGAAAAGGCAAAACCGTGGAGACAACAGAAAGACCAGTGAATACAGCAGGGGTGGAGGAAGGTATGAACAGGTAGAGCACAGAGGGTTCTTACAGTAGTGAAATATTCTGTATGATACTGTTTAGATGGATGGATGTCATTGTACATTTACCCAAGTCTACTGAAAGTAGAACACCAAAAGCGAGGAGCCCTTAGGTCAACTACAGAATTTAGATGTTCATGATGGGCCACTGCAAGTTCATCCTTGGTGATGAATGTAGCATGCTGGTGAGCGAGGCATGTGTGGGAGCAAGGAGCAAGGGGGAAATCTCTGTACCCTCCTCTCAATTTTATTATAAACCCAACACTGCTTTAAAAACATATTTAACACCCCTAACCATTAGGAAAATGAAAATCAAAGCCACAATGAGATCACTTCACCTGGGCTAGAACGGCAGTGATCAGGAAGACGGCCAGTGGTCGGCATCACTAGGATGTGGAGTAACTGGAGCCTTCACACACTGCTGGTGGGATTGCAGAGTGGGACAGCCACAAGGCAAACATTTGGCGATTCCTCAAAACGTTAATCATTGAGTCACCATACGACCTGCAATTCCACTGCTCAGTATGTACCTAAGAGAAGTGAAAATACATTTCCACACAAATGTGTACACTCTTCCAGGGGAAGGTGAGAGCCAGGGCAGGTAAAAACAAGACAGCATACGGACAGAGAAGCTGCTCTTGGACCTATGGTTAAATAGGAAAAAAAGAACAAGGCTGGAGCAGAATACATGCAAAATGAGTGATTGTGTTAGCCTTAAATATATATATATATATATACACACAGGTACACAAACTTGTTATGTAAGATTGTAAGAGAAATACACAGCCAGCTGATCATAAATGTTCTTTCTGAATGTAAGCCTGGGATGAGGGAGGTGGAACTTCATTATTTACTCTACAATTTCTGATTTGCTTGCTTTTCTATTTACTAAGAAACAATCAGGGCATGCCATGCAAAAGATAATTTCTTTCTCTAGCCAAAACAGAAGAAAAAGGAAGAGGCCACTGGAGTTGGGTAGTGAGGGAAGCTGTGAAAGTGGAGAAGAACAGAAGAGCATCCCAGGTAGTGGGAACAGCAGGAGCAAAGACTTGAAAGTGGATGCCAGGTTCACTGGGCTGTGAGGTTCATTCTGTTACAGGAACCAGTGGGGTGAAGGTGAATTCGATCAGTGAGCTGAAGCAGCCGAGTTCCAAAGGCGTCATGTGCCCCTTAGGGAGTGGTGGCCGTGAGCACGGGGGCTGCTGCTGGGAGTGAACGGGGGCTAGATTTGGGCAAGAGGTCTCGGCAGCAGTTCAACTTGGCCTCTGTCTCACCATAAACTGATTGCCAACTCCATTATCCAGATTTGTCGAATAAGATGGTCTCCAAAAAGAATAATATCCACGCCACTAACGTCCCCAAATCTGAATGAAGAACTTCCAGTGTGTCTGAGCACACCTTTTCGATAGGAGCACAAACAAGTGATGGAGTGACCTGAGTCAATCCTAAGTACCAGATGATGACCCCAGCAAGCCCCCAGCATGCAGGCTGTGATGGGGGTAAGCACTTTGCAAATATCTTTTCAATAAATGCTCAGAGCAAAACCCCGAGGTACAGGCAAGCACTACCTCCCTTTACAGACGCACAAACAGGCTTGGGGTCTTCCCTGGTGGCTCAGACGGTAAAGTGTCTGCCTGCAATGTGAGAGACCTGGCTTCAGTCCCTGGGTTGGGAAGATCCCCTGGAGAAGGAAATGGCAACCCACTCCAGGACTCTTGCCTGGAATATTCCATGGATGGAGGAACCTGGTAGGCTACAGTCCATGAGATTGCAAAGAGTCAGACACGACTGAGCAACTTCACTGGTTCACTGAAACAGGCTCGGAGAGGTTAAGCACCTTGTCCAAGGTCACTCCCCTGGTTAACGCTGCAGCACAGACTGGAACACAGGACCCCAACTGCCATCTCTACAACCTCTAGACATTTCAATCTGCCCAGGTCAGTACTCTGCTCCAGTTTCCAGGAAAATATTACGGAGCTCAGAACTGGAGTTGAATTCAGAGCTTGGGGTTCTACCAGCAAATTCAGACCCATAAAGTTACCATATGCTGGCTGGAAGTGGAGGTGGAGTGTTGGGATAAGGAGCCAAGTTGGACCGGTAACTAACTAGCTTGTTCTTTAGCTGGCTGAGCCAGGCAAGACACCAAGCTGCCTCCTCTGTCCTCCAACTCTGGCTGCGGGACCCAGCCTCTCTTTCTGAGCATTCCTCTTTTGACTTGGGCCCCATGTCCAGTTCTGCCCTGAAAACTTGTGCTTTACCTTAGAAAAGTCAGGAGACACCTGGGAAATGAAAGTGATCACCTCCTCTAGCCCTCTTACTCCACAGCCACCAGAGACCCTGGGGCACCCACCAAATGTCCCAACAAGCCCTCACTGAGCCAGGGGCTAAGTACTTGCTCTCCCTCCCAGAGCTGACATTCCACAGGGATGTGCACCCAAGAGAGGCTTAAGATACTTAAAACAACCATCTCTCTTCATGTCACTGAACGGATATTCAGGGAAGATTCTCTTCACCTCCATCTCTCTCAGCACAACTGACAAGAGGCCCAAGAAGACACACAGTTGGCAAGTTATTCATCACTCCAACCTCAGCTTTCTGGTCTGGAAAATGAGGGTATGTGACACACACAGACATGTTAAGATGTTGGTGCGGGGCTCAGCCACACAAGGCACAGAGATTCAGATTAACTGGCATTTACTGAAGGCTGCTACGTTCGTTCCTTTTCCACGGTATATTCCAACACACACACACACACACACAGCTATAACCAAGGAGAATCCTGCATCAAGCCCCCAAGGTTCATGCTCACTGCCCAGGCAGCAGTTTCAGGAACATCACTGCCCCAGGTCCCACCTTCTGGAAAGGAAAGACACCAGCCTTCTGGTCAACCAGGAGTGCACACAATGCTGAGATCTCACTCCAGCCACCTGCTAAGGTCTGGAGAGAGGGTGAGGGAGGTTCTGCCTATACTGCCTCATTTCCTCTCTCCCTTCCCCAGGGAGACAGACCATATCCACATGTAAAGAGTGGTCTTCCCCAAGCCACCCACAAGGCTGCTCCCTCTTTCAAATGGGTTTCCACTCAAATGCTGCTTCCTCAGAGCCAATGTTCTTGCCTGGAGAATCCCAGGGACAGGGGAGCCTGGTGGGCTGCCGTCTCTGGGGTTGCACAGAGTCGGACACGACTGAAGCGACTTAGCAGCAGCAGCAGCAGCAGCAGCAGCAGCAGCGACATTCCCTAACTTAAAACAACCCTGCCTCCGTCCCAGCTACTCTGAATCCTCTTACCCAGATTCATCTCCTTCATCACACTGATCATACCCCTTGGCATCTTATTATAGGTCTGCTGCTGCTGCTGCTGCTTAGTCACGTCAGTCGTGTATAGGTCTAGCTGTCTATTACCCATCTTCACCCCTGCGATGTGAACTCTGAAGGGAAGAGTGCTGTCAGTTTCTTTGACAGCTGTGTGTCCAGTGCCAGGGCACTCCCTCCATAAGTGATTCTTGAATAAGTAAATTAGCTGAGCTAAGTTGCTAAGGTACACGGGAAAAAAAGCAAAGTTTTCCTCAACCTCTCCACAGAGGACCCCACTCTACTCATCACACTGGTGACCTCCCACAGAAATTGGAACTGACTCAATAAATTAGAATTATATATAAACATTTTGTTTTCATTCAAGTTTCAACCCGTTTGTGCGAGGTGATATGAATCAGGCGATATCTTTACAAATCATTAAGGTAATGGGTCCAAGGACTAATTTTTTAAAAATATAGCTAAGACTATAATTAATAAACTGATTAAGGAATTAACCGGACAAATCTCAGAAAAGAACAAAAAGAATGAAAGAAACAGAGCCCCATACCTCATGGCCACCACCCCTCCTGCCCAATGAGTTACAAGAGCCTGAACGATACAGAGCTTGGCCTCGAAGGTTTCTAAACAATTGCCGTTTCCTTTGATGCCTCTTCGCCTCAGGCTCCCTCCAATTTTTGACTCGGGAGCACACTGAGTTCTGGTCAGGGGCCCAGGAACCTTGGTGATGGCAGAGAAATAGAGGCAGCTCACTGGGATGGATGGTGATGGATGAAAGGAGCAGGATGCAACATGGACCAGAAAACCTGGAGCAGCAGCATGCCCCTCTCCTCCTCATCAGAGTGGTATGGGGACGACATCCCGTTCTCTGCATCCCACATCTTTCTCTGACAGGAATAGGCTCTCTCAGGAGGCAATGAGTTCCCTTCATTGGAGGATCCAAGCTTGGGTTAAGCAGTAACTAGAAGGAGGTGCTGTGGAGGTGGTTTAAACTGCAGGCTGAACTATGTGACCTCAAAGGTCACACTGTAGACTGGCATTCCTATCGGCCAGTTCCTTTGCGTTTCACTACTCCTAAACCTCTCCAGCCTGCACAGCCTCCCTCAGTGGATACTCAACACGTGCTGTCCCTCACGGACATTTAGTGAGCACTTATTGTGTGCCAGGGGCCAGAGTGGAGCAGGGACAAGGGCAACAGGATTCTACATTCTTCTGGGTGGACAAAGACAATAAACCCATGAGCAGATACATGAGGAAAACCATTTGAGACAAACTCCAAGAGTAAAATACAACGGGGGAATGTGGGCCTTCTCTGGTGGTGCAGAGGGTACAAATCCGCCTGCCAATGCGAGGGATCCCTAGTCTGGGAAGATCCCATGTGCTGCAGAGCAACTAAACCTGTGTGCCACAGCTTCTGAATCTACACACCTAGAGCCCGTGTTCTAGAACAAGGGAATCCACTGCAATGAGAAGCCTGCACACTGCAACTAGAGAAAGTCCTCACACAGCAACCAAGACCAAGTGCAGCCAACCAAAAATAAAATTAATTTTTAAAAATGGGGGAACATGACAGAAACTGACAGAGTGGGGGGCTGCTCTGGACAAAGTTGTCAGGGGAAACTTTTCTACAGAGGAAACATCTGAGCTAAATGGCATGAAGTGCCAGACATGAGAAAAGGTGGTGAAAGCGTGTGTTCAGCAGAAGGAAAAGCATGTGCAAAAGAGAAGCCTGAGGAGTCTCCTGACAAGTTGAGTTCAGATAGTCATCAACTGCACCCTATCCTAAAGGCCCCACCACAGGCCCTAAACACACATCTCCCACCCCCGCCTGCCTTCTTTCCCCACTGACTTTATCAGATTTTCTCAAGTCAAGGCAGAGCTGATTTGACTCTGAACTTTCCACTGGTAGGTGTGCTCTGAGCAAGGGCACAAAGGAACATGTGCGCACCCCTACCTACAGGGACAGAGGAAATGCTGACATCTTGGCTCCATTAAAAAGTGGGCCTGTCTTATATAGGGGACCATAACTCCCATCTTCCCACCTGGTGTTCAGGGCCCACATTTGGGGGATGCGGGCCTTTTGTAGAATACAATGTAAAGAGAACCCTCTGAAAAAATACACACCTGTGCTCCAAGCACCTCAGGTGTATTTCAGAAGGTTCTTAGAGCCCCAGGTTAAGAATGTCTGTCTGGTTACCACTGCCAAAAGAAAAAACTAAACTGGTTCAGCCCAGGAGCGCCCCACTGATGGAATGGACAAGCTTAGAGGTGAGTAAAAGAAAGAGAGGGGGCAAGATCAGGCCCTCAGACCCATAAAGAGACTCCCACACTACCTCTTCTAGCTCTGATAGATGTCAGCCTGTCAGAGGGACCAAGGCCTGAAGGGGTCCTAATGAAACCTTACCCACTACACTCCAGTGAGGGAAACATCCCACAACACCCCAGAGCCTCCAGAGAAGGTCCAAGACCACATTTTCCAGGATTGTCCTTGACAAAGGTCATCTCTAATTTCACATTCTGAGATAACATTTCACACAAGGCTGCTTAAGCATAGAAAGTGTTAATGCAAAGCCCAAGTGTTTCAAGGTGGAAGGGGACACCACGGCTACTGTGTAAATAATTCAGGTCTTTATCAGGAAACAGGGAAGTGCGCAGAGCTTGCTCACCTAGCTCACAGTGAAGTTAGTTAGGGATGGGGGTGCTCTGTTAATATCAGTCAAAATAGTAACAAGAAGGACAGTTAACCGAGGGAGAACTTAGCCTGTACCAGGCACTACAATAAAAAATTTAATCTCACACAACCTTTTAGGGTTTGTACTGTTATCATTTCCACTCTACAGATGAGGACACTGAGGCATGAGCAGGTGAAGTAACTTGCAGCTGACACCCAGACCCAGCAAAACTCTTCCGCACCCAGGGTAGAAGGTGCTAACACCTGGGCAGTGCATGAACTGCTTAAAAATAATTTTCTGCTACTTCACCCAAGACAACCACCATTTGGCAGTTGTCGCATCCTTGCCCAGTGCTGGAGGCAAGCCTGGTTTAGGCATTAAACGGAGTGAGAGCCCTCGAGGAACAAGCCACTCAGTTTCATCAACGTATAAACCTTTGATGAGGCCGCTGATAAGGCAAGCGCGGTTCTTCCTCGTGGCAGAGCCCACGGGAACTCGACTCAGTAGAAACTCCCATACTCGGAAGACGCCTGCCCCTCTCTGGCTACGAGAAGTTCGCCTTAACCCCATGGTGTCCGCCTCCCCCTGCTCCTCCCTGGATCCTCGAGCCGCTTAGTTTAAGCAGCAACGAGCACGCGGGCCCGAGTGGGACCGAAACCGCAGCCACCGCCCCGCGCGCCCAAAGCCGGGTTCCCCGCCGCGAAGTGACTGGTAGTCCCGCGAGTTCCGACAAACAGCGCCCAACGGGAAGACACGCCGAGGGAAAGGGGCTGCACCCCAAGACAGGTGGATCTCCCTCCCCGGAAGTGGGTCCGGGAACTTTTAGCCCAAGAGCTACCAGGGGATCGGAGTCAGGGTCTCCCGCGGAGCGGCGGCCGGTCGGGGCTGGTGGTGGCACTGCCTACCTGTGCCGTCCAGGGTTCCCCTGAGCGTTCAGGGAGCGCGGAGCCAGGAGCGCACACTCTGCCGCGGGCACCGGGATGGAACGAGGGCGGCTTGGAGGTGGGGTCTAGCTCCGGCTTGGTGGGTGAAGGTGGAGAGGAACCAGCCCGGGAAAGCCTCCCGCCCCAGGGTGTCTAGCAGGGTCTCCAGCCGGGGAAGGTCTAGCCGGGTAGCGAGGCTTCAGGCCAGCCGCCCACACTTACCTCCGCTCCCAGCACCGGCTCGACCCGCGGGGCTGCGGCGCGAACCGCCGCTAAGACTCTGGCAGCGGCGGCTACGGGGGCGGCTCCCCGGGGCGGGGCGGGGCCGGGCCGGGGGCGGAGAGGCCGGGCCGGCCACGTGGGCGGGAGGCGGGCCGGGGACCCCAGCAGGCGCCAGGCCGGGTGGCGGGGAGCTCGGACTCAGTTACACTTGGCCGCTGCTCAGCACTTCCCATTCCGCACCCTGTTGGGGTCCCAGGGAAGGCTGGGGAAGGAGAAGGGGAGACCTGGCCCCCGGGGCATGCCCAGCACCTATTTGGGAGATAATTTACTGGGTCCGGGAAAGGGTGCGCAGCCTGCCGAATCCCGTTCCCCCGAGGACAGCTCGGGGGATCTGTGTCCCAACGGGATACTGTGGCGACTCCCGAGCCATGGGCAGCACGAGCTGCCCGGGCGGGCGAGGGCCCGGGTCAGGCGCTTGGAGCCCCAGCCTCGCCTACCAGGCTGACCTTGGGCGTGTCTGGTCCTGCCCGAGCCTCACTTTCCCCGACTGTGGGAGTAAGAATAAGGACGAATCCCCGCGCGCCCAGCAGGTTCTCAGGAAATACGTTTGTGGGCGGATGCTGAACTTGAAAGAGCAGCAGCCAGCAGTGTGGCCTGAGTCTTTCGTGCCGAAATAGACATGAGAATCTACATACTAAAAGCATTTTCTGTACTCATTCATCCATTCAACAGATTAAATTCTTCCAGTCCTCAGGACCCCATAAAGTCAGGAATAAAAAAAAGTCCCTACGCACTAGTTATGAGCTCTTAGGAAAGCACAAACCATGATAAAAAAGAAAAAGTTCATCAGCTGCTTTCATGTGCCTGGCGAGGGCTTCAGGTGCTTGATCTACTTGCCTTGTGAGGTGTAGGGCTTGAGTGGGCCGTCTCAGGAGCTGAAGCTTAGGAAGGTGAAGCCAGCCCCAGGTCAGAGGAGAAAGCACCAGTTCCAGGGCTAAGTTTCTCTGCAGCCATACCTCCAGTAAACGGAGGATCAGGCTCTGAGTGGACCTCCTCACTCTCTCCATGGGGCGAGCTCTAATCCCCACCCCCTCATTTCACCTCACAACGGGGAGGGGGATGTTGAGGCCTTCCCAGGAGGGACCTGCCCTGGCAGCAGCCACTGGGATGTAGATCTCCCAGCCCAGGCACCAACCCCCCACACACCTGTCGCCACCATTCAGACCTTCATCTGGCACAGCTGAGACTTCCTTTATTGCAAACTCCTGTCTCTTCTTTGCAGGCACTCAGCCTCCTAGGGCTGTGTGACCTCTTCCTAGCCCACAGCCCACCTTCTGGGCCAGACACTGACCAATGTTGAGCAAAGGAACTTTCATTCCAACTACAATTCCACTTCATTCCACCACACCTTGATCCCAAACCCAGTGCCTCACAACCCATCCCTTTCCTGTGTAAGGATCACACACCCTGTCCAGGACTCCATTTCCAAGGCCAAAACCTATATCCAGATCCCCAGTCCTCAACCTTTTCTTCCAAACCTCTTTTGTTCCTCTCCCTCCTCCGCAGGGTGGAAGAGCACTTACTACAGCCAGCAATGTTTTTTAGGTAATAATAAAGGGGTTCCACTCCCTCAGCAACCCAGAGCTCAGCAGGCACTGCGGCCCCACAAGTCAACACCTGGTGCTCTACTCAGGCGGCGCTGTCCCACATAAAATTTCTATTTCCATTAGATTCCATTTAATGATTGGAGCGTCTGCTACATGCCCCAGACCATGCCAGACTCTGAACCTCAGCAGTGACTTTGTCACAAGACAGAAGGACATAGTCCCTGACCCCATGGAGCTCACAGCTAATGTGGGAACAGTCAGAGCCATCACTGGGCAGGTTAGGGAGCAGGATGTGGTGAGAGACACACAGGGGAAGTGCTGGCACAGATTCAAGCATGGGAAGGCTTCCTGTGCGACGTGGGGCGACAGGACTGGGGAGGACAGACGTGGAAGCCCAGAGGTGGGAGAACACAGGGCACACTTGTGGAAGCCCATGGAAAGGGGCCCAGATGGCCAAGGTGACACACTAGACCTTGACCATGGCAAGGTCTGGGCAGAGGTGATGCAACTCCACGGCTGCTGAGTGAGGAGTGGATGCAGCGGGTGAAAGTCTCGTGGACACAGCTAAGGTGATGTGCATGCGGGCTATTACTGGGGATGCACTCCTCAATTTCCTTTGTTTTTCAATTCCGGGCGTCCAGAGATCAGAACAGATCTCCAGGAATATGTAGGCCAGAAACAAATCTATGTAAACCCGCAAGGATTTATATGCAGTGCCCCATCTCCTCCCACCTACTCATGCTTTGGCCCTGCTAGGGGGAGGGTAAGGAGGACTTGGCTCCTGGACTCAGATTAGGAAACTGTTGGGGAAGAGGTGATACACCCAAAGGGAGTCCTGTCGGTGGGGAATGTGGAGAGAAGCAGCAGGAAATGTGGGTCACTATCCGTGGAGTTTGAAAACTAATGGAGTAGCCAGAATACACTGACGATCAGCCACCTTTTCTCTTTGAAACAGTCAGTTCATGAGGGGTCATTCTCGAATTCAGTTCCATCTCCCCTAACTTTGCAAGACAAGGTAGAACAGGACCAAGGCTGTCACCTAAGTCATCAGTTGGGAAAGCTGGGGTGTCTACTGCAGGTCTCCACACGAAAGAGTGAGTGAAGAGCTTAACTGGTGCCAGGTAGGGAAGCAGGGGTGAGGGGCTGGGATGAGGCACCAGGGAGCACAGTTGGAAAAAGCCATCTCTTGAGAAGGCAAAGGGCAAGGGCGAGATGGAGACTACCAACCCAGCCACTGAGTGCCCACCAGGTACCTTTAACACTCGTCCTGTGAGATCACACATTTAAAACCCACTGATAATACCACTCATATGACCCATGCTGAGAGAAATATTAAGAATAAGATAAAACCCACCCACAATCACCACCACCCAGTAATCAGTTCAGTTGCTCAGTCGTGTCCAACTCTTTACAATCCCATGGACTGCAGCACACCAGGGTTCCCTGTCCGTTGCCAACTCCCAGAGCTTGCTCAAACTCACATCCATCAAGTCAGCGTTGCCATCCAACCATCTCATCCTCTGTCGTCCCCTTCTCCTCCTGCCTTCAATCCTTCCCAGCATCAGGGTCTTTTCTAATGAGTCAGTTCTTTGCATCAGGTGGCCAAAGTACTGGAGCTTCAGCTTCAGCATCAGTCCTTTCAATGAATATTCAGGACTGATTTCCTTGAGGATTGACTGGTTGGACCCCCTTGCAGTCCAAGGGACTCTCAAGAGTCTTCTCCAACACCACAGTTCAAAAGCATCAATTCTTCCGTGCTCGGCTTTCTTTGTAGTCCAACTCTCACATCCATACATGACTACTGGAAAAACCATAGCCTTGACTAGACAGACATTTGTTGGTAAAGTAACATCTCTGCTTTTTAATGTGCTGTCTAGGTTGGTCGTAGCTTTTCTTCCAAGGAGCAAGGATCTTGTAATTTCATGGCTGCAGTCACCATCTGCAGTGATTTCAGAGCCAAAAATACAAAGTCTGTCACTGTTTCCATTGTTTCCTCATCTATTTGCCGTGAAGTGATGGGACCAGATGCCATGATCTTAGTTTTTGAATGTTGTTTTAAGCCAACTTTTTCACTCTCCTCTTTCACTTTCATCCAGAGGCTCTTTAGTTCCTCTCCACTTTCTACCATAAGGGTGGTGTCATCTGCGTATCTGAGGTTACTGATACCCAGCAACATCTACTGTTATTTTATGTGCTTTTTTGTTTTTCCATTTAACATATTGTGAGCCTTTTCCTTGTGATAAAATATTCTACAACATGACTGTTAAGAGCCGCCTATTGATCTATGGTATGAATGTGCCTCTTCTTATCAGCAGTCCTGACTGGTACCTGGTTTGATCCTCACTTCTCAGCATCAGGGATAATGCTTAGTGACAAAAATCTTTGCATGACTAACTTTGATACACAGTTCTGGTTACTTCCTACAGAGAAAATGCTAGAAGTGGATCACTGAAAGGAATATTCAAGTCTTCTGCCTTTAGCAATGTTCAGATGCCCCCCCCCCACACACACACACACACTTTCTTTTGAAAAGTGTGGAGCATCCAGCTGATGAAGCAACAATAACCTTCTCCCCTAGGAGATGGTGACACTTGTGAAGGAATAAGAGGCTCATCTCACTGTTCAGACCTAAGCAATGTTCTGCAAGCAGCTAATACAGTAAAAGACTTCTTTCTCTAAAACCAAGTCCCATCTGCTCTCATAATCTAGGCTTGAGGAAGACCTGAGAAGCAAGACCAGGAGGTGGGGTGGAAAGATAGGTGCTTCGGGGCAGGAAACGCCTGGGTTCAAATCCAACGTCACCCTGCCCTGAAAGTGGGACGTTACCTAAGCCATAAACCCTGCTGGGAGTATGGGACGCGCCCAGGTGGTAGCAGGTGTCCAACTCACAGGGATGACTCAAGACACAACAGGTCATCACCAGCCCTAAGTCTACAGTCTGGAGACAGGACCCACAGGGAGTGCAAACTTGAGACAACACAAGCCACTCGGGGGGATGCGGGACACCCCAGTGGCCCTCAGCTCTGGAGATCATGGTAAGCGAATGAGGGTCTCACCCCAATTTGCAAAGCAGGAATGGATGTAGTTTACTCCTCTGGGAGGCCTTCTGAAACTCACTAGCAACTGTTACCGCTGACCCTGATGACCACCGAGACAAATGACGGCTGTGCACACTTGCTGTGCGCCAGGCGCTGCACTACCCGGACTATCCCCTCCATCCGCTTCACCCTCACCACCACACCATAGGCAGGTGGACTGTCATCCCCATCAGACAGAGGAGGAAACTGAGGACCAGGGAGATGAGGTAACGTGCCCTGCTGACTGATCAGTGCTGGGGCTGGGGTCTCAAGCTGGTTAAAGCAGCGAAGTCCCAGTCCAGCCCAGGTGGAAGGCATAAGCAAGGGGCACAGCCTGCCCTCAAGGAGCAGCTGGACTAGGGGGTAAGAGGGTCTGGCACATAGACACGGGAGTAGGACCTGAATGAGGGTGGACAGTTGTCAAGGAAGGCCTGACTGCAAAGGGTGGCTGGAGACTTCGAGAGGGAGAAGGAAAAGTCTGGCACAAAGGGTCCAGGACAGGACCACACCAGGGAGGACTCTCAAATTCTGCTGTGGTGGCAGAGAAGAAAGAGAAACACAGAGAAAAAGAGGTTGGCTAGGAGCCAGGTAATAACTTTGGGGTTCACTTCTGGGCTATCGGCAATTTACAAGTAGCCATTTCCTGTAGTTGGTCCCAGCCAACTGCCTGCAGAACTGAGTCCTCCAGGAGACAGGGACTCCACTGTGATCACTGAGGCCCTCTGCTACTCAGACCAGGGCTAACGGAGATATCTAGGGGATCACACTTTATCACTGTACATCCCTTAACCTGCCCCAGGTGACCACATCCCCAAAGGCAAGGGGGCTGTGTACTGGCTTCTGTGACCAAAACTCTGCTTGGGCTCACAGTCAAGCCTCACCTCAGCCCCATTTGGTACTGAGCTATTACTTATTTCCCAGATGTAGAAATAGTCGTGATCAGCTCAAGTGACCTGCTTAAGAGTCCCCCCAAAAGTGGCAGACTGAGATCTAAGTTCCAGGGACCTGAAACCAAAGCCCCACTTTAATCACAATGATTAAAAAATCTCTTCAAGAATGCACAATTATATAACTGTGTGCAGAATTTTCAAGTACCTCAAACTTCAGGTACATAAACCAAAGGCAGGTCCTGCTTATTTTTGCCTTCTGTCACCAGTCATGCTTCGGCCTTTCTCTGCTCTGAGTTCTGCCTGGCCTGGCCTTGCCCAGCCTGGTGGGAAACGTCCATGCTTTGTCTGGTGGCTGCCACCTGTCCCACTCCCTGGAATGTTTTGACCAGTAAGATCAGGAAGAGCAGTCTTCAACCTGAGGACCATTACTCGGTCTCTGCATCCCCTCCAGCTTCTAAAACTTGGGAAATTCCCCCAACCATGAATTGGCCGTCACTTAAGAGAAACAATCACTGCTTTTGTTCACAGCCAGAGCAGAGTGTGGTAATCTAGCACAGGGACCTTAAAGCAACAAATTCAGAAAAATGTCTGTATCTCTATCAGAGCTGAAAGATGATCAGGGGAAAATGAGCCTGGTAAATGGGACGCAGGCAGATCTGAGAACCCAGTCAACTGTACAGGCTCTGTACAGTCAACTTTTAAGAATCCTGCCTTAGTTTGATTTTGTGAGGAGCACCGGCCCCTCCACAAGGCCCGTGGCTTCCCTCCACAACAGTCACATGTAAACCCACCCTCTTCTCTTAGGGAAAGAGATGATTTAACACAGCACCTAACAAAGGTGCTGCGCTTGACCTCCTGGGCTGAAGCTCCTATCAGCAGGGAACCATCTTCTACCCATGTCCATAGGGCCCACAAGTAGTCCAAAACCTTCCACAGAATAAAAGCCACTATTTACCACACGGCTACTGCTGCTGCTAAGTCGTTTCAGTCGTGTCCAACTCTGTGCGACCCCATAGACGGGAGCCCACCAGGCTCCCCCATCCCTGGGATTCACCAGGCAAGAGTACTGGAGTGGGGTGCATGGCCTTCTCCGACCACACGGCTAGCACTTGCCAAGTGTGGCTGTGGGTGCTTTATAAACCCCAGCTCATTTAAGTCTCATAATAACCCAATGTGGCAGGTATCAGTCCCATCTTGCAGATGAAACAACTGAGGCTCAGAACAATTAGGTGGTTTGCCCCTAGTCTCATACTGAGAATGAGGTGGAAGCGAGATGGCAGGGATCGTGTATATCTTATTCATTACTGCATCTCCAATACACATTTTAGGCTCTCAAATAAAAATTGTAAAATGATTTTACTACCTATAAATGTGAAAGATGGTGTAAAAACCCTCTAGAAAGAGGCCAGGGAGCCAAGCCTAGTGATCTTGCATTATTTTTCCTTAATCTCAAAGACCCCATTTGAATTTTATCTCCTTGCAAAAGGCCTTACCCCTTGTTTCTGTCTGTCCTGCCCTTCATCCTATCTCCACTATTCTTGAACCACTTCTGATTTTGTTCCTCTCAACTGAGAAGACAGGGTAGCGGGTAGGGGAGGAAAACATCTTTATTGAGTCCTTTATTAAGGACTCACTATGCCCAAGACGTGCATGCATGCTGTCGTGTCTGATTCTTTGCGACCCCATGGACTGTAGCCTGCCAGGCTCCTCTGTCCATGGGATTCTCCAGGCAAGAATACTGCAGTGGGTTGCCATTTCCTGCTCCAGGGCATCTTCCCAACCCAGGGATCAAACCTGTCTCCTGCATTGGCAGGTGGATTTTTTACCACTGTGCCACCGGGGACACCCATGCCCGAGACAGTGAAGATATAATTTACGTCTCCTTCCTCATCCACCTGCTTATTGCCTGTAGCCTCTTATTCAACTAAACCTAAATTAAGTGTTTCCTAATTAAAGCCTGCAAGGGGAAGCTGGTCTTTGCTACCTAAAGCTTGCATTTCTAAAACAAAGTAAATAAAACCAGTGGTGAGGTCCCACAGATGTTGGCAACTGTATGACCCCAAAGCAGATATAAAAATGGACTCTTGCTTTCTAATACCATGGTAAAAATTAGGGCTTCTCATGCTGTCCACAGAGGATTTTCTCACCACTAACAGGAAAGAGGTATTCACTTACTGCAGCATCTGCCTAATGAAATCCTTCCAATGGAGTCCTTTTAGATCCGTCTGCTTAACCTCTGAACCAGCTGTACGCTCAATATGTGGACTGAGGAGGGAACCAACTCGCCATAACTTGCTACTCAAGGTTTTTTCTTCTTAGAAATTATGTTGAGAGACAGTACAGCCCATTGGTTAGGAATGAGGATGACTCAATCAGATGTACGAATGCCAATGTTGCTGACTTCTTGTTTGTGCCCTCAGCAAAGCTACCCCGTTTCTGGGTGTCAGAATCTCAAAAATGAGACCCCAAAGTTGACATAAACCAGGGATGTAACTCAGAGCACATGGCATACAGAAGATGAGACACCTCATGTCAGAATGAACAGGCACCCTTTTCTTTCTGAATGACAGGAAATTTGTGGCCCCCAAATTTCAGCATCCATCAACTTCTTTTCCAATTTCTTCAAAGAAAGTCCATTGTTCTGAGAGCCAAATTTCTCCTTGAGGTAAGTGTCCCTGCCCCTGTTCCAGACACCGAGGAGACAACAGGCATCTGACCGACGGAGGGTGGAGTAAACGATCAAGGGCAGCAGGTTCCTTTTCCTGCAAGTATAAGACAGACCAGCCACCCTGGCCTCCTCACCGTGGGTCTCTCCCTCTCAAAATGAGGGCCCACAGAAAATTGTGCTAGGAACCCCAGCTATTCAGGAAACAGAAAACATGACCTAGAATAATGAGCCACCACAATCTTAAAACAAAACATTTTATTTGATGCAGAGATTCTAGGGCACAAGAACATTTTGCAAATGTCACCTGTGGACTACCATCACCTATTTACAGTTATGCACAAATCAAATAAGACAATAACATCTTCAATGTGAAAATATAGCATGCTGCTACAGTCTGCTGGTCAGTGCTCACTATTCCATCAAACCTCCCAAGAGAGAAACTTAAAGATGAAACAAAGACAATGGCAATAACCACTGTTCCACAGGCTTTCCCCCCAAAGTAATAGGGAGCTTCTGCAGTGAAAAACAAAACAAACAGTGAAAATAAAAGTCATCTACTCTCTAAATGAATACATTTGGTTTTTACAAAAGCTTTTGCTCTCTCCAGACTCACTACATCTTTTTCTTGAGACAGAAAATAACCACTTATTAAAAATAACATGCTTACACATTAGCGTCATCCAACGGTAATTATTTTTTGGCTAATGACTGGAGCGGCCAACTTTGTCTTTGTCACATACAAACAGAAGATAGCCTCCTTGAATCTTCTCCATTGAAATTTTCTTTGATAAAAACATCAGATACACAGTCATAATGGTTTGCTTTTGTCAGACATCTGCTTGTACAAACCACAGTGCTTGGTCAACTTGGAGCCATGGCTCCAGCCCTTTAGCACACGGGCATGTTCCTTGCGGAGTCTGTGGTCCTCACTGAATTTTGGAGAGGAGTCGAAGAGCAGGAGGGAAGGCAACTGCCCAAAATTCCCAAGAGGGCCTCACTCGCCCTCTTAGCAAATTAGCCCTTAGCAACTGCTATCTTGTCTGTGGCTAAAGTCTGCACCATTTAATAATATTTCGAGTCATGAATTAAAGGTGACATATACAGATATATAAAAATAGAATCCAAAATTGAAAGGGAGGGGTGGTTGCCACTCAGAAAGTAAGAGCTGGTCTTGAAGGGTATCTTGAAGAAGCTCGGGAATAACATCAGACACATCAAGAAAAAGCACCAAGTGTTTGAACACACAAGGGAAAAAAATAACAAACCCACATATGATAAAGGACTACTGCTGAGAAAAAAAATGTAGTAAGCAACCTTCAAAATGAACACAGGTGATATACCACTTTTAAAAAAGGGTCTTTATATTTCTAAATAGTAAAAGAAGCTGGGTACGTAAAAATTTCTGTTAATCCCCATCCTGAGCTTGGCTTTCACAAGGCACCAATGTGAATAAAGCACCACATTCTATTCAGGCAACTAAACTGAGTGTGAAGCTGAGAAACAGAAGGGCACTGAAAATTATTAAGCCCCTGGAAAACAAGAGCTGTGAAGAATAGTAGTGGTGGGATTATTTAGCACTGGAATAAAAATACTAGAGGGATGATTTCACTGTGGTTTTCAAATACATGGAAGGTGACCAGCTGTTCTTTTTCCACTACATGTTGAACAAAAGAAGGCTGGTTTTCTATAAGGAAGATATACAAAGAACTATCTGATCAGCAGAGTAGGTTACAGAAGCTCCTTCGCTGAAAAGCCAGAATCACATCCACAGCCAAATGTTTGAAATAATTCATGTGCAACCCTTCCTGTTTGACACTAGATAGGCACCTGTCAGATAATCCAAACTTTCTCTCCCCCTCAAAGCTCTGCAATCAGCATGAAAGCTATTGGCTTACAGTCTGATCTCCTTCTGCTTATTTTAACCCTGAACCGGGAAAGGAGGTGATATAGCAAGGATGACCCAACTCCATGAAGACTCCTGACTGGTATCTCCGTATTCTGTCACATATCTCCAAAACAGATCAATTCACAAGTTATTTAAAACCAAAGACAGAGCAAATGCTTGGCTCTAGTAGATACTCAGGACTCCCTGCCCTACTCTCCACGATGTCTGCTTTCCTCATTAGGGCTTGGCCTAAGCTCAGCATTAAAAAAGTGATTTAATTCATCCAAAAAAGTGATTAAGCCAAGAGTTAAAACTATAAATAAGGACCTTTAAAGTGTGGAATTTAAATGAAACTGTTCCAAGTGTCACATTTTTTTAAATGAGGAGAAATCTGATTTTGAAATTAACAATTGCCTTGCCTTTTTCTTAAGACATATGAAGTATGAAAGAAGCAATCAAAAGATTTCAAATGTATTCACAATCATAGCAAATTTCTTTAGGGAAGCAATGGGTAAAAAAAAAAACAAACAAAAAAAACAATCTAACTTCTGGCTGCATTTAGCAAGATTATTTTCTTGTGATACCAGACATCTGTAATTACCATGGATGCCTTTCTTTTCAAATTTTCTAAAGCAGATGTGGCAAACTGATAGCTACGCAGGCCAAATCAGGTCCACCCATGGGTTTCCTGAATTCAATTAAGAATTTTAGTGCCCATACTAAAGAAAAATAATCAGATTGTTTTCATGTAAAACTCCCAGATTCTCAGTTTCTCTTGAAAAATGGGACAATCAGGAAACACTATATGGTCACAACTGGCTGGAGTGGCTGCTCCCTGTAGGTGAAGCATAAGGGTGTCCGCTGGCCACAGTCTCCACCGGGCCCCACTGTTTCTCTGAGCCTGAGAAGGGTTTGTCATCACACCTTATTTATCACTACGCTTGCTACAGGGGGGCCTCCTGAAGGAACAGCATTTGTTAAATAAGAACAGACTCTTTCCCAACCATATCAACTAGAAAAGGCTCATAATCTTCTCACTGCCATTGTCCACCTCTCTCCAATAAGACAGAGTACTTCCTCTCTCCTTAAGAGAGCCTAATTAGTGTTGAGCTGGTTGTGGACTGCAGAATTTTCTCTCTTTAGGAAGGACAGTGTGTCATTTCTTCACCAGGAATTTTTTTAAAAAAAGCTTTTTTCTTCCTTTGCTTCTTCTAAAGGAAAAGACAACTCAACTCTCAACTTCTGACCTGGGACTATCTTCAATTATTACTGTGTCAACCAAAAACTGTCTCATGACTTTTATGGCCTCTCTCATGTTGGGCTCAAACTACTATCACCTGGCTGGGTCACTCACTGAAGTCCTGGGACCTGGGCCTGGATGACTTCTGATTATCTGGAGATCAATGTACCTCACAGGCCGAGGCCTCAGTCCTCCAAAGCCTCCTGCCCCTGTATGACTGGGCTGGGCCCATCCAGACAGTCCCTACTGCTTGTAGGTCATCTCAGAGAAGAACACACCTCTGCCTGGGCCTTCACCCAGCTGGCCATGCTCTAGGAAAAGCCGACTGTGCCAAATGCTAACAGACATGCAGGGCATCGGTGAGTCAAGATAAACTACTAGCTCCCTCATTTCAACTACCTGCCCTTCCCAGTTAGCTGAAGGAAGCCGGGACCTACCTCTGGTCTCTGGTACAGAGGATACCACCTATCTGAGCTACAGAGCCTTTTACTCTAGGAATGAAGGCCCTTCATTGAGTTCATTCCCATATTCGAATTCTTGGTTCCCCAGCATCTGAAAGCCTGTGACTTTTGAACCTTTATCTGAATTCTGTCCTATCATTTCCACCATCCAGGACCATTCGTGAGTCTAAAGCACCTCTGCGTAAAACGTTTTGCATTAATCTATACGGCAACCATTCCCACTTCCAGCAAGAGATGGGGAGGGTTTTAAAAAAAAAAAAGAAAAAAGTGAAAGTAGTAAGACAACACTAGAAAGTTGGACTTCTCAACTATTCAGAGCTGGGTATTCACACTGTCATTTTCATTACTTAGTACAAAAGTTTGATACTGCTGAACATCACAATCTTTACTATTTCAAAATAAGTACCTAAACCCTAAACCCAAACTAAAGCATCACTTGATTTTTGGCCAAGCATAATTTTTCCTTTCCATTTTCACAGTACATTTATTTAGCAAGCTCTCTGCCCATGCTCATGGAGCTCAGCTGATGCTTCTTCTCTGGTCTTTCACTCTGTTACTGGGACCAGTTTCTCAGAGATGTTTCCTTTCACATACAAAGCTGAGTATCTATCCTAAGGCAGTTCCTAATGGCACCTCTGGGGCATGCGCCATTTCTTGACTTCAGTAAGAAATCACTCTGAAAATGTTCCAAAGTGCATTTTCATACATTAATAAGACTGCCCCATCTCCTTCACAGAATGGATGCCGACAATGGAGTGGCAGGACACTCATGGGTGGGCAGAAACTACGTTCATCTTGGATTCCACAGTGACAGCATGGAACATCCCTCCTCCAGCAAGATGCTTGGTCTTATAGGGGAGACAGTTCTGCAGCCCACTTGTCTCTCCCTCAGAGCAGCTGCAGGAAACTTGATGCCAGAGAACAGACGAGCATGTTCTTCTCCCAAGAAGCTGCCAGCTGCCTTTACAGAGCAGGCAGTGTGGTATTTGCATCAAAGATACACACAACCTCTTCTTTCCAGCAAGGGTGCAAGCCTTCCCTTCCCCACCTGCTGGGCATGAGCGTCGAAGGAAAAGTCCTTCCCTCCCCACCTCCCCACACCCCACCTTAGGATGCTTCTCAGTGTCCCCCCCGCCCTCAGTACTGGTCCTATTTTGTGAAGGAGTAAAAATCGCGGTCCCTGGTATTGGTGCCAAAATCCAACAGCATTTATGAAAAAGGTAGAAAAAGATATTCACTCCCCCTTAAGGTCATGAAGAGGGAAAAGGAACAACTATTTTCCCTTTGGAAACAAAAATTCTGTACAGAAGTCACTCATAAAAACAGAACATATTACTTCTCCCTTTTAAAGCAAATTCTTTCCTCTTAAGCTCTCAATACCTATTTTTGGTAGAATGAAGTACAAGAGACAAATCTTTAATTGGGTAAGTCAAACAAAAAGAAAACGAAACCTTATTCACAGGCTGGGGTTGTGAGGGAAGTACTTTAAGATTCAAGAATTTAATGATTTCAGGTCCCATGTCTTCTCTAGGCAATACTTAAAGAGCACATTCATCTTTGTAACAATACCTTCCTTTTCACCTTCTTAAAAAGAGGTTTGTCATTAGGCAAAACAAGTTCAGCAGATTAACTGGCTACCACCTCCACATACTGCTGTTTTGTCAGTGGATTCTCATCCCTAATTTTCTGTTCAGAGCTTTAGACTAGAGGTCAACCAAAGCACAAACTATAATTTCAGTGAATACAGCCCAGTTAGGTATCAGTTTCTTAAAAATAAACATTTAGGCACCAACATCTGAGATTCAACAAAGTAAGTATAAGCCAGGGAAACTTGGTGGGCAGACCTGGCCCCTGCGTGATGCCTATTCAGATCGAGATGTGGCCCCAGTGCCCTCTGCACATTGACCAACCCATCTCAGAAAGAATGGTCTAGATGGTCATCGGCCTGGCCCTGCAGCCCCCTCCTTGGCCAGACATGTCCCCCACTAATATGTAAGACTCATTTTTATGAAAAATGACTATATTCAGTTACCTTCTTGACCTCTGACTCCAGAGCTTTTTTTTTTTAAACACCCATGGCATTGTAAATGGCTCTGTAAATTCCATACCAACAATGGAAAGAGGCATTATCTTTAACTACACGGATTCCACAGAGACTGGCACTTGACTTCTGCGGCTGTAGTGGCATCAAAAGTGCTTTTTCCACAAAGCATTTCAAATCAAAGCAGCCAATAGCTAACTGGCAAAGTTTGCACAGATAAATTAAGTCTGAATGATCAGTGCGGGTATTTCCTGTTTCTTCCCTACCTCCCAGAACTGGCTCTAGTCCAAAGTCTGACCTAACATGGCAAGCTGCTGTCAGACATTATGGACATGCCTTTCACAGTTCCACATGGTTTCAGAGAACTGGAG
The DNA here is from genome assembly GCF_016772045.2 of Ovis aries. Lineage (NCBI taxonomy): Eukaryota > Metazoa > Chordata > Mammalia > Artiodactyla > Bovidae > Ovis > Ovis aries. The sequence continues at coordinate 44,090,678 of NC_056072.1, read as the reverse complement.
ACTCTGCCAATATATTTGGTAGAGAATAGAGAGGCAAGGAGAGCAAGTACTGGCCAGGATTTCGCTCTGAATATCCTTGTAAGAGACCTCAGCTCCAAGTGGGCCACATACCCAGAGAGATGAGCTGGGGAACCAGAGAGAGGCGGCAGCTAAAGTGGCAATGCTTAGACTCTTCATTCTGTTACAAAGGGGCGACTGTGTGGAGTTCACCAGTGTAGCTGCAGCAGCCAGGTTCTGCTTTGCACACCCCTGAGGCAAGCAGCTTGGAAGGAAGGGCAGGAGGGTCTTCCTCACCTAAGAAAAGAAGAGAGGGCAGAGTCACATGTTACTGCTGGGTGCTCTGGCCAGAATGAGGCTGGATCTGGGTTTGCACCATGCACTTTGCACAAGTGAGGCAGGCATCCCCACCAGCTCAAAGCTGGGCATTCTCATCCTGCCACCAGATTCCAGTTCCCTCAACTGAGGGGCCAGGTTTGCATGCATGAACTCCAAAGGGTTACAGGCACAGTAAGAGCAGCTCCAGACGGCATCCTGTGGGGGGCTCCCTGGGGAAGCAGGCCCTTCTACCAGAGCCTGTGTTGAGCTAGAACGGAGAGAATACTATGCCCCATGAACCCCTGGGTCAATGCATGTGGCTTTAAAGATATTGGCAAGGTTGGGAGTGGTGAACTCTGCAAATCTACAGGTCCACAGACAACTCATCCTACACACTTGGGACCCAATGTGTTTTAGTATCTACTCGTTTTCAGTTTAGAAAGGCGAGCTAGTGCACATACTGTATGTCACATAACATGGTACCGGGCAGCTCACCATAATTTCTTATCAGTATTTCTGTAGCTCACACACCTGAACAGTCCCATTACCTGGGAGGCTACCAACGTAGTTTTGTTACTTCCCATAACGTTCGACTTACAAAATTGCAGGGAAATTAGCAAAAAGCTTCTCCTGGATTCTGGAACCCTAGAGCAAGGCTGTAGCCTGCATCAGGAACCCAACCCACCATACCACCAGCTTCCCGCTCCCCGCGCCTCACCCAGGCCTGAGGAGGACGACACGCTCTCCGTCAGCGAAGACGTTTCCGTCTGGTCCGCGGAGAGCCCTTCCATCAGGGGCAGGGACAGCTCAGACGAGGGCACGGACGAGTCGTAGATGCCCGAGTCCCGCGGCATGTCCGAGGGCCCAGCAGCTTTTCCCGCGTGCAGCAGGGGCCGCAGAACGGCACTGGCACCCGCGACAACAGGTCCAGCCTCCACGTCTTCGTCAGGCCCGAACTGCGGGCCCTCAGAGTGCGAGTCTGCCGGTGTCCCGGGGCCCGCCGACTCGGCCTTCAGGCTGAATTCATTCTCGGGCCCTGGCTTGCAGAGGACTTCGTTTAAAACCAAGCCCGAGTCAAACTTCTCCAAGACCGGCTCCCGGTAGCGGAGAGGAGGCGGATGGAAAGGAGAGAACTGCTTCTCAAACCAGTCAGGCTCCTCGTCAATAAACTGGTGCATGTTGCAAATGGCGACGTACAGGGAGCGGCCTGACTTGCTCCGGAAGTAGTTCCTTCGGCTAACCCTTCCCGGCTGCAGCCCCGGCTCTTGCGGACTGCGGTCCTGGGAATGCAGGTGGGAGCAGAGCTGGGGCAGATGGTCCATGAGTTTGTACTTGGTGCTTAGGTCCAGGACGCCGGGAATGTCTCCTTCGCAGGAATAATCGAAGTAGACGGCAATGAACTTGCTGAGCGCCCCGGATGAACTCTGCTTGGCCTGGCGGAGCTTCTCGGCAATGGCAGACACCGCCACCAGGAAGAGCTCCCCTTTTCCAGAGCCTCGGCCGCCTCCTTTGTGCTTGTAGTTCTTCTTGTCCACGAAGTATTTCATGCCTTTGGAACACACCACGATGATGAACTGGGACTCGTGGATCTTCTGGATGACCCATTCTCTCTGCCCTTCCCTGCAGAGGCTGAAGTCTTCCCACAAGTCCAGAGCCACCTGGAAAGAGAACAGGTAACCTCACTCACCTGTACAGCTTGGAGAGTCGAGTGACAAGATGGGCAATGTTACAAGATGGGCTCATCATCTGCCCCAAATCTCTGCTATGTACAGGCTCCAGGCCGCCCAACTCCAAGAAACAGCTAACATTCCATGGGTGACCGACCACCAAGCACCAGGCCCTCTGCATCAGGTCCTCATTTTAGCATACTGTGGGCTCATTACCACTCCTACCCTACAAGTGAAGACAGAAGTTCAGAGTATCTGACAACCTGCCTAAGTCACACATCACATGTGAAGCCTCCAGTGGACTTAGAGTGTGATGGTGAGCGAGGAAATGAGGGAGGCTCTATCTAATGAGTGAGGCCACCTGGATAGGGGCAGATCCTGAAGAGAGAACTGGAAGGTGGTAATAGAAGGGTGTGGGTGAGGGATCTCAAAGTAGGCTTGGAAATGGAGTTCAGGTCTGGATGCCAGAGTAGTGCCCACAGCCCACTCATGCTGCCAGCTGACTCAATGACAGATAGTATGAGTGACAAAGAAGGCCTCCCTGGCCACTCTCGCAGCCCTGAGGTCAGCCTGCTATTTACCAGGTGATTGGTGCATGGAGAGAAGGGTGATGAGCTGCAGTAACACCACCATCTGGTTCACTCACTCGTAGAGACTGCCGTCTCTCACCATGACTTCTCAGCAATCAACAGGAGCACAGCCCTACCAGGCCTTTAACCCAAGGGGAGGTCTGGGAGGGAGTTGGGAGTGGAGCACCGACAAAGTAAGACCACAGGACATGTGTGGCCCCTCAGAGGGCTTCACTTTCTCAGACCATCTTCATCTGATTCTGCTGCCAAGTCTTTTGGCAATTTCATTTTGTAGTTCAGAAATTAATTCCCAATGCCTATGCCCAAATGTGACAGCCAGAGTCTCTCATGGGGGAAAGGGTTCTGAAATGACTTTGACTTCCTTTTTTGCTCTAAGGTATTCCCAAAGGGAAGGAAATCCCCAACATCTACCTACTTGCTGAAAATAATCCTGAATTGTCTTACCCTTTCCTTAATTCTCACTAACATTATATGTTCTGAAAGCTAATTGACCAACCACTTAAAAAAATGTTCCTGCCTGACTCAGCAATTCCATATCCAGGTATCTATCTTTGGAAAATCAGCAGAAATGAGGCAAACTGGAATCAAAGGTGTTTAACAATTTGAAAAAACTCAATTATGGTGAATCATTAATATGATCCAAGTGTCTACTTAAAACTTCAGTTTACATAGAACTACTAATAGTATAAAAAGTCACTGAGTGAAGAGAAAGAAAAAAATAATTCCAATCCATCCAAAATGCAAAACTGTATATATGAGTTCATCTATGCAGAAAAAGACTGGGAGGAAATACAGCAACTTTAACTGTGGTTCCTCTTCTCCAAGTTAAAATTACCACTCATTTTTAAATTTGTCATTCTTTTCTAGTTTCCAAATTTTCTATTACACCCCTATTTATGTTATACTAGCCCACCTTTCCCCAGGCTAGTCACTCACAAAGCAGAGCAAATGACGGGCTGTCTGTATTTGAAGACTGTGTGCCACTTGCGGGTCTTTGAGGCTGATCAGCCCACCTCTAGAAACCCTGCCAGCCTTGTAAATATGCTTTACTGACACTAGGGGGCAGCCTCACCACATGGAGAGAGTCTAAGAAACTCACTGAGCCCTCCATTTCAAAGCACAAATAACTTCAAGGGTGCCTCCACAGTAAAAGAATCTGCTTGCAATGGTAGAAACACAGATTTGTAGGTTTGATCCCTAGGTCAGGAAGATCCCCTGCAGAAGGAAATGACAACACACTCTGGTATTCTTGCCTGGGAAATCCCATGGATAGAGGAGCCTGGCAGTCTATGGGGTCATAGAGTTGGACACAACTTAGTGAGTAAACAACAAAAAACAGAATTATTGTACAGTTCTTGCATCTGTAAGAAACAGAGTGTGTTTTCCGTGAGAGCTCAAGCTTCACTCTAAAATGAATTCTATGACAGTATGAAAAAGTTACATGTTAATAGCTTAACTCAAAAGAATAGGCAAGAAACCAGAGTAGACCATATGAGCACTTAACATGTTGTTTTCCCTTATTAGCAAAGCTCCCCCAAAGAACTGTCTAAACCCACTTCTTTACTTACCATTTTCTCTTTGACCCTCCAATACCATGATGATCTCCTCCCACCACCCTCATTGCACACTGCCATCTCCTCCACCATCCATACACCCAACAAGTCTTTTTAAAGCTTAAAACACGTCCTGCCAGGTGGGTGCCACTCAAGGCTTTTGAGCAGGAGTGTGTCGGGTTTAGAACTGTGTGTCAGCAAACATTTAGTTTCAATGATGGCTGTGACAGACTCAAAGAAGAGTGCCACGGCTAACCCCTAGGTCAGAAGCTAAGAGTTTATTAGCACACATCCCACCCAGGATAAAAGAAGAGACTTTAGATTCCTCACCTCACAGCCACAGAAGTCCTGGAGGAAGTAGGCAAAGCACTGGACAACGTTCATGTGATTCTGGCCATCTTTACTGGAATAGCAGAGGAAGACCTTGGGCCGAGGCCGGAGCCTCTCCCTGGGGAGTGCTGTGGTGTACGTGGAGGACTCCGAACTCTCTTCATCTAAGTGTGAATATATATTTTCTAAAGTGGACAAGAAGATAGGGTTGGTGCCCATGAGCAACGCTCTGACTTGTTCCCTATGACTCGAGACATAATGCTGTCTTCAAGAAACAACAGTCGCCATGTCACCTGGGGTACTCCCAGCTCCCTAACTCTACCAGCCCCTTGGGTCATCTTGGAGAATGGGACAGCTGATTTCTCCAGTGGAGCCAAAAATGGCCAAAATTTGTTCTTCACCAGAAACTGAGCTTGGTTAAGCCACAAACACTGCAGGGGCCACTCACCCACCCCCACCCTCCACTCTGGTCAGCAGTATCTCGAACCAGCTCTTCCAACTGAGTGCAGCTACCTGACCAATGAAGCTTCAATAAAGAGCTGATGTTCTTTAAAACTTTCATCGAGGTTTGGGGAGTTTTTTTGTACAACTTACAAAGGTAAAGTGCATAAATCTTAAGAGTACCATCTTAGGAAATTTTTATCTAAGTATATACCTGTGTAACCACCACTCAGACTAAGGATACACTTCCCAGTGTCCCACAAGTTTCTCTCCTGTCATCGGACTTTTATAAGTGATAAAGCCCTACTTCTTCCTTTACTCACACCTTGGAACTTCCTATATGCTCTTGAATTTATCATCCTGAGTTTGAGAAGGGAAGCACACCTGCCCTTTTAGTGGCTCATCAGGTTAAAAGTCAAGTATTTTAATTCTGGGAACTACAGCAGCCAGGGAACTGACTACAAGAGTTGTGTGGCTTCCCAGTCACCTGCCTGGAGGGACCAAGTGCTCCCAGTCTCTCTCTGTTGGCCCCAGTCCTGCCAACTTGGATTGGAGGGGGACACACCACACAAATACCTTGTTGCTTCTTGCGGCACATCACCGTGAAGAGCGTCGCGAATGCCGATATGACGACCAATGGCACAGTGATGGCCACGGCTCTGATGGGCCCAGCCCACGGGGAATGCACTGGGAAATTTCAAAGGGAAGGCTTTTAGATGTCAGCAGTGTAAAAGGTTCAAAGAGAAACATTTTTTTCTTTTTAAAAATAAGCCACATAACAGGTTCCAAGACTCCCTGACCACTTTTCTCTAGTAATGATTCGGTAATTATAAAAAGATTCACTTTAAAAGGCTGTAGAATACAATTCAACAGCTAGAATCTGCTGAGATCACTGAATACCTTTGAGTGAGAATCTGCCTAAGGAAACCTCCCACCCCACCACTTTGCTTCTGAGGACAACTGACTACTTATTTAGTCCCAGTGACACCTGTAACACACTGGCTTTAATCTTCCAGGCATCAACATTAGGGTGGAAGGAAAGTCAGATCTGATGGAACATCATGTAAGAGTGAGGAGCTCAAGTGTTTTCTTTTCCTAAACCATGAAGTACGGAAAGTATCAAATACCTTGGTCCACTCTGTAGTCCAGAGGCAACATTTCAAACAAACACAAAATCTCACCTGGTTTTAAGGCATAATGCATCACTTTTCTTGTCGTATTACTGTCATCGACCAGCTGCAAAGCAGAGGATGCTGTGTTATTTTTTTTCTAAGTGATACCATCTCAACAGATTCCATTCATTTTTCTATCTGTGGTCAGTGGGGCAAGGGGAGGACAGAGCTGCTGCTGCCTGTGACCATTTTCAAGCTGAGATTAGACAGTAACAATCAGATACATCTCTGCTTTTCCAAGCAAATGAGTATACAGAGGATAGATAAATAGTAAGGCCCTACTGTATAGCACAGGGAACTACATCCAATATCCTGTGACAAATCAGAATGGAAAAGAACATAAAATAGGAAATATATATGTGTGTGTATGTATAACTGAATCACTTTGCTATACAGCATAAATTAACACAACATTGTAAATCAACTATAAGTCAATAAAACTTTTCATAAAAAACAGGAATTCCCTGGTGGTCCAGTGATTAGGACTCAGTGCTTTAACTGGCAAGGCTCTGGGTTCAGTCCCTGGTTGGGGAACTAAGATCCTGCAAGCCACATGGTACAGAAAAAAAAATGTTTTTAAATAAAAATAATAGGGCTTTCTTGAGTTGTGTGTACCTCAATTATATAATCCCCAGGAGACACATTTTGAAGAAGGCAGCTGGTTATCTCTGTATTTTGCTCCTGCAAAGAAACAAATAACACTTTAAAACTTTCTTCTCAGATAAAGGTCACCAGGACCCCTCTTTTGTTTTGGAACTGAATCAAAGAGACTTCTCACCAGGTTCAATTATGTTTTCAGAAGATGACAATTAGAAAGCAACTGTGCGTATCTGAACTTCACTCTGATAAAAGGCCCAGGAGAACCTGCGACCCCGTCATAGTCTATGCTTGGCTGGTAGTGCCCAGAGCAGCAGTTTTTTATTTGAAGACAAAGAAGCTAGTTAGAATACCTTTTACTTAATAAATGGGAAAAAATTACCCTCCCCTGTTTGTGCATATTTTATTTAATATAATTTTGACTTGAGTAGAAGGTAGGCTGTAGTCCATGGGGTCGCTAAGAGTCGGACACGACTGAGAGACTTCCCTTTCACTGTTCACTTTCATGCATTGGAGAAGGAAATGGCAACCCACTCCAGTGTTCTTGCCTGGAGAATCCCAGGGACGGGAGAGCCTGGTGGGCTGCTATCTGTGGGGTTGCACAGAGTCGGACACGACTGAAGCGACTTAGCAGCAGCAGCAGCAGGTCAATGACAGAGGTGAGAGCAGGCAGGAAAACCAAACTCGGCACATGCATCTAGGAGGGCACTGGTTTCTGCCACCAGGACCAAAAACCTCTCTTGGTGCTCTTATGGGGTCATCGAGCATTCTCGTGAACTTCCAGGAAATACCACCCACTCCCTCTGACTATCTCAAGTTTAAGAACTTGGTTACTGAATTTCAAGTTAACCTTGGCCTCTGTATAAATTACGAGCCACTGACATGCTAGTGACTTGGCTCCCAGATTAGCTGTGAGGCCTTAAGCAGCAGGCCAGGTGACCTCCATGGGCCTCAGGTTCCATATCTGAGGATAATAGCAGCTTTGGTTTCATTGAGCTGTAAAGACCCAATGACCACAGACACACAGTGAGCACCTGATTCAGCTTTGAAATACTAAAGAACTGACAACTACATCATTGTTTCAGTTCCTTTGGTAAAACGTCACTGGCTGCATCAGCACTGGGCCAGATAGGGTAGAGATACTTAGATAATTAGGGAGTGAGGGGTGACTCAGGATGACCCCGAGATGAACTCAGTGATAACATTCTGGAATAGCTACCTATGCTCACAGACCACAGAGCCTAATGTTCACACTGAACCATCCAAATTCCAGAGGCTGTGGGGTCACTTTAAAACATGCAGTGGTTTTTTTATGCATACCCAGCAGCTTACCTGTTTACAGGTCTTTCGCTTGAAGGGTCCTTCATGCTTGAGCTTGTAATGAAGATAGAAGAAACGGAAGCCAAAGGTGTGGGGTGCGTGGTCAAAAGACACCTGCATGTCCGAACCATGCTGAGTGATGTTGAGGTTCCGAGGCTTCCAGACTAGGGGGAGGAAGGACCAGAGTGAGTGATCTGAGGCCACCCTGAATCCACTTGAGATTGGACAAAGACAGCTATATGCATGCTCAGTCACTCTGTCATGTCCAACTCTTTGCAACCAAGGGGCCTGTAGTGTGCTAGCCTCCTCTGTCCATGGGATTATCCCAGCAAGAATACTGGAGTGAGTTGCCATTTCCTCCTTGAGGGGATCTTCCCAACCCAGGGGTCAAACCCACTTCTCTGACATTTCCTGCATTGGCAGGCAGATTCTTTACCACTGTGCCACCTGGAAATACCAAGGACAGCTATACTTACAAGGTTTACAAGCCAGGTTGTCCGGCTGCAATAGCAGGTCACACGCTATTAAGAAAGACACATGTTTTTAGTTTTAGGACAGTTTGACATCTTCCTAATCTAACAATTCAATACAATATAAATATTCTGCACTGAACGTTGCTGGAAAGAATGTAAAACATAGCAACTGCATTGAGTCAACAATGCTTTTCAGTATAGCCCAGTTGTATCTTGAGAAAATTTGAATTGTACAGTATAAAGATATTAATGCAGTTCATTTTATGCCACCTAAGTGGAAACAATATGAAGTCACCTACATTTTAAAAGCTTGTCAGGTATTACATAGTTTCAAGGCCATGGCCAAGGGCAGCAAGACTGTGTCCATGCTTCTGTCCTATGGAGGGGCTCTGTTTTAGCTGTAGACAGAAATAATGCCAGCCCCTACCCAAATGCAGAGTGGTTAGGCATGAGAGAACACTGGAGTGATCCTGGCAACTTGTCTTGAGGTTACTTTAACTTTTGCTGGCTCTCCAATTTAAAATCCTTTTGATGGAGTCTAAAAATGACATCCAGCCATCTACTAAGTAGCAGTACCAGTGCTGAAAACAAGCAGCTTTGAAGTCGGATTTAAATGTGATTTAAAAAAAAAAAAAAAAACACCATGAGAGAGGTCCTATATGCCATGCTGCTAACCCAGGAGGACCCTCTGGAAAATGTGCTTACGATACCAAGAAAATCAAAGGCTGCATTGAGGTCACGGTGCCCGAAATGGTGATAAATGCACCTCCTGTCCCACCTCACCCTCAGAGAGACTGATTCTGATGAAGAAAATTAAAGTAGGCTAGTTTCGATTTAGGCAAGCTTTGCATAAATACATTCTTTGAATCCTCTATCTGGTTGTTACATGTAAGGCATTGAGAGATACTGTAAAATGCACATGGTCTCTGCCCCATGGAATCTTATTTTCATTAAGAAAATGAACCTTTCTGCATAGAAAACCACTACAGTGTTAAAAGAAGAAAACAATCAGAGTAAGAACTCTGCAGAGCAGAGTAAGAACTCTAAAGCAGCGGTTTGGGCTGATGAAAGACACACCACACTGTGTGCAGAACAGGTGGAAAGGGAGAGGCAGGCAGAGAGGGGAACCCTGTACAGCCGGTGGCTGGTTGCAGGGTGAGGACTCCAGAGTCGGGCTCCGTGGCATTCAAATCCCAGCCCCCCAGCAGCCCCTTTAACCTCTCTATGTGTGGCTCCACCTCTGCTAAGTGGGGATGGTAAGATTAAATCCTTTGTAGGGCTGTTATGGAGGTCAACTGCATTAATGTTTGGAAAGTATTTAGAATGGAGTCTGGCACAGAGATGTTAAATAAACTTCCTAGAATGAGGTGACCTCAGGGACACTACTTGATTTTCTTAACCTAATCTTGAAAAAATGACAGGCAGCCACCCACAGAGGCCAGCCTCCTGAGGACAGGTACAGAATGGAATCATTTCATGCTTACCCTTCATCTTAAAATAAACTTATACTTTCTTTTCCTCTTCTTAAGTTAAACAATTTTACTACATGGCTATATTGCAGCACCTTCAAAAAAGGTCAATTGTCATGTCTGCTCTATAACAAGCCAGGAATGGGTGTTTCTGGTTAGATGAACAGTTTTTGTCATTTAGTTGCCCCATTGTATCTGACGCTTTTGTGACCCCATGGACTGAAGCCTGCCAGGCTCCTCTGTCTATGGGATTTCTGAGGCAAGAATACTAGTGTGCATTGTCAATTTCTTCTCCAGAGGATCTTCCTGGCCCAGGGGTCAAACACATGTCTCCTGCATTGGCAGGTAGATTCTTGACCACTGAGTCACCACGGAAGCCTGGGTCAAATCTTAATTTTTAAAATTGCTTTTCTGGATGCTTTTCTCTTTCATACTAGTATTTCATGTACTTTTGAACCTATCTCTGTCAAAATGTCTTTAAAAGCAGGAGAAATGTCTCCCCATGGAAAGTAGGCAGGAAAGACCATACTCACTGCGGGTTCTGAAGAAGAAAGGGTGATAATTGCTTTCGTTTTTAATGGAAGGAAAAGGGACGATCTTTACAAAGTAATCCGTTTCAAATTTCATATTCAGGAAAGGTTGAGATTCCATCCCCTAAAAGGGATCAAAAAACACGTGTGATGTCACAGAGAAATCACCCACGCCTCTACCTATGTGCAAGAGTTCCAGTCCATCCTGAAGGTCCCCCAGACACAGTTCTAGGGTTGGCGGTGGGGGGCAGGGGGGTTGGTGTCCCAGGGCAGGAAGAAGTCAGGTTTCTTTTCCAGATCAAGTTTAGGTTTGGACCCCTAAATGAAAAGGAATATGGACAACACTGTCTGTTTTTCTGACAGTGAAGCCGAGGCTGCAAGCTGGTGGGGAAGAGCCCACATCCTCTCCTGATACCACCTTCCAGGATGGCTGCTCCACTCCAGCTGGTAACCTGAGAGGTGTGTCTGTCTACCACCGGGAAATGCTGGAGGGTTTCTGGGAGGGTGGAGCAGGCTGGCCCACCTGGGCAGGCGGGCTGGAGTCCGCAGCCCCTCCTTCTACAGTTTCACAGGCTCTCAATAGACCATTCAGTCCCCAGAACAATGGCACGTCTTCAGGGGTGCATTCCCCTGCATGCGACTTACAGCTCTTTTGAAGCTACTGTTGAGCTGCTTCGGGTCCTTTAGAATCAGTTGTTGGCACTGTCGTCCCTCTGACTTCAGCTCCTCCAGTATTACCCGAAATCCTTTTAGGAATTCGATGCCTGAGCAAAGCAGAATGCTTTTATTAATGTGAAAAGAGGACCTAATTACTTTTGAACACACTTTCCTTCCTCTAAGATCACCGTCCTCTGCCCCTACACAACAGAATAAAAGGCATTCTAAGCCAGGCAGGAATATCTGGGTTTACAGAAAGAAAAAAGGCATACCCTGCATTCCTCTCATACAGGCCAGGTGATTTTCTGTCCCACCATTACTAATGAATAAATCTCTAATCCTGCCAGCCATTTCACGAACGTCCGTTTGCTCTATGACATTAGGGTTCAAATATTTAGACCCAAGTCACAATTGATCATAAAAAACTGCAGTGGAATATATAATTTCTGTGTCATTAAACTAGGTGTATTCAGCTGACGATCATTTCCAATGCTGACTAGGGACCTGCCCGGAACCATGTTTCAAATACTTTCCCTTTTAGTCCTATATTTGCTGGCGTGTTTCACTGAGCAACGTAGAAAATTCCCAGCAAAGTGTGTGTCTGCACCCAAGGGGGTCCTGGGCTGGAGATTAAATAGCTTAGCAGACTGCCTATGTGATTTACAAAGCCGTTCTTGCTCTAATCACGCCTGAAAGGCAGACACCCAAGAGCTGCCCAGTGTGTGCTCTTGATGCTGCCCTCAGAGGCCCCCGGGACGCCCACAGCGCCACTGAAAGGGACTGGCCCAGCCTCCTGCCACCTGAGCTTCCCCCGCTGCCCGTCCAACTAGTTGCTTTCAAAAGGATTAAGCTCTGATGGCCACGAGAGCCGGTGCTAGGGCTTCGTATCCCATGGAGACTGGAGAGGTCCAACTGCAGCTGGAGTTCCCCGAAGCAGGCCTCAATTGGCAAGATATCGATTTCGCATTCTTTCAAAACACCAGACAACGAGACATTTTTCAACCCTTCCCCTTTCCAGGGCAAGAGTAATTACACAGGATGCAATTAAGCAGGTGGGAAAATTATCGATGGCAAAGGCCAAGGAAATCTTTTTCTCTTTCGAATAGGTTCTCCAATCCTGTAATTATTTGATGAAGAGCACATATTTTATGGTGGGAAGGGCAAAGGAGTTACAATTAGAGCTTCATGACTTAAGAGGTCAGAGCACAGAGGGCACAAGTCCGGATCCTGCCGTGTTGTAGTATTTCGAGTACAAAGCTTCCTGCAGGAGTGAGGGCTGGTGGATCCACAGCCAGAGATTCACACATGCTACCCAGATCCAAGGTTTCTGACCAGCAACTATTCAGTAGATCTCACAGGAACTTGTCTTTTGAAATCCTCCCATTCCTCCCCTCCAAATATTTTTGAACAAATCCTTATTATTTATACTAAGATTTAATTCATGCAATGTTGCCAGAACTGTTTAAACAAAAGCCAGGTGATTGATATGACTGTAAGACTGTACATCTCACAATTACAGACAAATTCATCAGTTGGAGGTGGGAGTGGGTGATTCCAGTTCTTATATTTAAAAAGACTTGCCTGGAAAACCACTATTCCAAGTCTGGGAGTAAATGTAAATCTTATAGCAACAGGTTTATCAAAATATTATAACATCTCATAGTTAGATCATGTTTATAATTTTATAGGGCAGTAAAATCAAGGGACTTATTTACTCCTTGTCATTTAACTGATTGAATCCTTCTCACAACCACAAGAAGAAGGTATCGTCCCCCCTTTATAGATGAGGAAACAGAGGTGTACAGACACTAGATGGCTTGCCCAGAGTCACACAGGGATAAAATGGCCCAGGTGGGATCAAACCCAGCGTGCTCTTAACGCATGTGTTTTTCTATCTCCCAAGGAGTCTCCTTAATAGAACCTCATAGAAATTGCTAGAATCTATCCAGCCATCCCCACCCACACACTGTCATGCAGAAAAAGCTCATCTTTCTGCCCTCATGGTTCCACATGTCAGTTCTCCTCATATCTCTCACTTTCATTCTAAAGAGGGAGCCTGCAATGTGTCAGGCCAGCCCTTTAACCATTTTTAGCCTTATGTTGGAATGACCCCTTCTCTTTCATCCACAGAGGATGTTTTTCCTTTTAAATGTTAAGATAATGTTATTTTTGGAAAACCTGTTGCATTCAGACCCAGTGGTATTTACATAGAGAAGTGAGTCAGGCCCACAGGTCTGACCCATTCTCCCTGTCTCTGTACCCACCTTTTCTGAATCTGGTTCCTTTGAGATTTACCCCATTTATATTAAGAAATTTAGACTTTATCTTACTTTTTCCTTGGTCAGACTTTTTTTTAAAATTCTAAGATTGGGTGGCAATATCCTAGGAAACCTGAGGACCAGGGTCTGATGATGATAACAGACACTATTACTATTTTTTAAGAGTTCTCTTTAGAAATGTACTCTGTGTGTGTGTGTTGTCCTTAATTCTTTTTCTACTTTTAACAGGTTTATTGAGGCATAATTGGCATACAATTAGTTTCATTTTACAGAGAACATTTTCATATACTTTGACTTATGTGTATACCCCTGAAACTGTCATTAAAACCAAGAACTTACCTATCACCTCCCAATTCTTCCTCATGTCTCTTTATACTCCCTCTCACTTCTGTTCCCAGGCAATTAGGAACCTGCTTTTTGCCACTAAAGCTTTGTTTGTATTTTATTGAATGTGTCAATGCTTAATGCTTTTTTTTTTTTTTGTCTTGCTGATTTCACTCAGAAAAACTATTTTGAAATTCATCCACATTGTTAAGTATATCACGATTTCATTCCTTCATTGCTGGGTGGTGTTCCATTGTGTGAATGCACCACAGCTGGTGTATCAGTTTAGGCACTGGACATTGAGGATGTTCCTAGTTTTGGACAACTAAAAATAAAGCTGCTATGAATGTCTGTGTGGATATATGCTTTCCTTTCTCTTGGGTAAATAGTAGCCAAATGGCTGGATCATGTGGTAATGCATATATAACTGTTCAGGAGAATACAAAAAGGTTTTCCAAAGTAGTCATCCCATTGTACATTTCCACTCAGTAATTTTTTGTTTTTGCAATTTTTTTGATTATGCGTTCTCAGTCACTTCAGTCGTGTCCAGTTCTCCGTGACCCCATGGACCATGGCCCGCCAGGCTCCTCTGTCCATGGGATTCTCCAGGCAAGAACACTGGAGTGGGGTGCCATTTCCTTCTCCAGTGAGAAAGTATAAAGTGAGTGAAGTGAGTGAAGTCGCTCAGTCATAGTTGATTTATAATGTTGCATTAGCTTCTCCTGAATAGCAAAGTGAATCAGTTATACATGTATCCACTCTGTTTCTAACTCTTAAATGAGGAAAAAGTCATATGCCTCAGATGGGGAAGCTGAGGCTCAGATAGGTCTAAATGTTTCTCCTAAAGGTTGTGTGTGTGCGTGAGTACACACTGTCCTGTCTGACTCTTGGCAACCCCATGGACTGTAGACTGCCAGGCTCTTTTTCACATGGGATTTTTCCAGGCAAGAATACTGGAGTGGGTTGCCATTTCCTTATCCAGGGAAATCTTCCTGACCCAGGGACTGAACCTGTGTCTCTTGCATCTCCCACAGTGGCAGATGGATTCTTTACTACAAGCGCACCTGGGTAGCTCATCCTGGGTTCAAACCCAGGCCCATCTGAACAAAAGAGCCCTCTCCATGTTCCACACTCAACTATCCCATCCTATCCTGGGCATCATCAATTCGTTAAAGAGGACAAGCAGATTCAGCCCTAACCTGAATCTGGCCAGATAATGTAGGTTTGTTGGTTTTTAATTTCTGTTTGTTTGGCTATTTTTTCAGTCCATACAATTTAAACATAAATTCAGTTCGTTTCCAACATTTAAAAATTGTTGATTCCATGATTTCTCCTGAAAACTGGGGTTGTCCTGACAACTCACAAAATGTGCCAAGGCTAGGCTGGTGCATCTCCATGTGGCCACAGAAATGCTGGATCCTGAATCCATTACATTCTTGGCTAGGCCACTCATCCCCCCACTCCTGCTGAGACACACAAGCAAAGACCTCAGCGACATTTACCATTCACACACTATTATTTTACACACCTACATCTCTCTCGATAACAGCCAAGGGAACAAAAGATGAGCCATGAAGCACAGCATGAAGCAGCAAGAGTTACAATCAAGTAGTGTCTGTGCAGCGGCACACCTAAGCTACACTTGAGTCAAGGACCTACTTGGCCCCAGGAGGCCACTGCACTTACGACCTCTGTACTGGGTACCACCCACCATCGTAGACTCCACTTGGACCACTTACCGAGGGCCCCGGGGGACCAAAGAATGGTGACAGCCACTTGGTCGTGGCAGGCGTACTGACTGATGGTGATGTTCTGGGCGTCAGCGATCATGTGCTTCCCCACCGGATTCAAGTAAGTGGTGCAGTCTAGAGGGTTGGGAGAACCAGGACAGTTAGATTTAAACTTTTGTTTCTTTCTTTTTCCAAGTTCATCTTCTCGAATTACACAGAGCATGCTCGGAGTTAGCCAAATCTACTCTGTTTAAAGATGTGTGCCTCAAAGCCCACAGATGACATCAAAGGTTATCTGTTTGGAAAACTGTTAAGATGCTGCAGTGGGGTTTATGTATAACACTACCACCCCCTCACTTTTGAGTTAAAAGTGGTTGGAGGATTATGTAAGGTCTGGAGTTTGCTGTATCAGGCATTCACTTTTTTACTACTCTGACAGTTTACCTAAATCAGTAATAACTTAGGTTAGTTCAAAACTTTTCCAATGTTACAGAGCGATCTGAAACCAAACAATGACTAAGTATCTGGGGTTTGTTCTTTTTCAGAAGAAGCCTAGAGGGCAAGGTGACTGCGAAAGAGGAACTCTTAGGAGGATGTGAACTCAAGGGGGCGTCATTCACAGCAGGGCTGTTAAAGAATCCAATTAGGACCTGCCAAAGGGACTAAGTGACTTAGTGATCAGCAGAGCACCTTGGATGTTAACTAGCATGACAAAGGTAAAACTTTTGCTCCCAACCCTACCTCATCAAAGAAACCCACAACACCCACTGAATCCAAACACTCCCATGGTGCTTGAAAAAACGAAAACCACTGATTCTTTGATTTTGTCTGAGGACTTGACTCATTGCCACCTGCCAGTGCAGCAGCTGTGCCACCTGGTATTGCTAAGTACACTTTCAAAGTCTGCACAATCCTAAAAAATCTGCCAGAAGCATCCAGCCAGACCCAGGCGGGGACCTCAGAGGACGGCTGCAGGCTGTTTGAGCCACGCATGCAGGGAGAGCCGCCAGCCTTCACTACAGACATCAGAATTATGCTGCTTTATCGCTATTTCTTTTCAGTGATTAAGCTTGAAGACTTTCTTTAGAATCTGATGCAAAAGGTCTTCCATCAGATTTCAAACCTACTCATTACCCTCTTGGAAGTCAGGGGGTTTTGGGGGTGAAACATTCAGAGGTATTTTCTAAGAAGCTTGGTGAGTTTGTGGCATTCCCATCCCCCCTCCCCATAAACTATACCACACATTTCCTATTTTTTATGACGAAAAACATTCACGAGACATCTGAAAGTTGCAAAAGAACATAAGAAAAACGTAAAAGTCATCCATAACCTCCCACCACACAGAAGTAACGGCTAACATCTAATGGATACTTTTGCAAGCCTTTTAACGTGCACATGATATTCTTTGAAAGCTTCTTCTAAGGGTACAACACACACGCCCTGAAAGCACCCCCCTCCTCTTTGAAACTCCATCTTCCACTCTGCTTTGTGTTCTGCTTTTTTGCCTAACTCCTACAGAAGGCACACTCCCTTCTGCAAACTCCATCTGCTTCAAAAACAATCACCTCTACATTTCAGTATTACTTTTGAAAAGATGTTAATGATTAATAAAACCAAATTCTACTTCTGATGAAAATTCACTCTCAAAGTGTTCTACATGTGTTCTCTAGATGGACGAGAACTTTAAAGTAGGGGGAAAAATGTTGAAACATCTGGTTTAACACACACATTGAACAAACAAGGAAACTGTAGCTACAGTGATCGACTGGGTGGCTTGCAATGTCGCCAGTGACCAGCCCAGGGCCACCTCTGAGGGCTCACACTAATTCTATCTCCAGCACAAATCTGGACTGAAAAATAAGTTCTGAGTCAGAGGTATTAACCTGCAGAAATCCTAGCTGAGACCAGCTTCCCAATTAAAATTAAAAAAGGAAAGAAAGAAGACAAAATCCCACTATATGCATAAAGTTCAGACATTTTCATTTATTCAGATATATAAGGAAAGAAGCGGCCTTCCAAGTGGCACTTGTAAAGAACTCGCCTGCCAATGCAGGAGACATGAGAGACACAAGTTTGATTCCTGGGTCAGGAAGATCCCCTGGAGAAGGGCATGGCAACCCACTCCAATATTCTTGCCTGGAGAATCCCATGGACAGAGAAATCTGCCAGGCTACAGGTCCCATAGAGTCTCAGACACAACTGAAGCAACTTAGCACAGCACAGTACATAATGAAAGAAACCTTTGACTTGAAACAGCTTTAGGAAAAGATTCATGGACAAAAGTAAGTCATGTTTTTTTCTTTCCTCTTTTTTCATTTCTAATGTCAAAAGCGGCATTCTCTGGGTTTCTGCAAATACAATTATGCAAATATAAAGTCCATGAATTTAAAAAATGTATTATAACCTATTCAGGCATTCCCCCCTCAGAGCCTGAAGGAGAAACAAGAAATCCAATGTGAAAGGAGGCAAGATCTGAGAGCTGGTTTTGACTTAAAGGCAAGACATATTCTTTCTTTGCAACATTAAATGGAAAAGGAATAGAGAAGTAACATTTCTGTAGTTTAATACTTTTGGTGAAAACTTGGTGACTGGTTCTTAGCTATTTCAAACAGAATTAGTAACCAGTCAACAGAGCAGTAACAGGAACTTCCTTGTGGGAGAAATAAATTATCTTTTTCAATGGAAAACAATAGCTAAGTTTTTTTTTACACAGCCTGGATCCAATTATTAGCAACTCTAACATTTTGGATTCTGGTTACAAAATAATTATGCCCAAATGACATTTGGCCAAAATGCAACCTAGCTTCAGATGTCTCAGGAGTTGAGTTGTGAATTAAATTCTAATTAAATGCCAAAGAACCAGAAAGAAAATAATGATCGAGAGACAGACATTGGCATGGGTGCCACGTACCTAGTCCCATGAAGGAAACACTATGGCACTTTTAAGTTTTATAGGTATGGATCCTCTTTCACAAAACCCCATATTAAATTAGAGATGCAAATAGTTGTTTGCAGCTGACCAGAAAGTTTTGAACTTTGAATGTAATACAAGATCTAACAGGACCAAGAACATATTATTAAAAATTAACTTTCTAATCTAAAGAAAGATCCCTTACACGTGTCTTTACTTAGCTGAATCAAGTCTCATGGACTTGCAAATCTTTCCTTACCATCATAACATTTACCCAGAACATGCACGCATCATGGACATGAAGTATCTGAGTTTCCTATGTTAAGTCCTCATCAGTGAAAGTACCCATGTCAGCAACTGTGGGCATGAACTTGACATCCATACTTGTATTTAAAATTGTTAGGTTGCACACATGACCTCAAAAACCCTGCTTTAGCCATGTTGATTCCAAAGGCCCAGTATGACCTACAGCCCTTACTCATGATTCTCCCCAAGAGACTAATCAAACATCAGGAGTCACTAATATGAATCAATCTCCTTCCTGTCAACATTCTTACCTATAAATTATGGCTTGTAAGGCTAAAATTGCTTATAATTCTATATAATTACCTTCTAGGGCATGAAAGCAGATGCTCAGAGGGGGTTCTACATGCTTCATCAGAAAAAAAAAAAAACAACAAAAAAACCCAACCTGCCCTCAGGAAACAATTTGGTCAGAAAAAGTCATAATTCCTTGACAGAAGGGCCCAAAAAGGTGCTTGGGTTCCAGCTCCAGTTGGAATGACTTCTAATAGTAACAGTATCAGTTACTGAGTGCACACTGAAGGCCAGATCCTGAGATGAGCAGTTATAAGCATTACCTTACTTAAGTCTCAAAATGGTGCTGAGGAAGTTTATCCTTATTTCACATGATGAGAAAACTGAGGTTTGGAAAAGTGCAGTCGTTGGCCATCGTTCATGGCTGATGAGATGGGGGACGGGGTGAGAACTCAGGCCCCCATCAGAGATGGCTGACTCGGGACACTCAGGCCCATCTGAGACACAGATTAACTCAGCCCACTCTGTGTTTGTGAAAACTTTTAAGTAAATGCCAATATATTTTTTAAATTAATTAATCTATTTTAATTGGAGAATAATTACAATACTGTGGTGGTTTTTGCCATGTATTGACATGAATCAACCCTGGGTGTACATGTGTCCCCCTTATCCTGAAACCCCCCCCTCCCCACCTCCCTCCCCACCCCATCCCTCTGGGTTGTTCCAGAGCACCAGCTTTGAGTGCTCTGCTTCATGCATCAAACTTGCACTGGTCATCTATTTTACAAATGGTAATATACACTATATATCTTTTTAAATCCGTGCTGGGACTTCCCTTGGTGGTCCAGTGGTTAAGACTTTGCACCCTCCAATGCAGGGGGCACGGGTTTAATCCTTGGTCGGGGAACTAAGGTCCCTGAATGGCACACAGCATGCCTCCCCCGCCAAAATGCTCAAACTAAAAAAATTCAAATTCCCCACTCCTTGTGCAAACCACATCTGACTGAGCTGGAACGGAGGACCCAGTGCTCCTCTAGGACAACACACGGGCTTGCCCAGTTTACCACCGTCCCCATTACTCTCAAGCATCCTGTGCTTGGGGGTGCTTTGCTCATGTGACCCCTGCTGGGCCCAAGGGCATCTGGGTTGTTCCTAAGGATACGGCTATCTCCTGAAGAAGGCAGGAGAGGTCTCCCCACACAGCTTCTCTCAGCACTCTGGAGGACAACCAACCTGTTCAAGCTCTGAAATACTTGGGTGGCTTAGACGAGTCTGAGGTGCTTCGGCTCTGTTGACAAACCTGAGTGAGTTCAGGAAATCCCCCAACTCGAGGACCTGCAGGGTCCCCGATTAAGCACGACCACGCAAGCTTTAGATCACTGAAGGGGCTCTGTTCTTCAGCGGCCAAGTCGTTTACTTACTGTCATATCTGAAGGTGATGTTGTGCAGCCCGCTGTTTCTGCTGGCCGGCCCCACTCCCTGCCGGAAAACAGGAGAACATGAGGAGAAGTGAAGCCAATTTGCTTTTCCAACCCAGATCCCCATGGAGTCAAAACACACACAAGATTGCAGAGACCCAGGGTCATGCCAGTCACCGAGCAACATCCATGCTCTTCATGGCCCCCCATCCCCGGTCCCCCCCACCCCAACTCCCTCCAGCCCAGGAGGTTCCTAACTGCCAGGCCACGGGGATCAGGGGTACTCACTTCCCCTGAAACAATAGCAGCTGGCTGCTCTGTGTTTGGGGGTTAAATAATAATTCATTAACAGTAAAATTGGGAGAGAGAGACCATGAGCTGCCAGCTGGAGCCCTTCCAGCTGGATTCACTTTGAGCGCTGATTGGTTATAAAATTTGCCTACCAGACACTCTTGTCCAAAAGCCCTATTAAGCCACGACAGATAGGCGATTCCTAAAGTTCGAGGAAACAGGTTTTTCATTCCAAGAGCGGGAATGAGTGTGGGAATAAGCTGTTACTTTTAATGAGAAAATTCTTCACTGCCTCCATACCTATGCTTGGAGCATAGACGGTGGGTCATAAAAGAAAAAGAAAGGACTTTAAAAGGTCTACCTCTGACTCTCAGTGATGTGGCCGCTAGCCATCTGCACTCCTAATAGCAGGGCTAACAGCTCCGCCAGACTTCCCACTTTAATTACAGCATCCATACGGGAGCCCCCGGCATCCTCCTGGTGGCCCCGCCTTTTCCTGACCCACCACTTATCCACCATGGGAAAGATCAGCTAAGACCCTGGTTTAACTGTTTCTGTAACCATCAGCAAGTGCATCATTCAGCATGAATTGCAGGATTCTTCCCCACACACAAAACGCTAATTCTTAGATGCTGATGGGAAAATATTCTAACCACACAGCTACAATTTCCACCCGACAAGGAGGATGCTGGGGAAAACCATACGCTGGCAGTCTGGTATTTAACGGGCAGTTGTTACACTGAGACGCAATGTGCGGAACCGTTCTGACGGAGCCCGGGGTCTCAGGCCACAGTCCCAGCACATCCATATGGTACAGGCATGTTCACTCAGCTTATCCTGACTCCAGGCACACCCACTGAAACTGTATCCCTGGGCTCAGATAAACACAGACCTTGGGAAAGCACAGCTGTGCAGAAAGGGAGGGACACACCTCGTTCTAATTAAAACGAGGAAGAAATGGTTAACAGAAAATCTAAATCATCGTGGCACATTAGCTCCATGATCAGTTGGGGTTCCCCTCCCCTTCTTCCTGGTTAACCTTCCTTCTCCAGCTGTCCTCCTTCCATCCTCCCTTCCACGTATATACAAGATTCCAGAATTCCTCATCTGAGTTGAAGCACTTTGCAAAGTGTTAATACCTTACTCAAACCTTAAATGCCTTTATTACTGCTTAGGGACAGGCCCACAGTCTGCAGCTGGAAGATGCCCAAGCTACAGATGGCCACAACCAGAGCACCACGACCAGAAGGAGACCAGGAAGGAGAGGATACGGCACCTCCACGACACCTAGGTCTTAGGACCCCGAAGACACCCAAGCCATACACTTCGCCTCCCATACAAAACCCCAGGACCAAAATTCACTTGGATTCCCTGGTGGCTCAGATGGTAAAGAATCTGCCTGCAACGCAGGATGCCAGGATTTGATCCTTGGGTTGGGAAGATCCCCTGGAGAAGGGAATGGCAACCCACTCCAGTATTCTTGCCTGGAGAATCCCATGGACAGGGGAGCCTGGAGGGCTATAGTCCATGGGGTCGCAAAGAGTCGGACATGAATGAGCGACTGACACACATCTATTATGAGTCAAACATTATGCGAGGTACAGTGGTAAATGAAAGTCATTATCCCTACCCTTGAGAGCAAAGTGGTTCATTCATTCAAAGAATGCAAATCACACATAGCACATACAGACAAATCTCAAATCACACCTTGACCCTGCAAGAACTCTCAGTATAGAAGGCATACAAGGTCTATGTAGCTATGGTAACAGGGCCATAAATAAGCATTCAGAGTATGAAATGTCACAAACAGTACGTCAGAAAGGATAAACCCAGGGTAAGAACACTGCGTACCAGAAGTTTAAAAGAGGGAAGAATAACTGGGCTAGAATGGAGAGGAAAGGGGAGTCTCAGGAGAGGGAAAGAAAAAAAATGTAATCCAGGGGCCAATGAAAGTACCGTAATCCTTCATCCTCTAGCTGGGACCAAGGGCAAACCACTTCACTCCACTGGTTCTGAGTCTCATCAAATTGTCTTTTTATTAAAAGACAATTCTTTCCTGTGAGACGGGAGTTTGAGGAGGGCCACATGAAGCCATGCAGAGGAACCATTTTTCAAAAAGGAAATGCATTCCATTTAATAGCATGCCCTGAGGCGTGTAGGACTCTGATGACCAATCACATCAGCTTTTCATTTTGCTCTTGTTCTCCCTATATTTCTACTGCAACATGTTTTTAACAGATATTCATTGGGCACTTGCCATGAATGCACTATGGAAAGGAGACCAAGACGGCGAGAGGGGCTATATTCTGCATACAGGAACCAAAATCACTGTAAACAAGGGCTCTGTGATGTAGGTGAAGATGCTCAGAGGCAGGCCCAGGGACCTGGCCTCAAAGGACAATGAGGCTTGCCTGTAGCATCCATTCACCACCAACTGAGCATTCCACCTTCATCCAAGCCCCAAACAACACTCGGCCAAGAACCAGTCCTAGGTCCTGACCTGGGGCAGGTGGCAGGGGGTAGGGCATGGCCTCTAGTCACCAAGGTGATCTCCTGACGTGCAAATCTGCCCTCATTCTGCTCCAAGCCCACTGATGGCTCCCTGCCCCACTTAGACCATTCCTGACGTGGCCCCTTACTACCCTGTCAATCATTCCCCTCCCCACCTCCCACCTTGTTCTGGGCCTACACGACTGCTCAGTATATGTTCAGGGGACACACATATTCCCTAAATGCCCTTCCCTTCACCCGGGGCCTGCTCCTCTGTGAGCTTCTCACCTTAGCCTAGTCCCTCTCATACTGTGTTCCTAACACATCAGCTTGCCTACAAACTTTTTTTTTTTAAATATACTTATTTACTTACTTGTTTATTTGGCAGGTTCTGGGTCTTTCTTAGCTGCAGCATGTAGGATCTTTTAGTTGTGGCACGTGGGATATAGTTCCCTGACCAGGGATCGAACCCAAGCCTGCCGGCATTGGGAGCTCGGAGACTTGGCCACCAGACCACCAGGGAAGTCCCTGCCTGTGCACTTCACTTGATGGGAGCACAGTGATCCATCCCCACAATTTGACCAGCATAGCACTTCTCTGAATGCAGAGGCAAGGTGGTCATCCTAATTCCACAGAAGAGCAGAGACCAAAAGACCATGTGATCAACCAAGGCTGATCGTGCGACCAAGAGACAGGGGCTCCTGTGTGCGCTGTAAAGACTTTTCACAGTGGGACGTCAAGTACACAGCTTCTCAGCACATGCCTCAAACAGACACTCCACCAGGCTGTCCGCAGCTCACACCCAAGTAATGCTTCAGCTGCTCCAGAGTCCTAGGACCCACCTGAGAAGCAGTGTGCCCAGGCTGGCCCACAGAGCACTGGTTTTCTTTACAGTTGGTGGTAGACAGAAAACAACCACCCCTGCAACACGTCCGCATGCAAGCTCCAGAATCCGTGAATATGTTACTTTATGTAACAAAGTGAAAGTGAAGTCGCTCAGTTGTGTCCGACTCTTTGCGACCCCGTAAACTGTAGCCCACCAGGCTTCTCCATCCATGGAATTTTCCAGGCATGAATACTGGAGTGGGTTGCCATTTCCTTCTCCAGGGGATCTTCCGGACCCAGGGATTGAACCCGGGTCTCCCGCATTGCAGGCAGACACTTTACCGTCTGAGCAACAAAGGGGCAATACAATTAAGTTTCAGGATCTTGAAATGTAGGGGAAAGGAGTCTGAATTATCCAGGTGGGCCTAATAATAATCACAAAGGTCCTTAGGAGAGGGAAATGGGATGGTCAGTCAGAGGAGACACGACAATGGACATAGAAGGCAGAGAGATGGTGTAAAGATGATTTAAAGATCTTATACTACTGCTTTGGAAGATGGAGGAAGAAGGGGTTAATAGGCTGAGGAATGCAGTTAGTTCAGTCACTAGATGCTGGAAAAGGCAAGGAATGGATTCTCCCCCCAGAGCCTCCAGATAGAGGCCACTGACACCTTGATTTCAACCCCAGAAGATTCTTTTTGGAGTTCTGATGTCAAGAGCTATAAGATAATAAGTTTGTGGTATTTTAAGTCACTAAGTTGGTGGTAACTTTTTAAAATTAATTTTTACTCGAGTATGCATGTGTGAACATATGTGCGTGCTCAGGCATGTCCGACTGCAATCCCATGGACTGTAGCCCACCAGGCTTCTCTATCTGTGGAATTTTCCAGGCAAGAATGCTGGAGTGGGTTGTCATTTCCTTCTTCATACTGGAGTATAGCTGGGTTACACTGTTGTACGGTGGTAACTTTTTATTACAGCAGCGATTGAAAGCTAACTACTTACATAATTTCAACTGCCACAGGGATGAACTGCGTCTCAACGCCACACACACACACAGTTGTGCTGTCCTTCTCCCCCCCTGCTGACCGATCACTCTCATACGCCCTCTCCCACCCCCGCTTCAGGCAGACGTGGAACACTGACCCATGAGCACAGCTGCTGCAGATTTTGCCATCCTACACAGACGCTTCTGTGTAGCGACGCTGGGGCTCATCTGGAGTAGAAGACTGGCTGAGAGAATGGGCTCTGGGATTGCCAGAGGTGTGTGCAGATCTCCTCACTCTGCAGCTGTGTGACCTTGGGCAAGCTTCTCAACCTTTCTGAGCTTCATTTCTCAGTGCTGTAAAGGGTTGGAATCAAGCTCCTGGGGAAGGATTGGTGTGGGGACCACGTGAGATGATTGATACGTGTCAAGTGCTCTGCACGGCACCTGATGAAACAGCTATTTCACAGGCAGCAATGGCTGTGTCATGATTTCTGAGAAGACTCCTGCCCTAATAAACACACTGAGAGCTATGCTACAAGGGGACACATGAGGTAGGCAGGGGATGCCCACAGGAAGTGGCATTTCCAGGTAGGATGTTTCCAGCAGCCAGAACTTGGGGGCACAGTGGGAGAAGCGGCAGCCGTGCAGGTCAGAGCGAGGTGGAAGAAGGCACCAACCAGCAGGCTGAGGACTGTGTTCTGCTGGTGCTTGTGGTGGGAACTGGGTGACCCAGAGACTCCATTCCTGCAAACTGCTCAAATGGGGAGAAACTCAAGGCAAAGTGACTAGGTCGGTCCCCACAGTCCAGGGCCGAGGACACTGTCAGCCCTTGCCCCTGACAATTATTAGCTTTCTGTCATAATGAATGCATGTATAACTGAGCCAGTTATACACCCAGGAACCCAGGAGGTCCTAGCTTGGTATGACAGAGGGGCCTTAAGGGCTTACAGTCAGGGCCTGCCGTTAGAGAACACAGAGAAGGCCACTCACAAAGCTGGTCAACAGCTTCAGAAGCTGTTTCTTCAGGAAACAATTCTGAGCTTTTACCTACTACATTCATTTTGATATTTAATGAGCTGAAAATTAAGAATACTTGCTTGTTGCCTATTACTTAAAAATGCCAGTGCTGTGACCTCAGGGTGTCACATTCTTAATTAACCACCCCCACTTGCTGCACTAACAGCAGCTTTTAATTTGTTCCAATATGAGCTAAGGAGTAAAGCTGGGGCACCCTAGCTGGGCTGTGATCCCTCTATGCTAAGCAGAGAAAGAAGCAACAAACGCAAAGAGAATAGAGAAAACAGCTTTTACTCTGGAAGCGGGAGGGGAAGGAACACCCTTAAGTGCTCGAAAGGAATAAAATTCAAAAGGCAAAAACCTACACCATGCTCCACCCAGATGGCCAAAAAAAGGCACAGGCCTGGACACAAAATTCAGCCATGGGGCGGGATCCCATATAGAGCAGCCAGCATTGCCACCAGGGGCCGACAGCTGGCCAGTTTCCTGGGGGGCCCTGGGGGACTCTAGGCCTTTTGAAAACACTAACTTTCCAGAGCAACATTCCCATTCCAGCTCCAGAATAGCGTAAGTGCCACTTTGGAAAAACGCATCTTGAAAAGGACCATGCCGATTATAGTGCCCCCCTTCCAAAGGAAGACAGGCCAAACGGTAAGGCCTAACGTGAGACTGCCTTCAAATCAACTGTGGTGAAGGAACTTTCAGAAAGTCACTGAAGTTTCAGTGAGCTGAGATTAGGGGAAAGTTTGAATAAGAGCATTTGTCAGGAAGAACTGAAAGGATGTTTTTTTGGGGGGGCACGATGTACAGCATACAAGATCTTAGTTCCCTGACCAGGGATTGAACCTGCACCCACCTGCATTGGGAGCGTGAAGTCTTAACCACTGGACTGCCAGGGAAGTCCCTGAAAAGATTT
The DNA here is from genome assembly GCF_016772045.2 of Ovis aries. Lineage (NCBI taxonomy): Eukaryota > Metazoa > Chordata > Mammalia > Artiodactyla > Bovidae > Ovis > Ovis aries. The sequence continues at coordinate 44,063,838 of NC_056072.1, read as the reverse complement.
TTGTTTTTTTTAAAGGCACACCAACCAAGTAACTACTTAAAATTATGGGCAACTCAAACATCCTGTTGTACATAACATGTCCTTCACCGTGAGTTTACAAGCCTGTCAATGAGATTAAAAAGATAGCAGACAGCTTTGTGAAGCTTAAAATGCACAAGGGGAGTGACATTTTTGCCTGTGACCACTGGACATCACTGGGGCAAGAGGCAGAACATGGGGCCAGTGTAGTTCATGCAGGTTCAGAGGGTTTCATAAATGAAGACAGATCCCACATACTTGGGTTCAAACCTTCAGTTTAAAAAAAAAAAAAAAAAAAAAAAGCAGCAAAGGCAGAGAAGCCCCAGGTGATGTAAGCCGAGGAGAATGCTGGCAAACCCAAAACACAAGGAGAGTAAATCACAAAGCCAGCTTGGGCCCGGATCTGTCTATCCAAGATATTCATGCCACATTCCCAGGAGCTGTTCTCTCCCACTCCCCATCTAGAAGCGACCAACTTCAGACATGCGGGGTGCCAGCCAGCTGTCTGCTTTAGGGAGGTGAGGGCTCGGATGTCTAGTGGGGAACACACAAGCTCTGTGGGGGTAGAGCTGGTGGGTTCCCACCAGCAATTACCACGTCGGCCCAAAAAGACCCGGAGATCTTAAGCTAATTAGAGAGATTTGCTGGAGGAGGTAGGAAATAACTTCTCCACAGCATCGCCTGTGCACCAGACCAAAGCCGTAATCATGATTCATCTCTGACATGTTGCTAATCATTGCACACATGTTCCTAATTTCACGCTCCCCGAAGGAAAGCTGAAGGGACAATTGTTTCTGAGCTCTAACATGGAGCCAACCTATGCCAAGTTACCATGTGTCCTGCTTATCAAACTGAAAGCTCTAGTTTTCATCTGAGCGTCTTTTTACTCTTTCGCCCTGCCTCCATGCCCGCCCTGGAAAAAGAAATCCATTCACTAAAGACAGAAGTGTGGGAAGGCATTTATATGCGTTGTTTCTCAGAAATTTTTCTTTTTTTATCTTTTTTTTGCGATATCATTGACATATAATGCTGTGTAAGTTTAAACTGTACAAAGTGTTGACTTGATACATTTATTTATGTATTGCAGTATGGCAGCAACTTTTCTACATGGTGGTGGCCTAAATGGGATCTAATAAATTTTAATATAACCTTCCTTGCTGCAGACTTCATAATTTTCTCTTTACCTTGCCACTGGAACATGCAAATACAGTAAAAGCCCAGATATCAACACACACACACACACACACACACACACGTGCATGCTGACTTTTTTCCTCTTGTTTAAAAACAAAACAAAACTCTGCAGCCGCCCTGGTTTTCACAAAGCAAAACCCCAAGTACTTTTTCCAATGAGTCTGTTAAGAATCTGGGCGGTGTGTTCTCTTGTGGCTGATACTCGCAAATAGACAGGATTATTCCATTTTTCCAATTCTCCGAACGTTAAAAGCAAGCTATAAAACATGCCTCTGGACGAAGGGCCAAGCCTCTCCCCTCCACTTGCACACACCACTCCCATCCACGCAAATGAGAACCGCATGTTAAAGCACCAGCATCCTTAAGGTAACCGTCAGCATATCTGCAGTTTCAAAAGCACACATGGGCAACGCATGGACACACATAACCTGGTTTTCTGTAAATACTGGGTACGAGGGAGAAGCAAACACCAGCCACCCAAGCACACACCCGGCCAATCGGCTACAGGCTCGCTCTCACTTAGCTCGGAAAGGCGATGACAAAGACTTCACTCCAGAAGCCCAAGAAAAGTTTCTTCCTGCGAGGGCAAAACAGTGATTAGACAGCAGAGGAAAAAATTAAAGCTATAAACATGATTGTTATGCCTAAGCTCAGAGGAAATGTTCGGATCAAAACAAAACTACTAATAAAAAGCCTTAGGACCACACAGAAAGCGAGGACTGAATTCTGCTGACTTCAAATACAGTTTCCAAGGCTAGGGGATTGAGCCTCCAAATGCTGTATCACATCTGGAATTCTGCTTTTGCAGCACAGATGCCTGCAGAAATGGGGGACCGTGGCGTTGCCATGGGGACCCAGCCTCTTCCGGCGAGGCCAGTCCCCTGGATGCCCCACACATGTGCTTCCTTCAAGGTGGATTTCACATCTTCGGAAATTATGGAAGGCTGCCCTCTCAGGTTTTAGTGCTAATTGAAACATCACAGGCTGCTCTATAAAGCAAGGCGACCCCTTTTGTCGGCCTATTATTTCTGTCCACATGGTGGTCTTGGACAGAAAAACCTTAAAATAACAGCAGGAAGCAGCAAGTCAACATTATACTCCTCTTCATAAGTTACTTGTGGCTTTCCCTCCTTCGCAGCCATCAAGCATCCTTTTTAAACTTTCCTGTCTCTGGCTGCAAAAATCCAAGGCAGTCCCCTGTGCTCTGGGTCACCTCCCATCATCTGCTTTCGGGAGGGACCAGGCTCAGGATCCAGGGCTGCTTGGCCGGTTGCCGGAAATGAGCCACTAAGGCCATCCCAGCAGTGCTCCTGCCATAGCAGGAGGTCTTCACTTTTAATTGCTGATGACCCCTTTGCTGTTAAGGAGAAAGTTTCTAGAGCCCCTAGGAGAAGCCTGTGAGAAACACTCCTCACCCTACTTCCCCCAGAAACATTCCTGGGGGAAACCTCCCCCCTACCCCTGAAACAATTCTGGGACATTCCCAGAGCTCTGGAGAGACCACTGAGCACTTTCCAGAGTCATGTTTAGACAAAAAGAATTCAGAGACTCCACTTAGAAATGAGGGGGTGCATCTTGGCTTCCTCTTTCTCTGGGAAGCAACCCCCACATACAACTGACCCCTCTGGGTGTGGGCTCAGATATACACACACCCCATAGGTGCTGGCAGGTGCTTCCCATCGTCCCTCATCTCCCTCCCTAGGGCCCCAACAGGCTCAGAACAGGGGTAAAGACCCTCATCTCTCTTCTCCCTGGGAGCACTCTTCCATCCATACTGACTCGAATGTCCTGAGCCAAAACTCCAGTGACCTTCCTAATACATATCTGCCTCTTTGCAAAGTCTGGCCTTTCTCAGATTTCACAGAGGAGAGGAAGAGAGTCAGCCCACCCAGAGGTGAAACAATAGTCACCAAGCCCCACGGGCGGGTTGAGGGGACTCAGGCTTCCTGGTTCTCAGCCCTGTGACCTCCTGATCCAACACTTTCAACTAGCTTGTTAGATACCACATCCCAAAGTGTCCCTGAGATGCAGCCGGAGTGTGTGTATGCATGCCTGTGTGTGCATGTGTGTGTGCTCTCTTGCTCGTGTGCCTGAACCCAGTCACACAGAAGAAAAAAAAAGCACCAGGAAGTCAGCAGTGTGGCTCCAGGTGTTAACACTTAGCGCATCCTGCCCAGCCCCCACCAGCTTGAGGCTGGCCTCCTGGGAGCCGGACACAGCAATTAGGCCCTTCCCGGGCCGGGCGCCTTTGTCCCCTTGCTAACATCATTAGTGTCTGACTTCCTGTGCACAACGGGGGCCTCCCAGGGGGCAATCGCCGGCTGACCGGGGCAGGGCATTAGACTTCCTTTGTCAAAGACCCTCAAATGTTAACAAGCATGTGAACAAGCTTCTCCTCCGCCCCCCACCTCAGTTGCTCCTCCAGCCCACCAAACACTCTGGGGGCAATTCTCAACAGTCTTGGTTCTCCCAACTGGGGGGAATCTTAGTTCCTGAGAACAGTATGAAATCTCCATGTCGATTTTCTAGAGTTGTTCCCCTACAGGCAGGCCACTCGAATTTGCTGAGTACCTGTTATTCACCCTGCATTAAGGAGGCTGAAAACGGATAAAGATGACAGTGCTCAGACAAAATGATAGAGGGACTGTCCGACCCCCAGCCTGCTGCCTGCCTAAGCACAGGTGTCCCATTCAAGCATGCTCAAAGGCTGAAGTGCAAGATGGTCTCAAGATGCCAAGAATGTGCTGAAGGTTTGAGTAACATCCTGAGGCTTTCAAATACTAATCAGATCAGAAAAATGGGTAGGAGCAGGGAGTCTGAGTTGTTAGATAGCTTCAAACCACTAAAAACCTCTCACTGACCCTTATCCTTCCCAACAGAATGCTCCAGCTTTTTATTTGGGGACACAGATGTCTGAGGATTTGGAGAGAGCTGTGGTCCACGTGTATGCATGTGAGTTCTTCAAGAGGTTTCAGGATTCCTGAAAGCCACCGAGGCTCTCACCTGCCTGCCTTATCGATAGCTTAACACCAGGTCCACAGAGGAAGCAGTTTAGAGACCCAGGGGGAAACTCTGGCAATTAAAAAAACAAAAGTCAAATGAGGGAGGGAAGTGGTTAAATGTAAGATGTCAGTTTTAAATAAAAACTCCAGATTAATGCCTCAACTGTTATCCTTTGTAGCCATTATTTGTTCCAACTGAGTAATTGAAGATTTTGTCAAAGACTCTGGGACTCATGAACTTGAAGTGGGAACTTAAAGTGGGAACGTAAAAGACAACCATTTTCTGCTGTTAACCACCTGAACCCACGAAGAGCCTCTATCACTTTTAAGATCACAGGTGACAGGTCCCGTTTGCAGTCAAGTCCTTTTTACTGAGTAAAGTTTCTTTAAAAAACACAAACTACTATGTGGTTAATTCTGACTTATTCCTTTTTTCCCCTTTGGCTGAATGGAAAGGAACACACTCATAGAGCCCAGAAGAAGGAGAGAATGGCTGAGTTTCCCACTCCTGCTCAACTGTTCTTCCTATCTTTGATATCTGTTGTCAACACACAAAATTAGGTTGGGTTTGGGACACGATCTCAAATATTTGCCGAAGAACCATTAGGGAGGATAATCTCAAACCCCAGTTTCCCAAAATGAAGAATAATCTACAACTTTGACTTCTTACTCCAGACATACCAAAACTTATTCGAGATTCAAAAGTTAGGTATCGGTAAAAACAGAGAAAGGAGACTGTCACCACCAAGATGCCAAGACCCCCACAAGTTGATTCTGATGAACCCTACAAGTTTCAAAGAGTAAATCAGTTCACCTTTGGTTCTGGTTTTTACCTTTTGCCAAACCAATTTCTAAATAATAGGTGAGCGGAAGGATATATTCAAACACTAATGATCCCTGTAACTTGAAGTCTCCCTACTTCTTGGATGGAAGCCAGTAGTCTGCCCTTAAACTATAAGCAATAAATCCAGAAGGCTCTCTTTCCCAGTTTCCCAATGATACCACATGGAATTCCCATTAAAATACTCCCATGCAAACACACACACAATGACATACCAATTAAATCATTGTGTGATTTAGGCCAGGAAACAATTGTGTTTGCCAAAAACTATTCAACTTTGTTTTAATTTCCTTGAATGGCCAGAATGTCATTCTGAGAAGGAGGGCAAAGCATAAGGTAAAAAATGAGTATCAATGTCTCAGTTGATTTCAGACTTAAATAAATATTCCTTGTTGGTGAAGGTGAGCACACAGAGTTCCCAGGAATGAGAGGTCCCTGCCCCACATCCCCAGGGACTCTTGGCAGATTGGTATGGAGGTAAATTAGCCAATATGCGTGAGGCAGACCAGGCAAATAGCACAGCACTGGTGGAGTGGTGCTGTTGGTGGATCCTACTAGGTGGATCCTACTCCCCCAAGGGGGTGAGGCACACAAATGACATACACAGCCTTCCTCCTTGACCCGTCAACAGAAAGAACTCGATGCATCCTATCCCCTTCATCAGCCTTCTGTGGAGAAATGCTTCCAGAATCAAAGCAACATGGTGGAACAAAATTAGAAGCCTGTAGTGACTTTTTATCATGAAGTGGGTTGTATCATGAAGTTAGGATGAAACAGACACTTACCAGAAAAAAATAAATAAAAGAAGCAGTGATTAGGTATTTTTAAGAAAATAAAAAAGGGAGGTCCGAAGGTTCTGGCCAAAATGATTTCAAGCTGAGAATGAGCAGCTGGGTGGACATGAGGCCAAGCTGTCAGGCTCTGTGGGACACGGAGCCACGTCAGCCACAGGAGGACCGAGGAAGTGGGGACACTGAGGAAGTCCCCTCCTCCCCAGGCCGGGTGGGACCAGGTACCAAGCCCTATCGGCTGCTTCCCCAACTGTCCACGAGGGGCGCAATACTCGGTGGTTCTCAAATAGAGAACCCTAGGCGTGGGTTTTCAAGTTTCTGGGAAAATAGTGGGCTTTTCTTTGAAAGGGGCTTTATTACTTTTGTAAATATAACAAGTTCAAGGCAAAAGAAATCTAAGTACAGAGAAGAATGTGACCATCTTCTCTAGTCAATACTATTGTACTGTATATTGGGTTGGCCAAAAAGTTTATTTGGGTTTTCCATCTTTTGGAAAAACTCAGACAAATACTCCAAAATTGCTAAGAGACTAGATCTTAAACGTTCTAATTACAAAAAAAAGAACTGATAATTTATGTAATGTGATAGAGGTGTCAGCTAAAGCTATTGTAAATCATACTACAATATAGATGTATCCAATCAACCTAAATGTACACAATGTTATCCCTTAAACTTACACAATGTTGTAGGTCAATATATGTGTATATCTCAATAGAAAGAAAAGTGTCCCTAAAACTCCTCCCCTCTGCATCTCTTTGGAAACTCTTTCAAATGATCTCCGTTGCACGTGTCACAAGGACTCTAACTTAAGCAGGATCCTAATACACACACCATTTATTATGATAAATATCTACTAGCTAATGTAGCGGAGAAGGCAATGGCACCCCACTCCAGCACTCTTGCCTGGAAAATCCCATGGACGGAGGAGCCTGGTGGGCTGCAGTCCATGGGGCCGTGAAGAGTCAGACACGGCTGAAGCGACTCAGCAGCAGCAGCAGCAGCTAATGTAGCTCTTCTAGCTGATGTAGTTCCTGTTGGGAGAGCCATGTGGGTAAAATAGCAAAAAGATCCGAATGAGGTGAGAATTAAGGCCACTGGCAAATTTCTAAGCGTTCAGCCAGCTCCAATTAGCCATCACTATTAAAAAGTAGCGGGCCCTTTCACCTGTTCTGAACGCAGTTGTGTATATGGAAAAGGCAACAAGGCAGATTCATGGAGAAGGCAACACACACATGTTAATATTTCGGTAGGCTGCCTGTTGATGTGGGTACCCTAAATGTTGCTCTGTAGGGTAACCAAATTACCATGATTTATGCTGTATGTTTAAAAGAAAATTACACAAATTTAGGAGATTTTATGATTAGTTGGCTGGTCTCATGTGAATAACAGAACTGTGTAAAATTAAAAGGGAAATGGGCAAATCCAGGAAGCGGCTGACAACAGCTTTCTCCTGCGCGGTAATCACATTACAGTGGCTCGGAAACCTCAGAGCGCCAACTCTTCAGAGCCCGGGTGGCTGGGGGGAGACCACTGTGGGCAGATTCTCCAGAGCAAGCTGAGGAGATAGAATAATTCGCCAATAAAAACTGTATACTCCGTTTTGTGATTAGAATCACAACACACGTGTAGCATGAAGGAGGAAAAAGGATCTTGCCTCAAAAACTTAGCTGGTGCCCCAGAATTTATCAGCAGATACCTTGAGGGCTAAAGATATACTTTACACTGGGAAGGTCCTTTTGAGTGATGGAGAACAATGCTCCTCCAGGAGTTTACCATCTGTCTTAGAAAACAAAGCTAAAAGACACTAAATTAGAGGCCGTAATGTTATATTTATGGAATGAATGTGCTCAGTTATACAACTGAGCTCCAAGTAACAGAAGCCCAGAGACAGGGAAGTGGAGAGGGGAAGGCTCACCAGCCACCAGAGAAGTGTTTTCACAGAGGAGGCAGGTCTCTGGCTGGACCCCGCAGCGTGTCGCACTTTCGGGGGGTAGGGGGAGGGCGGGTAGGGGTGGGAGAGGATGGGCATGGGGAGAAGACCCTTCCAAGCAGAGGCAGACAGAGGAGCATGTGGCCACATGGTGAACACTCGGGAAATGGCCCTGAGTCCTCAGGGATGAGGAGGAGCCTCCCTCACCAGCCAGAATGAACACTGGCAAGCTGGAGTGACCGACCCAACACCCAAGTAGCCTGAAAGGATTGGCACCATAGGGCTGGGAAGAACAGGTGGGATGGGTTCTACATGTGGCACAGCCTGGAGTTTGGCAAGACCTAAAGAGAGGACCTAATAGACGTGAGCACAGCCTGATGTGGCAGGCGGGACTGCAGGGGAAGGGTGCAGGGACCTCCGATCCGGGTCGATGTAGCAGTGGGCTAGGCTGGGGGTAGAGAAGAGCAAGAAACAGACAGTAAAACAGCAGCTTCAAAAGACAAACCAAAAGGACCAGAGAGCTGAATCAAAGGGAGGAGTCAGATCCTGGGGCCTGTGGACCAAAGGTGCCACTGACAGAAGAGAAAGGGTTAGAGCTGCGGTCTCATAAGAGTTCCAGCTCTAATGAGTCCTCTTATTTTGAACATGGGCCTGATTTCCTGCCTGATGGAAGGCATTTTAGAAGGAGGAAGGGGAGTCCAGAGTACCATCAACTTCCAATTTTCACCTATCTTCCCTCCACGGCCAAAAATGTCACTAACTGTTGGAATCAGCACCATAGACACTCAGGGTGGGAGTCAATATCTGCATTCTCTAATCGTTCCCACTCGCTCCCACCCACCCTGACCGTCCTATCTATACTTGGGATAAACCAGTGCTATGCTCCCAGCAGAGCTCACTAAAGACAGAAAGAAGATGACTCAGAAACAAAGGCCCTTTTGTTAGCCTCTACCAACTCTTCAACAAAATTCCTAAAGATCAAAATGACGAAAAACAATCTTTAAAAATCTGACCTTGGCACAAACGGACAGAGACGGTGTGATTCCTTTCACACAAGGTACCCAGCATAGTCAACTCCACAGAGACAGAAAGTGGAATAAGAGGTTTGCCAGGGGCTGGGGGTGGTGGGGGATGGGTTTAGAGTTTCCATTCAGGAACATGAAACTCTAGACATGAATGGTGGTGATGGCTGTAAAACAATGTGAATGGACTTAATGTCACTTTTTAAAATGGTTAAAATGGCAAATTTTATGAAATGTATATTTTACCACAATTTTTGAAAAGGGGGAAAAAAACAGCAACAAAAAAAGGAATTGAAGAATTCTGAGCAGCAAAGGAATTAATAAAACGGTGCTGTAGCCATGTCTGCAGGAAGAATTAGGAAGGGGGACAACTGGAGGTGGGAGAGGCGGCCACTGGCCACCTCACCAGATGTGAGGTGAGAAGGATGGAGATGATGGGGGGACGATGAAAGGACCCGTCTGAGGCGGTTTTAAGGGAAAAAACTGGCAGGCCTTTGCGACAAATGTGATAGAGAGGTGATGATGGAATTCAAAGGCAACTTGAGGGCTCCTCTTTTGGGAAACCTGGAAGGTTAGTGATTTTATGGCAATATAGAGAACCCCAGGGAAGGAGTCTTTCCTTTTTTTTCTTAAAAAAAAGTGAAGATGAGGTGACGACAGGGAATCTTCAATGTAATACCTCTTTTTTTTTTTTTTTTTTTTGGAAATACAGGATTAAAAGGTAGGAAGTCACCCATGAGGTCAAGCAACAGAATCTTAATGGCAGATGGGCTAATTAAAAGGAGGTACAAAAAAGGACGAAGGGCTAAGAACAGGGCTTTGTGGGATGGGACTATCCACATTTAGGGCCCATGAGGAGGAAAAGAAGATAGAAAAAGTGGGGTTGGTAAAGTAGAAGAAGAGCCAGGAAAGACCATTAGGTAACGGAGAATGGAAAAAAAAAAGAAAGAATGTCAAATAGGTTTCATGTAACAGAATGTTAGGATGGATATTTTCTACATGAAAACCACCTTATTGATTACGAAAATCCCTGAGCAAGTAAGTATACTGACGGCTCATTTAAAATAGCTTCTCCATATAAATAAATTCCTAGGTCTTGTGTTGCTATTCAGACCCATCCCCTGGTTTTCTAAAAAAGTAAGAAGCACATTATAAATACTAACTAAAGAAAATCTTTTCTTACGTTGCTAACTTAAAAAGAAAAACAAATGACATTAGCACTGGAAAAGGCATTTAAAAGAATCTGGTTCACTGTCAGGGTTTTGTGTGCAGGACCAGAACTTTGCATTCTGCCAGGAGAGCCATCCGATCTCCCATGTCATTACGGAGAAGAGCACAGGGCCCTAAGTCATGACACTCCCCAATTTCTGCTCAGCACTTCACATTTTTGTTGTTGTTTAGTCGCTCAACCAAGTCTGACTCTTCTGCAACCCCATGGACTGTAGCCTGCCAGGCTCCTCTGTCCATGGGATTTTCCAGGCAAGAAAACAGGAGTGGGTAGCCATTCCCTTCACCAGGGGATCTTCCTGATCCAGGGATCGAACCTGCATCTGCGGCAGTAGAAGGTGGATTCTTTACCACTGAACCACCAAGGAAGACCAGTTTATAGTCTGAGCTACTGCTAAATTAGTTTTAAAAACAATAACAACAAAAAAAAACCACAATCTTCTGGCAGTTTTGAAATGACACTATCTTGGAAATGTAGAGGTAGCTAACACTCAGGTCATTTTTTAGCCAAATAGCCCTAACTAACTAACCTAATAGCTAGCATTCAGAATAAACAACAATACCCCAGAATTCAACAAGAAATTTAAAAAGTTGGAAAGATAAGCTAGAACATTATTGATACAACTCATAGTTATCAACTAAAACTTCAGTTCAGGCATATTCTTTTTGTCCAAAGCTCCTGGAAATGAATTTTTGCACAAAAGCACAAATACAAATATTAATTTTCAGACCATCCTCTTTTGGACATTTTTCATCATTAAGGGCCATTTGACAGGCAGACATCCATAGTACTGCCAAGCTTAAGTGGATCAGTTTTGGTTTTGTGGCTAACAAGTTTTTCCCCAAAAGTAGGGGAATAAAGCTGAAGTGCGGTCATCTCTGAAATTTGATTCATCTCTGAGAAGAGGCCTGTAGGAATATTACATCTCTTGAGTTTATTTCCAGATACCCAGAAGAGAAGCATATTTTAAGAAAAGTAATTCCTACACTGGTTAAATGCTTTTCGCTAATGAACACTGACCCTCATAGCCACACTACACTCGTGTCTTCCAGAAGGTACAGCTTCAATTCGTAAACATACTTTTCAAGGGGGGAAAAAAAAGGAACTTCCAAGCTACCCAACATAGCAAATACCTATCTCAGTCTTAAAAGTTTCACGCTGTTTGGAAATTCTCCTCATACTTGAAGAACTCCAGGCCAACATCTTGTTGACTGATATTAAAGAAAGATTAGCCTCACTTTCCTCAGCAACAATCACCTTCTAGAAGATTTGCCTCAGAGGAAAACAAACACTATCTGATAAGGGAAAGGTGGATTCCATTGTCAACCTCTGGACTCTCAGACCTGGAGCACTCTACTCTGACTGTCTGTACATGGCATTCACCAAGGGGGCACTGCATGGTAGCGAGAGCAGACAGACCAGGGCTCTAAGCACCCCTGCCCCAACACTGTTACAGTCACAGAAAGCAGAAAACATCATTTCAGACGGGACACATGGAGCCCTTACTCCCCGCTTCCCAACCCCCACCGAAAAGGGCCAAACATAGACGTTAGCACCTCTCAAAGACTTCAAGGGAGAGCAGAGGAGAGTGTGTCGGCCTGGCTAAGGACCCTCACGTCAGTGCAACTTCTTTCTTCCCAGATTTATTAACAGATGCAAACCTGGTACTTATAAACAAAGGAGTCATTTCAGTTTCTGCTTGGAAAGATGGGAGCCAATACGTTCCTTCTGGGAATTCAGGGTAAGAGCTTTACAAAAACAGTGTCCAGATGTGCTTAAAAATTCAGTCTGCTTCTTCCTTTGGGGTGCAGTGGAGAGAGAAACAAAAGGGTGGGAGAGTCGTCTTATGAAAAATTGAAAAGGTTATTAGTTTGGGGTTTTTTGTTTTTTTTTTTTTTGGCTTGCGCACTAACCTATCCTCTACTGACAAACCACACAGGAGCACCTAAGGCAAGACCATTGGGGCTTCCCTCCCTTGAAGGATGCAGGGAGGTATTTCTGGCTGACCACAGCGGGAGCCTGGGGACCTTCTCTAACTTCCAGAATGTCCCAAGTGACAGACGGTTTCACCAGGTGGTGATGAAACGGAAGAAGAGACTCTACTAAAAACTGAAGATTCTCAAAATGAAAACCAAGCATTTTTGTATCAAAACCATCACCCTTGGGACAAACGTTCATTTAAAAAAACAAAAAAAAAGCCTTATAACTGAAATGTTTCATCAACGTCACAGTCCAGTTCCAACCTGGACATTTGCTGAGATTTGAAGCTTCCTCAACCCAATGATTTCATTCCCAGAGTTCTTTCTAACCACAGAGAGATTTAAATAGATAGTCTATTATATAAAGTGTTTCTTGGTTTTCAGAGGGCTTTGGGTCCTGAGAGTGAATGAGTGTTTCAAGTACAGCATAAATAAGGGAGACAGAGAGCTAGGCATATATTATGAATAAAAAGATAATCCTAATAATAGTTTACATTATCACAAGCCAAAGTTTATGTGAGCAGCTAAGCTCCCTTTCAAAGCAGAGGGCAGCTGCTGGTACGGCGGAGGAAAATGGTATGTCAAAAATGTGACCTACCTTCAAGTTTGTTTAACTCCGCTGTCAGCCACCGCTTCCTTCCGCCACCTTACAATGCCATGGGGGTGGTGGTGGGATCCTTTCTGAAATGTGTTGTTTGCAAAGGCACGGAACTGTCTGAGCTAGACGGACTTCATCTCCGCTGCTCCTGGACGATCCTGACAGGGCCAAGTGACCCCAGCCAAGTGACCCCAGCAGAGAGGTGGCCCTGGGGTACTCTCCCACTGCCTCCCAGGAGCCAGGGGCACAGGTCCAGGAAGAACAGTCCTAGTCCCCGCAGGCTGCCAGCAGCACTATGCAAGTAGGCAGGGTGGTGCTTCCATGCAGGTGAGCCAAGTCACTAACATCCTCCTGGCATCACACACTCCCCAAAATGCGAGAAAAAACACCCCAAACCCCTTTAACCCATAGCCCTAACGTGCATAGACTGAGTATCTGTACTCAGTAAGTAATCCAGCCCTATTCACAGGGCACCCAGGATTTGCAGAGCGCACAAACGGTCTATGGCACCCCACTCCAGTACTCTTGCCTGGAAAATCCCAGGGACGGAGGAGCCTGGCGGGCTGCAGTCCATGGGGTCACCAAGAGTCGGACACGACTGAGCGACTTCACTTTCACTTTTCACTTTCATGAACTGGAGAAGGAAATGGCAGTGTTCTTGCCTGGAGAATCCCAGGGGGAGCCTGATGGGCTGCCGTCTCTGGGGTCGCACAGAGTTGGACACGACTGAAGCGACTTAGCAGCAGCAGCAAAGGGTCTAAGAGTGACTCAGACAGGGGCCAGGAAGTGACACTCAGGTGGAAGAGCCTGCCTGAGTGAAGACTGGGTGAGGGAGTGCTTCTCAAACCACTTATTTGGAGCTAAAATATGTCTGTACTTACAGAGGGCAGGAGGCACATCAGAACAGGAGAAGCAGTCCCTATTATTTATCTCCTTCTCAATTTCCATAGGTATGAAGCCTATTTCTAGATGTTTTAACCCAGGCCAGAGCTTTCTGCAAGGGTTGAAGCTTCAACCAGCCCAGAGCAGGACAAAGAGAACAAGTTCCCAGTAAGGAGCAGATCCCAAGGAGACTGCCCCCTTCCTCCCATGCCTCCCCTCATCCTCAGTCTCACCAGCAAAGCACAGCAACTCACTCAGTGAGGAACCAGCTGGTGACACTGGGGAGACCCTCAAGAGTGCCTGTGAACCCCAAACACTGGCCATCCTGTCCAGTGCCTTTCTGGCAGAGTACCATCAGTTACAGGCTACAGAGGGAACCATCAAATCATGGGGTGCTGGTAAAGGTTCAGGGAAAGTGTTCACAACCAAGCTGTATTTCTTGGGGTGAGGGTATTCAGAGGTACAAGCAGCATGTATCAGCCACATCTCAGTCCTTTCTGCAGGGGATTAAAACACTGCTCTATCACTGCTGCAGGGGGTTTAAAACCACCCAGCACCTTCCCAGGGCATCCTGTCATCATTCCTAAGCTCAGAGCTTCCGGAGGGCATGACCCTGGGAGATAAGGCTCTTCGTCAAGAAAGCTTTCTCACTGTCCTCAAGCAGTAGGCCATTCTGGCCTCTGCATAGGTGACCTCTTCCCCAGTCTCTCCTCATCTTTTCCTCCTTCCACCTGCGTCATAGACCCCTGTGGAGATGACCAGCTTCCTAGCAGCCTATCAAGCATTCTTGTCTCCTTGCCTGCTGGTTAGCACTGTCAAGCAGAGTTTCCTTGTGTTGTTCTTATGAACTGGTAATTTCAGCCTAATGCAAAAAGTTGGGGGGGGGCATGCTTAATGGACATTAAATGCTACTTCTTCCACTCTTCCAGAAATATTTTTATCATATCCATGGGACCCTCACCAAGGACCCACTAAAGCAACACCACTTCAACCTGGGCAGGTGGCAACCACTCAGGATGACACCACCCGGATGGAAACCAACTGGACAGCAATCCCTTGGTGAGGGCATGCATGTCACTATTTTCACATCTTCAGCTTTCCTAATGAGACAGCTAGGTATAAAACAAGATACAAAGATGTAATGCACAGCACGGGGAAGAGAACTATTATTTTATAATAACTTTAGGTGGACTAACATCTGTAAAAATACTCAATCACTACGCTGTAGACCTGAAACTAATATAATATTGTAAATCAACTATACTTCAAAAAGAAGACAATTCAATGCAAATGGGGGTAAGAGGGAAACGGAAAATTAATCTCTCAGCTCTGCAATTACCCACATGCAGACTTTCTGCCAAACAAACTATTTCTTATCTCTGGTCAGTTTTTATCTGCAGCTGCCCTCTCCCACCCCCGCCACTATTATGCACAGACCCAAATCCTCTCTTCCCCTGACAGTCGATGACAGAGCAGTCCAGGCCTCCAGGACTGTCAACACCCTGATGGAATTCAGGGCTCACGGGGAGTCTGAGGCAGTGCCCTTGTTTATGGACTCAGTGATTGATTGGACCCTAAAAGCTCCTGGTCCAGAAGACTAAGTAGGTTGAAAGCAATCATTAACAGTAGTGTAATGTTTAAAAAAAACAAGAGATGCGAGAGGGTCTTTGGCCATGCGGACAAGTATACAGGAAACGTGAAGGATGGAGGCAGGTGGACATACTGAACACTTCCAGGTAAACACCAACAGACACAAATCAACAATGACAGAGGAGTTGATGGGGTGGACACACTTTGTAGAAATAAAGCAACCTGTATGCAAAAAAAAATTTTAGCCCCACCACACAGCTTGTGGGATCTTAGTTCCCTGACCAGGGATCAAACCCATGTATTTGGCAATGAAAGCACAAAGTCTTAACCACTGGACTGCTGGGGAATTCCCTGTGTATGAATTTTTTAAAAAAATCAAAACCTCTGTGGAGGACAAATGCTACTTTTATTACAGAAAGAGCTGCAAAAATGGCCACAGGCTGGGTGTTTCTTTCTCAAAAGAGATCAAAAACAGACACCCAGGTGCAAGAGGCAAGAATCCAGATGGAAACAGATGGGACCAACTCAATAAGGAAATGGAATGGGAAGGATAGAAAAATTACACCCTCTGAGTTAAAAGTTCAAGTTATCTCAATAAAAGCAATCCCTAAATTCTTTAGAATAATTCTAGTCTGACCGCCCCATTGTGTAAGTAAAGAAACTGTGAGTCAGAGGGTCACCCACCTTGTCGACAGTCATAGTCAGTTGGCCTGAGATGCTCTCATCTCGCAGATCACACGGATATGAGACCGTCTAACAGAGTGACTTCTAGCCCAAGATCAGGATGCACAAAAGCTCCAGCAAAACAAGATTCATTTATATTCGATTCACAGGAAATGTGTGATCAATCCAAAATCAACCTTGGAAAATCTACGTCTGAAGAAAGGTTTGCCAGCCAAATTACTGGTACAGATAGAACTCCCATGAAAATACTTAGATTCTGCTGTTTTTGTAATATGCTACTACGCCCAAAAGATTCACTCAATCAATATTCTTATTTTAAAACCCTCATGTACTCACATCAACATTTTCCCTAATACTTTTACTGAGCAATATTTCATCCACACAAAGCACTAAAACTTACTCCGAAAGTAAATAAGAAGGTGGAAAGACTCAGTCCCACTCTAGTAAACTCAGGATGAAACAAATACAGTGCCATTCAAATAACAAAATATAAATTAAAATCATAAATGTCAATGTTTTTTAGGATGTGGAAAAACGAGCACACTTATTCACTAAAAGCCATCTGCCACCAATCATTATAAATGTATCTACTACGTGGCTAGGCACAGAGCTAAATGTTTTTAAAACAGTATCTTATTTAAGCCTCAAAACAATCCTGGGAGATAAACTATTATTAACTCATTTTACAGATGAATAAAATTGCCCAAGGTCACAATAAATGGTAGCAAAAGGCAGAGCTGGGATTTGTGGACCAAATCTGTCCTCTTCTCAAAACACAAGTCTGCACTGTAAACTGGCTCAGTCATTACAAAAGGCAAGCTGGTAAATGTGTATAAGAGCTATAAAACCTCTGCCCCAGTAATTCCACTTTGAGAAACACTATGTGCCAAGGAAACAAACCAAAATGGCAAGGGGTGGGAGGGCAGGAAAGCAATCTGCATGAAGATATGCATAGCAGCTTTATAACAGCAATAACCTGGAAACAGCCCGAGTGCTTCATCTGTGGGGGGACAGGAGCAATAAAAGGGGCAGGGGCATACAACAGGAGAGATATGGCCACAAAGAGTGACAAGTCTGTGAACTCCGTTACACCAAAACATGGAAATATCGTCAGAAAACAAACATAAGTAAAAAAGTAAAATTAGCCATTAAAAAATGCAGTGATTACAACTCTGCATCAAGACGTGTTTATGTATTCAAGAGTGGAAGAAGAATCATTTAATGCTCATTATGCTTTTTTTTTTTTGCATTAAACTGAAGTTACCAATTAATAAAAGCAACACAAGGGACCTCTGCTCAAAGACATTATGATCCAGAATGTCCTTCTCTTCCTGATCCAAAGATGTGACAATTTCATATAAAAGTAAAGAAATAGCTTTTCTAATTTTAAAGCCCCTTCTTAAAAAAAAAAAAGACCACCCCCTTAGGCTCTCAAGTAAGCCCTCTTTTAATGTAAGATTAACAAAACCTCCTTATTTATAAAAACCTGTGGCTCATGAATTTTTTTGTTAGCCATTTAGCCAATTTAAGAACAAATATGTTGACAAATTGGAACATTATTTCTGTCACCATTTGGTTTGCATTAATAAAAGGTCACACTCTCAGAATCTCACTCTTATAATGCATTTGGAAAAGTAACGCTATTTAAGACAGCATAAATACATGCGGGTAGGGAGACAGGTTTAAGAGTGTCTGAACACATACTGAGATGGAAGCCATGTGGTGGGTGCCTAAGGTGGGAGGGTTGTGCCCAGGTGCCTCTTCAGAGGATCTCGTTCCCCAAAGAGGAGCAGGATATGCCCATGCAGGTTCTTCACCACACCCTGTCCAGGTTGACACGGGGACCCAGCAAACCTCCAGTGAAGCTAGAAGCACCCCCAACCCTATCCGCACATCAGTCCCCTGAACTCTCCAATGGCTTCCTGTACATAACAGAAGCTCAATTAAGGAACATGCTAACTATTGTGTCTTTTTAAGATGAATGAGGTTGGGAAGTTGGGGCAGGAAATGGCCCACAGTTGGCCCAGACTTCTGCACATATGGGAAGAAAAGCTGATTCCTCCAGTTAGCGAGACTGTTCCCTGCCTGAGCCCACCTCACATCACTGCTCTTTCCAAAGTTCCTTTTTCCTCTGCCCTTACCAACGCAGACGGCTGGCCTTTGTGCCTGTTCTGCCCTCTACCTGGGATGACTTACTGTTGTTCCTCAAGCATGAAGGAGCACAGGGCCCTGTGTCCAGCTGGCACAAAGCCAAAGCTCCCCATTATGGCAATGTCTGCCTCCAAGGCAAGCGGTCCAACGGGCAGCCCCTAGCTATGTGCAGGTATTGAGTACAATTCAAAATTCAGTCCCACAACTGTGCTGGCCACATTTCAGCCACCATGGTGAACAGCTGCTGAAATGGACAGTGCAGAGAAGAACACGTACATTGTTACACAGAGTTCTACTTGACAGGATCTGCCTACCTGCCTCTGCAATTCCAGGTGGCATTCTTCCACAGCTAGAAAACTCGTCACCTGACACCTCGGTGATCGCTCAGTTTCACTGGAGCAGCATTTTTTCTTACATGTAAATATGGACGTTTTTGGTGTACAGTTCCAGGAGTTTACACACATATAAATGTATGCATGAGTGAATGCTAAGTTGCTTCAGTTGTGTCCTACTCTTTACGACCCTATGCCAGTCTCCTCTGTCCATGGGATTCTCCAGGCAAGAATACTGGAGTGGGTTGCCTTGCCCTCCTCCAGGGGATCTTCCTGACCTAGGAATCAAACTTCCATCTTTTTTGTCTCTTGCACTGGCAGGCAGGTTCTTTACCGCTAGTGCTGCCAGGGAAGATGTTTCATGAGTTTACATGTGTATAAATATATAATTAGGTGCATAAATGCATACATACATCAGTGTATCCACCACCACAGTCAGCACACAGAACAATTCCATCATCTCCCAAAAATCCCCTTGTTCTGCCCCTTTGTAGTCAAACCCTCTATCCACCCCCACCCCAACCCCCCAAAAATCCTGGCAATCACTGATTTGGCAGCTTAAAAAAAAAACCTCAGATTCCCGGCCTTCCCCGGGAAATCCCACTTAAGCAGATCTGGGGTGAGTCCCGGAATCTCCCACCCCCACCTACCCCCAAGAATGTTCCCCCGTCCGGTGCTTCTGGGGTTCAGCCAGGTTTGGGAACCTCCAGGGTAAATGCCTAATCGTGGTTTAATTCTCTGCAGAGCACCCGCTGGTATCTAGTCTTGCTCTCCTCCCACCCCCATGAGCTGTTCTGCAGCACATGGCTGATGTCCATCTCAGGCTGGGTACTGGGAAGGCAGGGCAAGTTGGCCTGCTGGGGGCAGGGGGCAGGGTAAGAACTCTATGGCTCTGGTTTCTGGCGGAGAGAGGCCTCTCTGAGTCACGTGGCCTCCCATCCTAATCCGTTCCTGGCTCTTTGTGCCTTGGAATCCTCATCTGGAAAAAACCGAACCACATCAGAAATAATCCGTCTACCTCCAAGGCTCAGGGGAAGCAATGATTTACATAACACGTTCAAAGGCGCTGGGCAGCAGGGACCAAAGGTACCTCTCACCCTGGATACGTCATCACCACTCAGAGCTGCCTCTGAATGGAACTCTCCTTTTTACCCTGTTTACTTGATGGTGGTGGGGGGATCAAGACTCAAGTTACAATAAAATTGCAGCCTTTGAAAAGAAAGAAAAAAAGTAATCACAAGGCTTTTTTTTTTTTTTCCTCCTAAATTCGTGATCCTGAGGGCTGAGTACTAGATTCCATTTTTAAAGAGGAATTCGGAAGAGTCAGCATCATCTCAGAAAACCTCCTCTGCTCGTAAAAGTAAACAATTACAAGGAGGGTCAACACTTGAGTCGAGCCTTTCTCCCCGGCTTTCTCCTGCCCTGCTGAGGATTCCTGGAAAACACTCTGAAAAGTTTACGATGATCAAAGGAGAAGAATGGCCAACCCAAGAAATGCTATCATTTAAGATCACATGTTTATTTAGCCCCACCAAGCCTAAGAGAGAAGACTGTTTGAAAGGGAGAGAATGCCTGCTTAATCAACTAAAAATGCATTCATTACTATGCTATTCAGCGCGGCTTTCCTGAAATCAGACACTTTTGCCCCTAGACCATAAGATTGAAGCGATTTGAAATGAAAATATTTCCTGTCCACTGCTTGCCAGTTTCTAGCCCCAGAGTGATATAACAGATGACATCCAGTACAATAAATGCTTTTATTAACCATAAATTTGAGACTGCTTTAGGGATTTGAAGTGTTGGGTTTCATGCTGAAAAAATGTAATGTTATCCACAGACCATCAGCGAGTAACAAAAACAGAGGCACAGGTTATGCTACTTTGATCAAATTATGGCAAAAAAAAAAAAAAAAACACCGTCTTTTGCATTTTAAATAGTAGTTGCATTCAGGGCATATCTTCATGGAGCACCACAATAGTTTAATCATATGTCTTAGAGACTGTAATGGAAATTCATCCTGAGTGCAGATTTATAGAACCAGCAGCTTCTATTAAACAGAAAGGAAGTTAAAAAGTGTTATAAGGCTAAGTGAGCTGCGAAATTCAAATACTAAAAAGGGACTCCAAAATCAGAGTTTCTCACCCTCGGCTCTACTGACATTTTGGGCCATTATTGGGGAAGGCTGACTTGTGCATTTTGGGATGTTTAGTGGCATCCTTGGCCCTTACCCACTAAATGCCAGTAGCAAAACCCCTCCCAGTACAATCAAAAGTGTTGCCAGAGATACCCCAATCACCCTCAATTGAAAACTGTTGCTCTAAAGCCTGTTTAGCAAATGCTGCATGATTTCTCTTTTTCTAAAGAAAACATCAGAGTCCAAAGAGCCTCCCAGCCTCAGCTCCCCGCCCCAGGGCTGCCCTCTACACAGAGATGGTTAGTGATTTCTCAACTGGAAAGCACTCTGTGCTTCCTCCCCCACCAAAACCAAAGGGAGCAGATCCATGGAAACTAGCATTCTCTCTCCTTGAGCAGAGCACACCAGACTCAGCAAGGCAGCCAGCCGCCCTTTGCCCAGGTGCACCCTGGCCACCTTGGTGCCCTGCGTGTACTCCAGCACAGCATCCCAAGCCATCCTTCTCCGGCCTTTTGCTGTCAGGCCACAGAGGCGACTGTGGATTCTGTGCCAGAAAATAAAATGAAAAGCGCGACTGAATCTCTGCAGTCCATTCTCTGGACGCTGAATGTCCCACTATTGCATCTCGGCATGACATTTCACGGCCAGCAGGGGAGGAGGCCTGGTCCTGAAAGCTGAACAAATGCCGGGCACACAGGCCTGCCTGCACTCTCGCCAGCTCCCTGTACTTATGAATAAAAGATGGAGGTTTTGTCTCTGTCGTCTCCCTGGTACCCTGGGAGAATAACAACTTGTTGCTTTTTGACATTTTAACTTACTTTGAGAAATAATCAATATTAATTTTCTGTGTCTTTGGCCCTGAAATCTAGGGTAGGGATAAAATATAAAGGCATGCCATGAGGTAGAAGATAGTAATTCACGTTAAACAAATAAACTCTCTTAAGGGTCTCTAATAAAATAATTCAGGCAATATGTACTCACAGAAGGAGAAGGCTGGAAACTGACTTTAAGGACATGTTTTGAGTGGAGTGGCCTTTTCTGGAAGTAAAGTTCAATGTTTTCTCAGCACAAAGAAAAGAAGTGGCTAAGTTTGGTGTGAGGGAGCACTCGGCCATGAACTCACCCAGGCCAAAGTGGAAGCTATGATAGGAACTCATTCCTGGTCAGTCGCTGAGTGTGACATCTAAAACTCTTTGAAACAAGCCCCAGTGAGCGGCAAAAGCCTTAAGCACTCTTGGGACACGACACTCCCAATTTTGAGAGCACAGCTGATTTCAGATCATCTTCAAGGAAAAAAGTTAAATTACAAGATAGTGCAAAAGACACCTTGCCATTTCTTTGGACTCCCAATAAAGTAAAAGAGAAGTCTTTCTGTACAGCACTGAATTAAACAACAACAACAAAAAAGAATGAATAATACAAGACCAAACTGGGTTAAATCATTAGAAAGGAAACTGCACCTGTGTTTGTTACCTACTGATACCTAAAATCCAACAACGTCACACTTGAACCTTTAGAGAGATCTTGTGAAATTTTAACTTGTCCCTAGTCATGAGGAAACAATCAGAAATTCAAATTGTGTGACTGTACCACAAGTGACCCCGACTCTTCAGAATGTATATGTTACAAAAGATCAAAAAAGAGGTGGAGGAGCTCCATCAGATTCCAGGAGACGAAAGAGATGGGGTATGTCTATAAGCAGTGGATGGCTCTTGTCTGAATCCTGGAATGTGACTCAGAAAGAAATCGTGAAGCACACTGGGGGACAACTGAGGTACACGGGGGCAGAGCACTGGTGACTCTCAGCTAAGGGGAAATGGGTGTTCACCCCGCTGTTCTTTCAACTTTTCTACAGGTTTGAAATTTTCAGAATCCAAAATACGTGGGAGAGAGTACAGCAAAGGGAAGCCCCAGGCACGAGTGACTGCTGGTCTGCGTGGGCCCTGGGCAGCAACAATCTCACCTTTCAGTTTAGTTTCAGAAAAGGTGTGCTCCCAAATACAAAGTCTTAATACAGAATAGGTTCAGAACTGACATAAATTGTTTAAAAACATAGTAGTGTGACTTATTATTCACTTAACTGGGCGGTGGTGGGGGTATATACACACAGCAGACATTTAAGATAATTTAGGGTTCTGCCTTTATAAAAGGCACAGGTCCCTTTAAAATGCCTTTATGCCTTTCCCTAAAACTTGTCTGCAATTTATCATTCTCTTCCTCCTCTTATCAGAATTCCAGTTTTCAGAACAGCTCTTTAAAACTCCCCTGCCTTCCACCCAAGCTCTCTCCCATTATCTACCCCATCTTTTTTTAATGAGATAAAGGCAATGATTATACTAATCTCCAACTTGAAAACTATGCACTTAAAGGGCGGGGGTGGGGGGAGTGTGACCCTTTAAGCAAAAGGAATAAAGCTCAGTAGACGGAAATGTGCTCAACTGAAAAGATGTCAGGATAGCATTTCTGTGTCTTGAGGTTGAAAACACAGGGAGGAGAACAAAGGAGCAGGCTACATATCCAGAGCATCCCTGAGAGACCGGGGTGGCGTGCACCTTGGGCACATCGGACACTGGGAACCCATCGCCCCCACTCCCCTACAGCGGTCTTCAGGCAGCACAACCAGATGTTACATTTTCCCTGCTTAATTTCGGTAAAACTCCATGACCTCTTTTTCAAATTAAAAAAGGCAATGCTATTTTTTTAAAACCACAGGAGCTATCTTTAGGGAAGCCTTCTAAGGATTTCATTAATTCATAGCCAGCCAACCAGGACTTTTCCCACAGTCTCCCACAAAAAAGCCCGGGAAGTCACTGATTGCTTGGCTGGATCTGAATATGAGCAGAGGTAAGATCAGAAATATCCAGTTCCTCCCACAGGGAGGCAAGGCATGGAAATCAAAGCTGGGCAGAAACTCATTACCACAGCTGGCCGGCAAACCCACAGCCCTGGAAAGAAGGCAAAGAACATCTTTGATTCTGGATGGACCGGTGGGTGACTTCAGAAAATGAAAGGCATTCACAACCCAGGGGGACCAAAAGAAAATGAGGCTTGATTCTCTGTTAAAACCACCAAGTTTTCACATACCACCTAAGGGCTGCTGCCAGGGAGTGAGGGTCATCTCGTTCACATTGTTTCATGAAGTCCAAAACCAGGATGTTTAGTTAGCCGTTAGCAGTCCTTTTTTGTTTGTTTACTTTTTTTTTCCATTCACAGTGCAGCGTAACCTGGACAGTCCAAACATCTCCTCTTCAAGAATCCAACTCTTTCCTAAGTGTGACTGCCATCCAGGACCAGTCCTGGTCCCCGCCTCTCTTGTTCCCTGGGAACCTGTCCTGCAGCCCAGCGGTTGGCCAGTATTGGGGACATGGTGCCAACAATCAGCAGTGTGAATGAAGTCGGGTGTATTTTTATGTGACGCTCAGCACCTAATGCCACATGATGCACCAATGTTAAGAAAACATAAATAAAGCCAATTATACTCCAGTCAAAATTTAAAAGATAAAAGAAAATCAGAACTTCAGAGGACATTGTCATGATTAATACAATTGCTCGCCCTACATGACACCTGCTCAGAGAGGCCACCCAAGATTGCCTGCTCTCATCGCCCCTGGTTTCCTGCAGAGCACTTGGTCAAACAGAGGGAGAATCCACTGTGTGCCACTGCTGATCTCCTGCTGCAACAGGAAGCAAAACAGATCAAGGCCCTGCCCTCAGGGAGCAAGGGAAACGCACAGGCAGACCAGAAAATACTGTGTGTTTCATGGTAAAAAAGAAAAAATTCTATGGAGAAAACTCAAGTGCAGAAAAAATGGTGAGCAACAGAGAGTAGTGGTTGCTAGTTTAAATACAGTGGTCAGGTTCTGGTAGTTTGTTATCCTATTTGTCTTCCTTATTACAATCTAAGCTCCAAAAGCCAGGCCTCGCACATAGAAAGCACCAAATACACAATGAATGAAGGAATGAAGGTCGCTGACGGTCACCCCTACCAAGCTGTTCGGCTGCTAGAGAAACCTCCCAAGCGCCACCATTCCTGACAGGTGCGTATGTGGGCAAAATTCAACACACCCCTTTATCTAGTCCCAGCCTCCGTCTTCAGCCTTCTTGCCCCCACCGCCTCCAAGGAGCCGCCCTCCTCCAGCTTTACTCACATTTTTCTTTCTGCCCAAACTGTCCCTCACCTCCCGGCTCCACCTGCCAGAGGCCCTGCTCAAAAGTCCCCTGGGCGAAGTCCGTCTCCTCTAGCCGTCTAGCCGTCTAATCCCTTCCTCAAAGCCTCCTCTGAACCACCCAAATTAACTGTCTTCTTCATAAACAGATCAAGATTCCCCTTCTTGACTGCATCACTGCAGAAGGCAGGATGCACCCTCACTAAATCTGGAGCCATGATGGGAGGCCGGCGGTGGGGGGTGGGGGGTCTGGTTTCACTTAAGGTAGGCTTCCTGGCAAAGGTGGAAGTCACACGGGGGGACGCTGGGGGGCCTTTGTGGAGAAGCCTCCCAGGGAAAGGCGAGTCTCCTCCAAAGCAGGAGAAACTGAGGCAAAACAAGTAGCCAGAGTTCCTGGGGATCAACCGAGACGTGAGCTACAAAGCCAGAATCTGCAAGGTAGGCGCCAAGCAGCACCTCAAACACAAGCTCCTCATCACCCTGCTTGCCACAGGCAAGGCAAGGCATTCGCCAAGGCAAATGCACAGGCGGAATGTTCTGGGATGCAGAGCAGGGACCCTGGTTCATACTGCTCTGGAGGAGCGCGCCAGGCAGAGCAAGGAGGGGGAGCTCCCTGCATCTCGCTGTCTCTGAGCCCTCAGGCCTCGCAGCCACGCCTGGGTAGGAAGCCACTGCAGCCAGGAGCCTGGTCCCACTCCTCTTTGTAATTCCCCAGAAAATGTAACCACAGTACCACACCATGGCCTGACACAGAGGAGCTGCTCTTGCCGCCTCACTCCAAATGTCTCTGTGAACTGCAGACAGGGAGCAGTTACAGCAAATCCTATAACTGCGCGAGTGCCTGGGCTCCACCCAGGGCAAACGTGCTCCCCCGAGAGGATGGAGGTGACACGCGGTCACTCAGCTAGGATCACGCTCAGGCTGACCGCTGGCGCCTGCGCTTCGTCTGGATTGCACTGTATTTTCCTCAGATAAAAGGGAAAGAAATGCTTTTCAGAAGAGAAACCAGAAATCACCTGGACAGAATAAAATCATAGAGAACCATATGGCCCGTCTCAGGGAAACATACCTCTTTTTTCCAAGGAAACCCTCCCTCTATCCCCATCAACCTCCCACTAGCAAGTCAAACAGTCCAGCTCAGAACAGAAGTCTGGGGCCATAGCCAGCATTTTTTTAAAGGGTTACCATTCAATGGGGGGAAAAATCTACAAAACTGACAAAACAGAACACTTGGAAAAACTCCTAGTTTTTAAGGGAGTAAAGGACTTTCAAATTTGAAAAAAAAGCTATATTTAAAGCCTGATCCCTTATGATTTAAAAGGATTCATTTGAAATATTCATTTAATGTGTAAAAGGTAAATTTCCACCTGAACATTTTCATTAATGCTATCAATTTCCAAATTCTCTTTTCAAAGTCATGACTACAATTTTATAGGCATTTCTGATAAGTTCAAGCAAGCTTCCCTACAATGTGGTAATTTTAATGAAAAGCCTCATGATTAATGTCTATTAAGATCAGGTTTAGAGTGAAGAAAGGGACAGAAGAATTACAATGTATTAAACTTTCCACAATACCTGCCATCTACTGCCCTTTCAACTTTTAATGCACGGGCTTTATGCAAATAAGACATGGGGTTTACTATAAAACAAATGCTTCTCAAAAGTGCATAGTAGAGGTAGTTTTCATTTACCCTATTAAATCAGACAATTTATAGGCCAACTTCCGTTTTAGAAGAGAATTACATGTGTGTTCACATCACATCTTTATTTTGTCATCCACCCGGTTGATTTGTTGAGGACAGCTGGTACTTATTAAGCCCCCCCCTTTAAATGTTGTAGCCTTAATTAGCTACATCCACCTTTCCCCAACATTTCTAAACAAGGAACCAAAGAAAAGGAAAGCTGTTTTTATCCTGGATGCTTTGAACAATGGAGTTGCAAATGTTAAAATAATAGTCTTCATTAGAGACTCACTAGTCATTCCCTTTTTGGGCCCCTTCAAAAGAAACAGGGTACGGATGGAGTTTAAATTTCAGTCTTTGTTTACTGTAGGTAATTTTTCAATTGTTCAATTTTTAGTTTCATGCCTGGTGTTATTAATTAAACCTTCTCAAGATACTGCTCGGGAAAGCAGGAGAGACAGTCTCCCCAGATATATTCTTGGTATTAGTTAAGCTATAAACGTCTTACTTGGGTTTCTGAGCACATGAGAACAAACAGACAGGCTCTAAAAGCAGAGAATAAGCCAAGTATGGTTTTCTATGAACAGACATCATGCCCTTCCCAGACACTGAAGCATTCCCAACTCACACAATGAGAAATTCAGTGGATCAAATCACTTTAACCTGCCTTATGTACATGAAACACACACTAACTCATCTGGTTACAACTTAGGAGGATTTCCTTCTTTAAAAAAAAAAAAAAAGAATGCATTCATGACTCTAAGTGTGAATGATATCAACAGGCTAAATTTGAGCAAGATAAGGAGCATCTCAAGGAATCCCTCTTATATTTGGTCTCTTCTTGCCCCAGCTTTAATCTGCAGTAAGACTATCTGTTTCAATAGGATGTGATCACTCCTGGGCTTGTGTCTTTTCAATCAGCCGGTGGCCCTGCCGGGTTTAGAGTGGCAGAGAGGAAGTGGCCTGTGGTTAAACAGAGGAAATACCAAGGCATTTTAATAGAGCAAATAGTCTCTTTACTTCCCACAGGGAAGAGCTTCAAAGGCCCCAGGCCCTGGAGGAGACAATGTGTTGTGGGGCCATCAGTCACCTAATCAAGTGTCAGGCCCATTCAGAACATCCCAGCAGCGAAGACAAACATTGCCCAGGAGGACATTGCCCCCCACTGCCCAGGCAAGTCAGGCTGCCTGGAGATGGGGCCTGCCGCACCAGCACAGACAGGTCCCCAGGGCCCGCTGAGGTCAGGAAAACTTCCAGATTTGGGGGGGATGTGAAATAGAAATGGTCTTGGCTGCCAGTCTAGGTAGGGTGGCTGGACAAAGGTCTGCTCCTAAGACAGACCTGTCCCCCAGCCCAGGCTGTTAAGTTCTAAGGGCACCTGAACCCCTGCTTCATCCCTTTTTTTTTTTTACAGATCGAGGGTGAGGGGCCCCGAGCTTCCAGAAGCCTAAGAACCCATCCATCAGGGGCAGACACAAGAGGCAGCAAGGAATGAAAGGAACAACTAACTGTTGATGGGATGGCCTCGGCGGCAGCAGACATCTGCTGGGCATGGTATGTGAAAAGTTTGGGGACTGATGAGGGAAAGAGAGTTTGAAAGCTTAAACAAAAAAAAAATACATTTTAAGCCAAATGAAGCATGAGAAATACTCAACTTAAAATAAAGACTTAAAAAAGCATTAGCAGTTCTTTCCTTTGTAAGGAAGCTGTCTGAAAGGTTTGAACGGCTGAGAATATGATTTGGACCCTACTCGACTCTTTCCTGAGACTGTTTTCCAGACAGGCCCAGCTGTTCTGGGGAGGAATCCAGTGGAGGCGTCGGTCCCCTTCACCCCCGGCCTCCTCTTCAGTCCCCACCACCAGAGGCACCCCCAGAACCACTGGCTCCCCAGGACCCCTCAGCCAGCCTCACCCCTGCCATTTTCCAGGGCTTGGACCAAGTCTCCACTTTCCATTCTAAAGGTCCAATGAAGTAATCTAAAGTCAAGCTCTGATTTTAAATGTTTACAATGTGGCTTCTCACCTCCTCCTTGCCATCACAGAAGTCCTGTCTCCTAGAGCAGTGATTCTCACCGCTGAGAGCATCAGAGGAATTTGCTAAAATATCAGTTCCTGGACCCCACCCATCTCATGCCTATTCTGGTCTCACTGGCCTTGAATCTGCATTTTAATGAGCTCCCAAGGCAATCCTGATACTGTAAGGGCTCTGGACTTCACTTTGAGAAATGTCTAGAAGGAAATGGTGCCTCAGCCAGTACTTAGCTGCTGGGCTCATTCACCCAGCTGTACCCTCCAAATCTCCCCCCGCTGCGCCCCCCACCCCAGTTAATAACTAGCACAATGCCTCAGGCACTGCAGGGGCTCTGGGTCCACTGGTCGGATGGGGGAGGGATGGGAAGCGAGGGCTGCTCAAGAAAGATGGACCCCAGCCAGAGGATTCCCAATTAACACAGCAAAGCAGGCTGGAAGAAAGCATCACGCTTCTTTCTTATAAAAATGTTTCTCTGAAAATGTGTCAACCAAGGCTGAGTCATATTTAACTTAGAGACGCAATGTGTAACATGGACAACACAGGCACAGGACAGGCAGATCAGATGCAGTCTTGAGAGCCACGAGCTGCAAGTGAATGAAAACACATCCAATTCAGAATTAAACAAACATGGCTGGGCTCGCGGCCAAGGAGAGTTCTTGGATTGGACTTTTATCAAGAACCTAAATTTTAATCAGCTGCAACTTCTTCTTTTCCAAGTACCACCCTATTTCTTCCTACCTTTTGAGATGAAGTATTTGCCTTAAATGGGAAACTTGCACTTCATTGTAAAGACGATGCCAGCATTCTGGCTTCCTGAATTCCTGAAGAAGCAGACTTTTGGGAGGGGAGGCAGTGGAAATTGAGTTTCAGGGATAATATACCAGGGAAGGGGTACCCCATTTAGGTAAGAAGGCAAGAAATGTTCCTTCCTCCTCCACTGCAGGAAAAGCCGCTGAATAAAAACCTGTGGGAATAGATTTCTAATTCCTCGTTCCATGTATAGGCTTCTTAAAACAATGAGCAAGGCAAGGACAGGGCGGGGTGGGGGGAACCTCTGTGCAAGTGACTGATATAATTACATATCACAAACACAACCACTCCACTTCCAAGAAGCAAGCAGTTAAGACTATCAAGAGGCTATCATCCAGAGGATGCTGGCCCCTCCAGAAGTTTTACACCTTGTTACTTCTTTGAGAAAACTGTATTACTCAAAGGGCAACTTTACCTGGCAAGTGCCCTAAAAGACTGTTTTTAAAGCAGTCGAGGAAGTGTGCCCACAACTCATTTCTAAAACACTGAGATGGTATCAGCCCCTTAATTGCCCCACTAATAAGGGGAGGTTGTGAAATCTGACCACTTAAACCAGGCTGGCTCCTCTGAGAGCAACCCCAAAGGGAGGGTTACAGCTGCTGAGGGTTAGCTGGCTCCAGTCACCTTGTGAGTCCTGGGAAAACACACATTCTTGCAGGGGCAAGAGTTCCTGAACACCCGCTCCCTCGAGAGCAGGGAGTCAATCGCTCAGTTCCTCTCCAGCACCCAGATCCTGCACTTCCTTCAGGGCTCACTTCAGGTGCTCACAGCAGGGTAGGGCCCTGCTGTGCCTCTACCCTCCAGGTTCTGTGTGACCTAGACCCACAGGAAGCCTTCACTTGTTTGCATCACACAGCATCAACCCCTACTGTTAGATGTGAGCATGGCCCCAAATAGACGGTAAGCAACCTCAGAACTGAGACCAAGGTCTACGTGTTGAACACCCACTGTCAGGTAGGTTACACGGACACGAATCAGACCCAAGTAGCTGCACATCAGTACTTACTAGGCCAGCCCTCTAACAAAGCAACTTCTGGAAAAATTTACCTAGGGAGGTAGGGGGAGAGGGGGCTTCCTGCAGGAAGTGATGCTGGAGCTGAGAGGGGAGGCTGAGGTGTAAAGAGAAGGAACACAGGCGGGAACAGCATGTATAAAAGCCTGCTGCGGGGAAGACATTGCAGCCCGCTGCTCTGATCTTCATCCCTCCCCCGCCCGCTTCTTAAAATCTATCACTTAATACAGGATTTACCAGGAAGACTGCAGGGTCTAATTGGGTTCAGCCAAGATTTACAGTGCACCAGGCCCTGAGCCCACCAACAGGAGGTTAAGTGCCTGGCTAAGGAGACTAGTCTGAGGACACAGATGGGAACACACACTGACAATGCAGTCTGGTGAGAGCCAAAGGCGAGGACCTGCAAGAGAAGGCGAAGCAAAGGGAACAGCATTCAGTGAGGGCCTCCATGAGGAAGCATCCCCTGAGCTGAGTCTTGGGCCCACGGGGCTCGCAGGGGAGGAAAAGGCACCCCAGAAAGAAGGTGCCCTCAGCAGCGTCATAGGCACAGGAGTTAAGGAGCAGGGTGGGAGGGGCAGGTGGAGGCTGGGAAGGTGACTATGTGAGGCAGGTGGGTGAGTTGGGCTCCGTGCATCAAAGAGCAAGTCCAGGAAAGAAGGTACCAGGTATTAGGTTGGGGACGGCCCGGAATCCAGGAGGTGACCCTGAAATTTCCATGCTCATTTATGAAGTAGATGAAGATGACCCCAAGGGAAGGATTGTGGGACCTAGGTTAAGAGCTGTTGAGAAGGTTACCTCCAGCATGAATGCGAAGCCACTGGAGCAAGGGCCACCATTAAAACTATGTGGGTACAGGTTAAGGGGAGAACAGATTCTGAGAGCACAAAGCCTCCAGCTCGGCTCCTTTAGGGACCTGCTATACCCACAGCATTAAAACTTCACCCAGTTGGTGCATGGACACATGAAGCCACCTGGGCAACTGCAGAGAAACAGCAAAGTACACTGATCCACCTATGCCATCTTATGAACCAGAACAAAATGCCTGTGATGCTGTTTGCTCAAGCACCAACATACCAGTTTAGAGCTAAAAAATTTAGAGACTAGCAAGTCAATGTGGGGATAGTCTTAAGGAAAACTTTTTAAACCTAAAAATAGGAAAACTTGGTATCTACTGGGGAAAAAAGAATAGCGGTATTTTACTAAAGTGGGGCAAAGTAGAAAATACGATGTTTTACTCAAATAAGGAGGTTTTGTTCACTATGGGTATCGTGAGAAGGTGGATTATAGCTGTCTACACTGCAGCTATTGGGTTTGAAGACATTTCAGCTTACCCAGCTGGTCCCTAGTCTTCCTTGCTGTGTTTCTCTGAAGGCAAGGCAAAGTGAGGTGAAGGCACCAGCCTGCGCTCCTAAAGAGGTGTCAGTTCTAAGCCGTGACTGCTTGAGGCCCATTCACAGTACCGCACAAGAGGTGGATGAATAGTGCTCTGAGAGATCTATCCCCTACCCTTCCCTCAGAGAAGCAGTGCTAGGGAAACGGAAATTCCCATTTACTCCCATTTTCCAAGTGAAGAAATCGAGGCTTAAAGCTGCCCAGGAAAAGAGGCAAGGTCATGATCGTGGCTGCCTGAGTGCAAAGCCGGTGTCCTCTCCACAAAGCTGAGGGCGGTGAGTGCCCACACGCCAGGTTGAGCCTGGCTTGGGTGGGAGGGGAGCCGGGGTCAGATGGATAGTCTCCAAGTCCTCGCGCTCCCCAAGCCCAGGAGCACTGCTCGGGAGCTGGGACGGCAAGCTGCCGAAGCACAACCCCCTCCGCATGTCCCATCGCTCAGATGGCGTCCAAGAGGCCATGATTAGGGGCAGACGGCTCCAAACACAGGACGAACGACGGTGCCCCTCTGCTCTCAGACACCTGACTGAGGTGACAAACTCACTCCCTTTGGTCATGAAAAATATCCGCAACTCAAGCGGGGTCGGGGTGTGCGTGGGTACGAGAGGGTCATCTGAGAGACCATCCGCTAGGCAAAGGACTGAATGCAAAAGCAAACAGGAGTCTTGGGCTGGGGTGAAAGTGGGGTAAGACGGCCCGGCCCAGAAGGAACAAAGCAGTCCCGAGAACGGGGCGCACTCCTGCCCAGCATTCAGGGTCCCCTGCCTGGCGGTCCCGGACCTTTGCAGAGCTGAGAACCGGAGGTGCGGGGGAAGACCCCTCCCCCGACTCCCGCTCCAAAGCGCCCCTCATTCGGACAGCGCGGAGGATCCTATCCCGGGGACTCGCTGCCCTGAGGTCCCGGGCCTGGAACAAAGGGTGGGGTGCCCTCCTCCCGCTCGCCGCCGGGCGCCCCTCTCGCCCGCCCGCCTGGAGCCGGACCCCAGCCCGTGGCCGCGCCTCATTAGCAACACAAAGCCGGGGATCGGGCGGCCTCTTTCAATCCAGCCGGGGGCAGCCGGACGCGCGCCCCAGGAGGGAGGCAGGAGGGCGGGAGCAGACGGGATCCCAGACCTGTCGCGCACGCCACGGTCGGAGAGCAGGCAAGTCGGCGTGGGCTCCACTGCCGGCGAGCACCTGTGCCCCCCGCGCTTTGGGAAACAGCGAGAAACTCGCTGTCCTCTCCTTACCCTCCAGCCACAGGTGTCGGCGCCCCGCGCTCTGCTGGAGCCGCCTGCAGCCACGGCCAGCTGCGAGCCGTTGAGGCAGGCGTTGACCGTGAAGAAGACCGAGCAGAGCTGCAGCCACGGGGCCATGGCCGTGCGCTCGCCCAGCCGGGCCCTAGTCTGCTCCCGGGCTGCTTGCCGCTGGCCAGCCCGGAGTGGGCGGTGGCGCCGGCAGCCGCGGCTGAGCGGTCAGCACCACTGGGCATGCGCTGCGGATCCTAGCGCCGCCCCTTCCCCCCGGTGCCCGCCTCTAGGCTCGTACTTCAGGTTTTGGCCCCGCCCCCCCGAGTCTGGCTTGGTGACTGCAGCCAAGAAATTAAAAGATGCTTGGACCTTGGAAGAAAAGCTATGACAAACCTAAACAGCGTATTAAAAAGCAGAGACATTACTTTGCCGACAAAGTACAGTCAAAGTTATGGTTTTTCCAGTAGTCATGTATGGATGTGACAGTTGGATCATAAAGAAGGCTGAGCGCAGAACTGATGCTTTTGAACTGTGGTGTTGGAGAAGACTCTTGAGAGTCCCTTGGACAGCAAGGAGATCCAGCTAGTCAGTCCTAAAGCAGATCAACCCTGAATATTCATTGTAAGGACTGATGCTGAAGCTGAAGCTCCAGTACTTTGGCCACCTGATTAGAACAGCCGACTGACTCACTGGAAAAGACCCTGATGCCAGGAAAGATTGAGGGCAGGAGGAAAAGGGACCGACAGAAGATGAGATGTTTGGATGGCATCAATGACTCAATGGACATGAGTTTGAGCAAACTCTGTGAGATAGTAAAGGGTAGGGAACCCTGGCGCACTGCTGTCCATGGATCGCAGAGAATTGGACATGACTTAGCGACTGAACAACTCTCCTTTTCGGCCCCACCAGGATCTCTAAGCCATGCCCCTACAGCCAATCTCCAACTGACTTCGAAAAAGATTTTTTTCCATGTGATACCTTCTCCCTGCAAAACTCAGGAAACCCCCCAAAATATGATAACAATGTTTAAATAATAATTTACAACCACCTCTTGAATCCTCTCAAACACACCTAAAAGTGTATTACTGTTATCCCAGTTTTCAGCATGGAAAAGCTAGGGTAATGAATGTGGTGGTTAGACAAATCCTGGCTGAGACCTCAGACAAATGACTTTTTCTCTCCCCATTATTGTTCCTTCCCCCCAAAAAACTGGAATAACAGAGTAAGTGTCTTATGCTGGGGAGGATTCTATTGGTCAACACAAACAACTATTCAACAAATGCTACAATCTACTATTAACTGATTCGGATAAAGTCATACAGCTGGTACCTGCCAGACAAGAAATTCAAATCCAGATTAGCAAAAACAATACTATTTACCACTACACTTGTCAGACTTTAACTCTTGTGAAGTGGGTAGTACTTCTGCTTGGAAAAGGAAGCTGAGGCTAGGAGAAGTGGAGTAACCAAGATCACCTGACTTCACCACAAGCCCCCTCCCCCTTTGTCTTGTCTCTGTGCCCTTGAATCCCATCTCTTCACATTTCTCCATTGTCCTGTCCCTCATATATGCCACCACCCCCACATTCTCCACAACAGCTTCCAAAGGGCTTTTCTTGCTTCCACTTTTGCCCCAAATACAATGCATTTCTCCACGTTGGATCCAGAGTGAGCCCTAAAGAGGCGTCAGACCACTGCCTTCTCCTGATTAAAAATCTTCCGCAGTGGTTTTTATTCAATGGCATTTGGAATAAAATCTGTCCTGACCTCTTCCTCTCCCGTGTCATCTCTTCCTACTCTGCCTTCACTACTTGGCTCCAGCTATAATGATCTCCCCACTCAACCCCATCTTGGTTTTCCAGTCTCAGTCAACCTTAAAGACTCGCACCTCTGCCAGTCCAACAAGGCAGTCTCCTCTACATGACTCTCTCCTTCTTCCAGAATCTCTCCAGTCTCCTATATGCCTGGCCTTCATGTGCTGACAGACAGCTCAGCTGCTGCTAACACTGGGTCCCTGTATTTTCCATTGTGGCTCCACCACACCCTGCCCATACTTTGAACTTAAAACTCTGCAGAGGCAGGGTGGCCCCCACCGCCCCCCCCACCCCCCCCCACCCCCGCCAACCACAGCTTTGTAAGCTACCCTCATGGAGAAAAGTGGGCTAGCAGAACTCCTAGCAACTGACTTTGGAATCAGGGGGCTGAGCCAGCAACACCTGAACTGGAGGCTGGAAATGGGAGACAATGGTTGCCCAAAGAAGAACCTGGTGTTGCCACCAGAGAAAGAAAGGGAGGATGGGTACTGGGTTCCCAAATTACATCTACCAGAAGACTCAGGTGCTGAGATTTCCTGTTCATGTGCATCACTGGACAGGGAAATGTCTTATTTTTCATCTCATCACCAGGATATTTAGGAATTCAGCCAAACCCAGCATCACACTTCTTTGGTCATCCAGAAGAACCAGGATCCACAGAAGGCTAACTCCAGGGTGGCCTTCTCTGAATAGACCTCATGCAGACTGCAAGGAGATCAAACAAGTCAATCCTTAAGGAAATCAGTCCTGAATATTCATTGGAAGCACCGATGCTGAAGGTGAAACTCCAATACTTTGGACACCTGATGCAAAGAGCTGACTCATTAGAAAAGACCTTGTTGCTGGTTTGAAAGACTGAAGGCAGGAGGAGACGGGGGCGACAGAACATGAGATGGTTGGATGGTATCACCAACCTGATGGACATAAGACTGAGCAAGCTCCAGGAGTTGGTGATGAGCAGGGAAGTCTGGTGTGCTGCAGTCCACAGGGTCACAAAGAGTTGGACACAGCTGAGCGACTGAACTGAATAGAACTGAACTCCCTGTTAGTCCAGTGGCTAGGACTCTTCCCTTCCAAAGCAGGAGCCCTGCGTTCAACCTCTGGTCAGGGAACTAGATCCCACATGCCGCAATGGAGAGTTTGCAGTTAAAGTGCTACAGCTAAAGATCCCATAGGCTGCAATGAAGATTGAAGACCCCATGTGCCAAAACTAGGACCCAGTGCAGAGCCAAATACTTTTTCTTAAATCACCAAACTGCTCAACATCTCACAGTAGTCTTAACTGGCTTTTCTGGTTGCTAATGAGGTGGACCATGTTCTCATGTACTTAGAGACCATTTCCATTTCTTTCTTTCTTCCAGAGTTGGACCCCAGAAAGAGGATTAGTATTTGGAGCTTATGATAGAGGGAGTCTTATGAAGTGGGGAGTAGGGGAGAAGAGAGCAGTTCTTCCCGAGTTTCACTCACATCACCAATCACGACATGACTGAGTCACTGGGAAAGGGTCTTACATCCTTTCTAGCCTCCACACCCACTGACTTTTGAGTTCCCTCCTGCCCACAGTTCACTGACCAATCTGGTAACTGATGGCCTCTGAAAAGATGCTACAGAATTCAGAGAGTGCTCCAACTTTTCTAAAGGAGAACAGAGGACACAAGAAAGAAAAGGCCTAAGTGTCTACTCTAAAATGTGGTTAGAATGACATCCCTCCAGACCAGGGCCTGAGAGGCCCTTCTGTTTGCTTTCTAGGGAGGCCATAAGCATGCATGTCGGGGGTGGGGATGGGACAGGAGAACCACATACATCAAAGGGTCAAATTTGGTCAGGAAATAAAGGCAATAAATTGGCATTTGGCAACATCTGCCAGTACTGGTCTTCTTCAGTGATTCTTCTCCTTTCATCCCCTTTTTATTCTGACCCTTTAGAATATTTGTGCGGCTGTAGGAAATGAGCCTCTATCCTAGCAACAGATAAAATGAGGGGGGCTGGATCCCCTCAAGGCCTCCATGGGCCATCCTTCCTCTAGGTCACAGCAGAGCCTAGTTTTGTAGGTGACCAGAGGATGAAGAGCCCTCCCCCCCAACAATACAACACATGGTCTCCTGGTATCAGCCACCACAGCTAGGGCTGTCTGTGGCCCAGTCACAATTTATGCCAGCCCTCACCCCTTACCGACCGTCTGCTTCACCCCTCTGCCTCCAGTGCCCTGCCTGACACACATCAGTGGGCAAGGAACTGTGGCTGCCTCCATCTCTGCTTGGAATGAAAGCTGGGGATTAAACAGATTAAATCACCTTAAGCTGTTGATGAAATACAAATAAATATATTTTTCCAGTATACCTAGAACCTAACCAGATAAGGGGAAAAAAAAAAAAATCCTTAACAGGAGGATTGGATTTTGTTAGGAGTCAAATTACCCCTTGAAACGTAAGAAAGGATAAAGTGATCATGCAAACAATTTGTATCCTGAGTCATTTTCGGCTGAGAAGGACTAGAAACCATTTTAGGAACGGTGGTTAGAAGTGGAAGGGCCAAAATTCTAACTTATTTTTGGTATTGTGATGTATATGTATTATGCACTAATCCAGGCATTAAAGGTAAGGTGTGTGCTCCACCCCGTGTCCCAGCAGGCTGAGGCGCAAGTTTCCCTGGGCTTTGGGGAGAGTAGGAGGAGGAGCGCTGGTGCCCTCCTGAGAGTCCCACCGATGCCAATCCGATTCCGGACACAGTCTTGGCTAGAACTGAGTAGTTGTCATCATTTCCACTTCACAGATGGGGAAGCCGAGACTCGGCCAGGAGCTCCCAGACTCATCTGATCCCCAAACTTTGCCTGGGGCGCTGGTCCGCATTCTTCCCAAGACGGCACTGGCGCCGCTCAGACTGCCCAGAGGCCGGGGGCTGGGACGCGCGGAGGACCCGGAGCGGACGACCCAACCTCGCGCTCCGAAATCCCCGGACACGGATCCTCAGTGCCGCGGCCACTACAAGTTCACGCCTCCACTGCCACTTCCCGTTTCTTTTGAAGCGCGGGGAGCCCAGTCCGCACTGTAGCCGCAAGAGGGCGCGCGTGGTGCAGGTTGGAGATGCCCAAACAATCCCGGACGCGTAGCAGCGAGGACAGTATTTTAGAGCAAAGCCGCGGTGCAGGTGCAAATACTCGCTGGGTTATGTAAAGCTGGTGCTATGTATGAGTGCAAGTAGAGTTCAGGAGGCGGTAAGAAAACAAGGTTAAATATCGGTTTTCAGTAACCATGTGGCTTTGGGCAATTCACTAAACCTCTGGTTGTCACCATTCTTAATGGTCACGTGGGAATGACAAGGATGCAGACTTCAGTTACTCAGTCCTGTCCAACTCTTTGTGACCCCCGTGGACTGCAGCACACCAGGCTTATCTGTCCATCACCAACTCCCAGAGCTTGCTCAAACTCGTGTCCATCGAGTCGGTGATGCTATCCAGCCATCCCATCCTCTGTTGGCTCCTTCTCTTCCTGCCTTCAATCTTTCCCAGCATCAGGGTCTTTTACAATGAGTCAGTTCTTCGCATCAGCTGGCTAAAAGTATTGGAGCTTCAGCTTCAGCGCTTCCAATGAATATTCGGGACTGATTTCCTTTAAGATTGACTGGTTTGATCTCCTTGCAGTCCAAGGGACTCTCAACAGTCTTCTCCAACACTACAGTTCAAAAGCACCAATTCTTTGGTGCTCAGCTTTCTTTATGGTCCAACCCTCACATCCATACATGACTACTGGAAAAATCGTAGCTTTGCCTAGACAGACCTTTGTCAGCAAAGTAATGTCTCTGCTTTTGTCTACGCTGGTCACAGCTTTTCTTCCAAGGAGCAAGTATCTTCTACTTTCATGGCTACAGTCACCATCTGCAATGATTTTGAGCCCAAGAAAATAAAGTCTGTCACTGTTTCCATTGTTTCCCCATCTATTTGCCATGAAGTGATGGGACCGAATCCCATGATCTTTGTTTTTTGAATGTTGAGTTTCAAGCCAGCTTTTTCACTCTCCTCTTTCACTTTCATCAACAGGTTCTTCAGTTCTTCTTCACTTTCTGCCATAAGGGTGGTGTTATCTGCATATCTGAGGTTATTGATATTTCTCCCAGGAATCTTGATTCCAGCTTGTGCTTCTTCCAGCCTGGCATTTCGAATGATGTACTCTGCATATAAGTTAAACAAACAGGGTGACAATATACAGCCTTGATGTACTCCTTTCCCAATTTGGAACCAGTCTGTTGTTCCATGTCCTGTTCTGTTGATTCTAGAACTGCATACAGATTTTTCAAGAAGCAGGTTAAGTGGTCTGGTATTCCCATCTCTTTTAAGAATTTTCCAGTTTGTTGTGATCCACACAGTCAAAGGCTTTGGTGTAGTCAATAAAGGAGAAGTAGATATTTTTCTGGAACTCCCTTGCTTTTTTGATGATCCAATGGATGTTAGCAATTTGATCTCTGGTTCCTCTGCCTTTTCTAAATCCAGCTTGAATATCTGGAAGTTCTCAGTTCATGTACTGTTGAAGCCTCACTTAGAGAACTTTGAGCATTACTTAAGTAACATGTGAGATGAGTGCAATTGTGTGGTAGTTTGAACATTCTTTGGCATTGCTTTTCTTTGGGACTGGAATGAAAACTGACCTTTTCTAGTCCTGCGGCCACTGCTGAGTTTTCCAAATTTGCTGGCATATTGAGTGCAGCACTTTCACAGCATCATCTTTCAGGATTTGAAATAGCTCACTTGGAATTTCATCACGTCCACTAGCTTTGTTTATAATGATGTTTCCTAAGGCTCACTTGACTTCACATTCCAGGATGTCTGGCTCTAGGTGAGTGATCACACCATCATGGTTATCTGGGTCATGAAGATTTTTTTGAATAGTTCTTCTGTGTATTCTTGCCACCTCTTCTTATTATCTTATGCTTCTGTTAGGTCCATACCATTTCTGTCCTTTATTGTGCCTATCTTTGCATGAAATGTTCCCTTGTATCTCTAATTTTCTTGAAGAGATCTCTAGTCTTTCCCATTCTATTGTTTCCCTCTATTTCCTTGCATTGATCACTGAGGAAGGCTTTCTTATCTCTCCTTGCTATTCTTTGGAACTCAGAATTCAGATGGATATATCTTTCCTTTTCTCCTTTGCTTTTCGCTTTTCTTCTTTTCACAGCTATTTGTAAGGCCTCCTCAGATAACCATTTTGCCTTTTTGCATTTCCTTTTCTTGGGGATGGTTTTGATCACTGCCTCCTGTATAATATCATGAACTTCCATCCATAGTTCTTCAGGCACTCTATCAGATCTAACCCCTTGAATCTATTTGTCATTTCCACTGTATAATCATAAGGGATTTGATTTAGGTCATACCTGAATGGTCTACTGGTTTTCCCTACTTTCTTCCATTTAAGTCTGAATCTGGCAATAAGGAGTTCATGATTGGAGCCACAGTCAGCTCCTGGTCTTGTTTTTTCTTAACTGTATAGAGCTTCTCCATCTCTGGCCGATTTCGGTGGGTTTTTGTAAATCTGAAGTAAGCCCATGTCTATGAGGGTGCCTGAATGTGTTACTGATGCAGGAGCTATGGCTATAGACCAGCAGCTGATGGAGGCAGGCCCAGGGGAAGCTGCAAACCAGAAAGTAACTAGGGCAGATGGCCACCTCTTGTCTCCTTCCAGGACTCACCCCCTGGTTTGGCTCTGCATTAGACTGGAAGGCTATGCACCATATCCTGTTTACTATTCATTCATTCAACAAGTGCTCATGGAGTCCCTGCCCTTTGTCAAGCATTATGCCAGAAGCTGGAGACTGGTGTGAACAGCACAGACACTGTCCCCAGGACACTGCTCCACGTGTCATAGAACCAACAAGCAAACATTCCATGGGGGACACTGGCGCTATTAAAATAATCACATGCCCAGGGAAAATTACAAGTAGGTGAGTTGCTTCTAAAGAAGTGATGCCTAAGCTAAGGTTCCAAGTATAAGAGTTACCAGGGCAAAGGTGAGGGAAAAAGAATATGGCCAAAGGTGAGGGAAGAGGAAGAGTATTCTGAGTAGAGGGAACAGCACATGCAAGGGCCCTGGGGCATCAGAGAACGCGGCATCTTCAAGGAACCAAAAGAGGCCAGTGTTGGAGAGCAGGGAGGTGTAGGAAAATAACCAGCAGGGATATGCAGATGGACTTTCATGCCCTGTTTTCAACCTGAGAGTACCCAGTAACTTCCAAAAGGTTTAAGGGCAATGGCGGGGCTGTATTTTGAAGAAGTCCCTGTATCCCAAATGCTGAGTGCAGAGTACTGCCTGGCATGTTCTCACCATTTGACACATACTTGTTAAATGAATGAATACCCAGGATCATGGCTGAAGTTCTTGGACTTAATGTCTTGCATGCAAAAATAATTAAAACAAAAATAAACTGAAAATATATTAAAGACCTAAATGTAAGGCCAGACATCTCAGAGGAAAATATACACTTAGCAGTCTTTGACATAAATCTCAGAAAGATCTTTTTTGACCCACCTCCTACAGTAATGAAAATAAAAACAAAAATAAACAAATGGGACCTAATTAAACTTAAAAGTTTATGCACAGCAAAGGAAACCATAAACAAGACGAAAAGACAACCCTCAAAATGGGAGAAAATACTTACAAACGAAGCAACTGACAAGGGATTAAACTCCAAAATACATAAATAGCTCATGCAGCTCAGTACCAAAAAACAAACAACCCAATCAAAAAATGGGCAGAAGACATAAATAAACATTTCTCCAAAGAAGACATACAGATGACCAAGAGGCACATGAGAAGATGCTTAGCCTCACTGACTATTAGAAAAATGCAAATCAAAACTACAATGAGGTACCACGCTCCACTGATCAGAATGGCCATTATCAAAAAATCTACAGACAATAAATGCTGGACAGGATGTGGATAAAAGGGAACCCTCTTACACTGTTGATGGGAATGTAAACTGATAAAATCACTCTAGAGAACAGTATGGAAATTCTTTAAAAAACTAAAAATAGAAATACCATAGGACCCAGCAATCCCACTCCTGGGTATATACCTGGAGAAAACCATCATTCCAAAAGATACATGCACCCCAATGTTCACGGCAGCACTGTTTACAACAGCCAAGATATGGAAACAACCTAAACGTCCGAAGATGAAGGAATGGATAAGGAAGAAGTAGCACAGATATACAATGGAATGTTACTCAGCCACAAAAAGGGGAACATGTGCGCCATTTGCAGAGACATGGATGGACCTAGAGACTGTCATATAGAGGGAAGTAAGTCAGAAGGAGAAAAATATCATATATTAATGCATATATGTGGAACCTATAAAAATGGTACAGATGATCTTATTTGCAAACCAGAAATAGAGACACAGATGTGGAAAGCAAACATATGGACACCAAGTGGAGGAAGGAGGTGCAGGGATGAATTAGGAGACTGGGATTGACACATATACACCACTACTATGTTCAGTGCGGATAACTAATGAGGACCTACTGCTAGCAGCAGCAGCAGCAGCACTTACTTATAACGTTTGTAAGACATCAGTTCAGTTCAATTTAGTCGCTCAGTCATATCCAACTCTTTGTAACCCCATGAATGGCAGCACGCCAGGCCTCCCTGTCCATCACCAGCTCCCAGAGTTCACTCAAACTCACATCCATCGAGTCGGTGATGCCATCCAGCCATCTCATCCTCCGTTGTCCCCTTCTCCTCCTGCCCCCAATCCCTCCCAGCATCAGTCTTTTCCAATGAGGTGGCCAAACTACTAGAGTTTCAGCTTTAGCATAATTTCTTCCAATGAACACGCAGGACTGATCCCCTTTAGAATGGACTGGTTGGATCTCCTTGCAGTCCAAGGGACTCTCAAGAGTCTTCTCCAACACCACAGTTCAAAAGCATCAATTCTTTGGCGCTCAGCTTTCTTTATAGTCCAACTGTCACATCCACACATGACCACTGGAAAAACCATAGCCTTGACTAGATGGACCTTTGTTGGCAAAGTAATGTCTCTGCTTTTGAATATGCTGTCTAGGTTGGTCATAACTTTCCTTCCAAGGAGTAAGCGTCTTTTAATTTCATGGCTGCAATCACCATCTGCAGTGATTTTGAAGCCCCCAGAAATAAAGTCACCCACTGTTTCCACTGTTTCCCCATCTATTTGCCATGAAGTGATGGGACCAGATGTCATAATCTTAGTTTTCTGAATGTTGAGCTTTAAGCCAACTTTTTCACTCTCCTCTTTCACTTTCATCAAGAGGCTCTTTAGTTCTTCTTCACTTTCTGCCATAAGGGTGGTGTCATCTGCATATCTGAGGTATAGATAAATACTATTTGATTCTATTTATACGAAATAGTCAAATCCATAGAGTCAGAAAGTTCACTGGTAGGAACTTCCCTGGTGGTACAGTGGAGAAGAATCTGCCCATCAATGCAGGGGACAGGGTCCTGAAAGATTCCACATGCCACAAATCAACTAACACCGCATGTCACAATTACTGAAGACTGTAAACCTAGAGTGTATGCTCCGCAACAAGAGAAGTCACCACAATGAGAAGCCCCGCACTACAACAGAGTAGCCCCCACTTGCCACAACTAGAGAAAGCCTGAGAACAGCAATGCAGACCCAGTGCAACCAAAAATAAAGACAGAAACACTGGTAGATGCCAGGGACCAGGGGCGGGGGTGGGGAGGAGGAATGGGAAGTCAGTGCTTAATGCGGACAGTGCTTCAGTTAAGGAAAGTGAAAACCCTGGGGGTGGTTGACGGTGAGAGTTGCACAA
Source organism: Ovis aries (assembly GCF_016772045.2). Taxonomy (NCBI): domain Eukaryota; kingdom Metazoa; phylum Chordata; class Mammalia; order Artiodactyla; family Bovidae; genus Ovis; species Ovis aries. Next base: position 44,020,533 of record NC_056072.1, on the reverse strand, counting down.
CAATGTCAGTGTACTTAGTGCCCCTGAATGGTACAGTTAAAATATGGTTAAAATAATACATTTTATAGTATGTGACTTTCACCACAGTAAAAAAAGAAATTATTTTATTTTTAAAAAGCCTAGAAAAACATCCAACCCAATTAAAGCTCTAAATCATGCAAGTAAAATAAAAGGTCTAAATTTTTCTTACTGTCTTTTAAGATTATCTCTACGGTAGAGTCTTTTATTGTTTTTAATAAGGTTATTTTGTAGAACAACTGTAGATTTACAGAAAAATTGATAGGATAGTACAGAGACTTCCCATATATCCTGCCCCTAGTTTCCTGTATTATTAACATATCATTGATACATCAGCATGAGACATTTGTTACAATTAGTGAACCAATACTGATAAAGTATCATTAACGAAAGTCTGTACTTTGTTCAGATTTCCTTAGCTTTTACCTCTCATCCCTTGTCTGTTCTAGCATTCCATCCAAGATACCACACATTTAGTTGCCTTGTCTCTGGGTCCGCTTGACTACTGACAGCTTCTCACACTTCCTCATATTTGATGATCTTGACAATTCTGAAGAGCATCAATTAGGTATGTCGTAGAAGGCCCATCTATTGGGAATTGCCTGCTGTTTTTCTCGAGATTAGACTGAATATTATTATTTTTCCCTTTAATCAAGATTATATGTGTACAAACTTTAAAACGTCTTACCAGTACTAATAGATGTATAATGAAAAACCAATCCTCTGAACTGTCCCTTGCCAATCTCACTCCCGAGAGCATAAGTGTGTGCTAAGTCACTTCAGTCATGTCCAGCTCTTTGCAACCCTATAGACTGTAGCCCCAGGCTCCTCTGTCCATGGGATTTCCCAAGCAAGAATATTGGAGTGGGTTCCCGTTTCCTATTCCAGGGCATCTTCCCAATCCAGGGACAGAACCCACGTCTCCTGTGTCTCATGCACTGACAGCACCACCTGGGAAGCCCCACAGCACCCTCCACTTCAACAATTTTAGCTGTTTCCTGGCATTTGCTGCCATATTTCTAAATCCTATGCTGATCTTACCTTTTTTTAATACATATTGTATATTTTTTTAACTTGTTGTGCATAGCCCATTAACAACGCGTAATAGTTTCAGGTGAACAGCAAAGGGACTCAGCCATACATATACATGTATCCATTCTCCTTCAAAACCCCCCTCCCATCCAGGCTGCCACAACACTGAGCAGAGCCCCCTGTGTTATAATCAACAAGGTCCTTGTTGGTTACCCATTTTAAATACAGCAGTGTGTACATCCCAAACTCCCTAACTATCCCTTCCCTCCATCCTTCCCCTCCCCCTCACCACCAGCAACCATAACCGTAAGTTTGTTTTCTAAGTCTGTGAGTCTCCTTCTGTTTTGTATGATCTCGCCTTTCTTGACAGACCAGTTTAGACACTGGCTCCTAACTTCCTGCTCTTCGTGAGACGTGAGAATCATGCTCTCTTTAAAACCCTTCTTCTAGCTGCCCATTGAGGTGTGAGCTGGATGTCTTCCCCCAGCGCTTCCAGATCCGCTCTGACCACATCACCAGGCTCTTTTCCAGGGCTTCTGGGTGGGTTGGGCTACTGTGGGGTGTAGGAAGGCAACTGGGGGACAGGGAGAGTGAGCAGAGGTGTGTGCACCCCCAGCTGCCTCTGTGGGGCTGCTTTGGGGGGCTGCATCCTTGGCTCCACTCTCAGCACCCTCTCCATTTAGTTCCCCCGCCCTCACTCCGGTTTCCGACAACTGCTCCTCCACTCTGCCTTCTTGGGTTTGGCGGAGTGGGGGTAATGGCCCTCCCTTGGAGTCTCTTTTCACTGCTCGGGCAGTCTCTTCTCTGAAATTCTCCTCAAATTATCCCCATTTAAGAGCTGTTTCTTGTGGGGATTACTATTTTAGTTAAATCAATATTCAGTGTGTATGTTATGAAGACCACAGAAAACATTATTCACCTTTAAGGCAAATAGTGTTTGGTGATAGAATTTCCTTTCTTGACACAACTGCCTTGGGGTTTTGTATGGGTACTTACTATTTAGGCTTCCCTGGTGGCTCAGATGGAAAAGAATATGCCTGCAGTGCCGGAGACCAGGGTTCAGTCTCTTGGTTGGGACCATCCCCTGAAGAAGGGAATGGCTACCCACTCCAGTATTCTTGCCTGAAGAATTCCATGGACACAGGATCCTGGTGGGCTACAGTCCATGGGGTCGCAAAGAGTCAGACACAACTGAATGACTAACACTTTCACTTAGTATTTACCTAAAGGCATTTGTTTTGTGTAATGCCCCCCTTACTAAATCTTCCCATACAGTTTTCCACATCGGCTGGAGCACGAGCTTTTCTCCCAATTCTATTTTATTCCAGGAGTCTTGCCCACGGAGTCCCCATGTTCCTGCCCCAGTCAGGCGTGGGTGTTCTCAAGGTTGGCTGCCCAGCTGTCATTTCCTTCTTCTCTCTCGTGCTGGAATCATAGATACTTTTTCTTTCTGGGTTTTCTCACTCATTTTGGTGACATATCTTTCATTAGCTTCTTGAGAAAAGGTGTGGAGGTAAATTCTGTGAGACCCTGCACATCTAAAACATCTTTATTAAACATTCAGTTCAGTTTAGTCGTTCAGTCGTGTCTGACTCTTTGCGACCCCATGGACTGCAGCACGCCAGGCCTCCCTGTCCATCACCAACTCCCAGAGCTTACCCAAACTCATGTCCATTGAGTCGGTGATGTGATTCAACCATCTCATCCTCTGTCATCCCCTTCTCCTCCTGCCTTCAATCTTTCCCAGCATCAGGGTCTTTTCAAATGAGCCAGATTAATAATTTGGGTATTGAATTTTGTGTTGAAAGTGATTTTCCCCTGGACTATTGAAGGCATTACTCATCTGTCTTTTGGCTCTTGAGGTTGCGGTTTAAGAATTCGATGACATTTTTTTATACCTGGTCCTTCAAAAGTCATTCTGTCTGTCTCTGAGCATTAAATGGCTCTGTTTATCCCCTTTGTAAAGAAGTTCCACAGGGGTGAGTCTCTTAATTCACTGTACCCCCTGGCTTCTGGGAAATTCTTTTGAGCATTTATTTTCTTTTTATTTATTTATCTTGGCTATGCCCTGTGGCATGTGGGATCTTAGTTCCCTGACCTGAGATCAAACCTGGGATCTTGGCAGTGAAGCCGAGTCCTAACCACTGGACCTCCAGGGAAGCCCTTTCTGAGTCTTTCTTTGCTATCTTCCTCCTTTCCTCTCCCTCTGCTTACTCTCTTTTTGGAAATCCTACAGTTGGAAGATAAGTATGCTAAGTTTATCTTCCAATTTTCTTTTCTCTGTCTTTAATTTAGTTCTCCAACCAGGGATTGAACCTTGGCCCTTGGCAGTGAAAGCACCAAGTCCTAACCATTAGACTGCCAGGGAATTTCCTTTCCTCCAATCTTCTCATCATTATCAACTATTTCCCATCTCCTAGTCACTTTATTCCATGCTTTGGAACATTTCAACTAGATCTTCAAACTCTCATGAATTTTTGTTTCAATTATTGCATTTTTTGATATCCCTTAGCAGTTCTTTCTTATTTAATGACCGTCCCTTTTTCAGAACATCCTGTTCTTGCTTAAAGAAGGTAATTTCTTCTCTTATCTCACTGAGACATAGCTTTATTATTCTTCAGTTTCCTCCAAATGTCTTTTTAAAGTTTGTTTGAACTTTTCAAATGGAATCCGCTTTTCCTGGCTTCTCTAAAATCCTTTTTAAGGAAATGGACATGTTATGTCAGCAGATTTAAACTGGGCCGTCAGCATCTAGAAACAAAGATCCCCAACAGGTCACATACGTCAAGAGGAAAGAGGCCCTCATGAGCCACTCGAATGAAACATGGTCAATACACATCCTGGAGCAACCACGCCAACTCTTAGTCATTTTATTTCTCCAATTATGGTGCCTAGAATTTTAACCTCCCCATTCACTTTCTACCACCAGATTTGTTGGGGTTTTGTTTTCTTTAGTACCATTTTGAACCTAGATGATATGACTTGTGACACGTATGAATACATTATCAAAACAAGCAGCATTTATATATTCAACTGTTTATTTAGCAAGCATTTACTAAGTGTCTGCTGTGTGCAAGGCAGTGGAAAAGAACACGCTCAAGGCTTTGAGGTCCCTGCCCTGCAGGAACTTACTGTCCAGGGCAGTGCCTCACGCTTAGCAGAGCCCACTGAGCCTGGTAGCAGCCACTGTGCTCCTCATCAGATCAAGGATGTGAGGCTCAGGGAGGTTCCCTGGTTGGCCCGTGACACGTGGCTATTTGGAGACAATGCTGCATCATGAAACTAAATTTTCCTTTCTCACAGTCTGTTTCAAAGCCTGGGGTATAAAGAGAAGCTGGAGAGAATAAACCACAAAAGGAGAGTTCAAAGGACCGGAAGCTGTGCTAGAGTTTTCCAAACAGAACCCATACGATACATTTAGAGAGAAAGACAGATTGATTTACTGTAGGAACTGGCTCACAAGGTTATGGAAACCGAGAAGTCCCATGCCCTGCCCTTTGTAAACTGGAATACCAGGAAAACTGGTGGGGTAGTTCAGGACAAGTCTGAAGGCCAAAGAACTGTGGCTAACTCCCAAACTGGAACTGAAAGGCCAGGAACCAGGAGAGTCCTTGCTAAAGCACAGGAAATGTGACCTCTCAGCCTAGGCCAAGAGAGAATTCACCTTTCCCAACCTTCCAGGCCTAACTGGGCCCTGAAAAGATTAGCTGATGCCCACACCCTGAGGAGGGCCAACTGAGGTACTCAGTTCACCAATTTGAATGGTAATTTCTTCTGGAGACACCCTCACAGGCACAACCAGTGATATTTTACCAGCCATCTGGGCCTCCCTTGGTCTAATCGAGCTGACAGAGGAAATGAGCCCTACCCTCTCCCTACTGCCCCTGGGTTGGGGGGACATCCCATTTACATTTCAGCAGGGACTCACTCAGGCAAGTAGCCAGGAACCGGGGCTCGAGGCATCTGGGGAAACAGGAGGGAGGAGGAAGAAGAGTCACACTGTGCTCCTCTTACAGGTGTTGGAAACATCTTCTCTACTCCTCTGAAGTTAATCCCAGTGGAAGAAAGTCCCCCACGACTGAATAACTTGCACGCCTGGAAGCAGCAGTGGCCACCCAGCGTGTCAGTCTATCTGGCGAGCCCTCCATGGTGTGGGAGGCCCAGTCAGCACTCCTCGGTCGTGAAAAACACAATGCAACCTGACTCTCCGGTCTCTCTCCCAACCTAAGTCTCTGAAGCAGGAAATTCTACAGTTAAATGTCACTAGAGATGGAGCAAGAAAGGGTAGATTGCAAAAGCAGCAACACAGCAAGGTGTTGAGCCAAGTTCATGGGCAAGAGAAGTCAGCCTCACACCACCAACAAAAAGGCACATACCCTGCCTGCCAAGGGTCTTCCCCTCCTGTGTGAGCCCCGCCCTGAGGATGCAGGTCAGACAACGAGCCTCTGGCATCCCTGCCCCTTGGTGGAATCTCCTGCAGATGAGCCCAGATTGGGGCTCAGGGGAGGGCAAGCGGGAGGGAGAATGGTTCTCTGCAGTGGTCAGACGATGGCTTCCACTGGCCTTCTCCAGTGTATATGCACAGACATGGAAACCTAAGATAAATTCTTCCCTCGCTGCTGGCTGCTGTTATATAATGTTTCACAGTGTCTCCCTGGCAGTCTCTCCAAGCAATCTCATTTATTGTCTTAGTGTTGTTCATGACTTTGTTGATGACTTCCAGCTTTGTTCATGACTTCCAAGCTGCTTTCTGTAACACTGAGCTGCATGTACACTGGCTACTCTTGACATAGCTTGCACCTTTAAAAGTACGCATATATTATCAAGGCTTACGTTGAGAATGGTGTACAGTGCCACAGACTAGATTCCTTTAAAAAAAAGAAACTGGGAACATTTTAAAAAAATGTTTCTGAATTAATTTTAAGCTTACAGACAAGTTGCAGAATTAGTTTAAATAGTACCAGTATACTTGCCACCCAGCTTCCCCTACCGATAACCTCTTATATAACTAGAGCAATTATCAAAACCAGAAGCTTCACATTGATGCAACACTACCTCGTAATCTACAGATGCTATTGGAATTCCACCAATTTTCCTACAAATGTCCTCTCTTTTAAAAAATAAATTTAAAGAAATTTAAATTCTTTTAAATTTTAAATTTAAATTTTAAACTTTAAATTATTTTTTAAAAATTTTAGATTTATAGAAAATTGAGAAGATATCAGAGTTCTTTCATATACCTCACACCCAGTTCCCTTTTTTAAACATCATATATTAGTGTGATACACTTGCAGCCATAAATGAAACCAATATTGGTACATTATTATAAAATAAACACCAGACAGACTAGAGAGGCACACTCAGTGTGACTATTTGTGACCAACTTTTTGTGACCCCATGGACTGTAGCCCACCAGGCTCCTCTGTCCATGGAATTCTCCAGGCAAGAATACCAGAGTAGGTTCCATTTCCTACTCCAGGGAACCTTCCTGACCCAGGGATCAAACCCGACTCTCCTGCGCTGGCAGGTGAATTATTTACCACTGTGCCACCTGGGAAGCCCCTTATAACTATAGCTCATGCTTTATTCAGATTTCTTTTGTTTTTATCTAATGTCACTTTTCTGTTCAAGGATCCCATCTAAATATCACATTACCTTATATCTAGTTTCATATCCTTCTTAGACACCTCTTGGCTGTGACAGTTTTTTCAGAGTTTCACTTTCCCATTTTTATTTTATATACAAGTTACTGAAGTTAATGTTACAGTTGTCTGTGAAGTTCCCCGGCCAGGGATGGAACCTGAATACCCTGCTGTGGAAACATGAAATGCTAAGCACTGGATGCCAGGGAAGTTTCTAGTTCAGTCTTTAAGTAACTGTATATTCAGTGGAATTGTGAATGAATTTGAATTTAAAGGGTAAATAACATAGCCAGAAATGGATACAAAAACTGTTGGGATTGTGTGTGTCTTCAATTTGTAGACAGCATGAAAGCTTCTTCTTTTTTTTTTTTTTTTTTTTTGGCCATGTGGTGCAGGCATACGGATGGGATCTCAGTTCCCCAACCAGGGATCTAACCTGTGCCCCCTGCAGTGAAAGTGCAGAGTCTTTAACCACTGAACTGCCAGGGAAGTTCCACTTCTTCATTTCTAAGATTAAAAAGTTGTTTCTTGTTAGGTGAAATTAGAGAAAGATTTTGTTGCATGAGAGTTCAAACGTGTAAAAAGGAGCATATGAAAGGTGAGCAGACAAAGGGGTGGACTCTGCCAGTTATCAATTTATTGCCTCTCAAATCTAAAGTTCATTTTTCATGACTTAACATGCAGAAATGGAGCTGATTCTTTATTTTCTTTCATCAGCTGGCACCATGTTAAACAGTGGAGGGCTACAAAGAGACATTGCAGCAAGAGGAGGAAGGCCTGGTCTGGTGTGTTCCTTCTGGCAGGCACCTGCAGTGTGGGCTGCTTTTCCTAGCACTCAGCTACTAAGGCATAGATGGCTTTTCCAGCTCCCCACTTTGTAGACACCTTCCCCAATACCAGATTGGAGCAGCTGGGCTCCTGCTGTGCACGGCAGTCAGAAATTCCAGTGTCCAGCAGCCTCCCCTGGCACCCCTTTTGGGCAGTTTCATAGCAGAATGACTCCAGTGAGACAGCTCCCCGTGAACTGTATTCCTGGGACCATAATGGATGGGTTTCTAGCAGGTTCTGACAGGGCAGCACTCACCATTCAGTGGTCTATAGCTGAGACCTTTCCTGTATTCGTTAGGGTTCTCTCTTAGGGCTACTTCTCAGCAGCCAATTCTTCATTTCTCCAACCTCTTGCTATAGTTATTAACACTATATATTAACCTTTCCTCGTTCAAGTAACTGTGCGGTTTCTGTCTCCTAGTTGGACCCAACTGGTCTTCACATAAAATAGTTTCAGATTTGCTAACTCATTCCTTTTTAAGAATCATAGAAAGAAATACTCAGTAATTAAACCATGATCTTTATGTGCAGCTCTTTTCATCTTTAGTCTTCCAGTATTCAGTCAAAATATTGTTTTTCAGAGTTACTTATATTAGGTCTTTTCTTCCCTATTCCTCCCATGGTCATATTAGTTACTTGTAATACATTTAGAGTCCTTACTGCCAGTGTTCCATTTGGAATTCTCTCCTCATCCTGGTTGATGTGAATTATTCACTTATTCTTGGAGTCTATGAACCATTACCCCGGTTCCATGAAAGGGTACGGGTATACTCCTATAAGGGGTTTCCCAGGTGGCACTAGTGGTGAAGCATCTGTCCACCAATGTAGGAGACCCAAGAGATGTGAGTTCAATCCCTGGGTCGGGAAGATCCCCTGAGGAGGGTATGGCAGCCCACTCCAGTATTCTTGCCCGGAGAAACCCATGGACAGAGGAGCCTGGCGGGCTGCAGTCCACGGGGTCACAGAGCCAGAGTCGACTAAGAGGTCGAGTGTGCACAGAAGTGCCCTCCTGCAAGCGCGGTGGTGCCCTCTACCCATTTCCATCTCTTCCTTTCCATCCGGTTCACATCCACACACCTTCGGTAGGCATCCAGTCTTTTCAGCTTCTGACTTAACCTTCTTGGAATTCTTTTACCAGATGATATATGGGGGACTATAGATGAGTCTCAGCCTCCCTAGAGGGCAAAGACTTAGTTTCATATTCCTCCTGTCTTTGCTTTGTTTGAAGGCTGTAAGGGGCGCTCATCCCAAAGCTTAATAAAAAGAAATATTTGCTGAAGCTTACCACTGAAAGTCATGTCGGAGTGCAAATTGGTCATTTTTATTAAAATATATTAATTTCTAGGGACTTCTCTGGTGGTCCTGTGGCTAAGATTCTATGCTTCCAATGCAGGGGATCTCGGGTTCAATCCCTGGTCGGGGAACTAGATCCCATATGCTGCAACTAAAGATCCTGCATGCCACAACAAAGACCCAGCACAGTCAAATAAATAAATATATTTTTTAAATGAATTTCTCATTTCTACCACATTGCCATTCCACTTCTCAATATTTAACCTTGGAGAAAAAAAATCACATTTGTGCACAGGTAGAAGTATACAGACTTATTTTCTGCAACATTGTTTTTCAAGCCAAAAAACCAAACCAGAAACATCCTTAGTATGTATCAATAAGAGACTTGGCTAAAAACATACAATGGGGATAGCCAACCTGGCACAGTATACAATGCAATGGGTTTGTTTGTTTTAACAAAGCAGAGCATGAGAAGCTTAGAAGAAGCTCTAAGACATACTGATGAGTGAGGGGAGGAACTAATTACAGGAAAATAAATATGGTAGAGTATCATTTATGAAAACCAACAGATAAATGAAACAATACCAAATATTTTATGTGGGTACATATATATACGTATAGAAATCTGTAAGAAAAAGATTTAGAAGCATGCATTTCAAACTGAAAAAGTGATTTCATTTGGCAGGGGCTGGGATAGAGGGACTGGATATTCAGGGGACAGGATTTCAAAAGGTACTTTGATCTGTATTGTGCTCACTTTTTCAATAATAATATGTTCATGTGTTATTTGTATAATTAAAAACAAACAAAATGCTGACTATAGTAACTAAATCAGAAAACCTTTGAAAAGGGCCTACAACCTATAGTAGAAACAGATGGCACAGTTAAACAGTCAGTGTGTGCCCTTCTATAGAAAATTCTGGAAAATGACAAGGAGCTACCTCTCTCTCTCCCATAAAATACAAATTCTTTTCTAAAAGTTGCCTGAAACTGAGGCTTGCTGTCTGCTAATAAAAGCAAGTAAGGTGAGTAATACAATAACTTAGAATCTACATGCACAGTGAGTACCACCATATACCGCCCCCCTCCGACCTGTTCTATAGTTAACATCTGACGAGACCTGCTCTCACATTACATCACTAAAGTGTAAAATCCCAGAATACCCTGCTACTTTGATTCTTTTCTCTGCTGAGCTGTAGGATGGATATGCAACCTGAGGAAAGCAACTAATAGCTGAGGACAGAGTCCAGGCACCCCAAGACCTATCCTTTCTATTTCAACCATTTGATGACTGAGGTGAGAAAGGAGACAGCCTTTCTGTATCACGGTTGTTAAATGTGTAACTAAAGGTAAAGGGTATACAGGCCTTCCCTGGTGGCTCAGACGGTAAAGAATCCTTCCGCCAGCAATGTGGGAGACCTGGGTTCAATCCTTGGGTTGGGAAGATGCCCTGGAACAGGAAATGGCAACCCACTCCAGTATTCTTGCCTGGAGAATCCCCATGGACAGAGAAGCCTGGCGGGCTACAGTCTGTGGGGTTGCAAACAGCTGGACACGACTGAGCGACTAAGCATAGAGCACAGCACACAGCACAAAGAGTATTAAAATACCTTCAAGCTTGCATCTATTTTCCTATGGGGAAAAATTAAAAAATAAAAATAAAACTAGAGTCTTAGCCTTATTACATTAAAGGGAAAAAAAGATTAAGATGATAATGAGCCAGAAAGCTAAGTCACTAATCAAAGACAGAAACACAAATACAATTAGTGTTTTGGGCAAGTTGCTCTGAGGATTCTTGGCTAATCCTGAGACTTCCAGAGGCTTCGCATGGGGAGCTGTATTTCAGCCGGGACACAGAAAGGCACTTCCTGCCACTGCTCTCTGTTTTTTTGTGTAGCTTGACTTAAGACCGTGCAAAATAAACAATGGAATCTTGCCCAGGCGTCACATTCCCTTCTGGGAGGAAATTACTATACTGGTGTTTCAGCTCCTCTGTTTTGGAGTATATTTTCTGGTATTTTAATTTTTAAATCCCCTAGTCCTTCTCCTGCCTTTTAGGAAAATTGTGTTTTCTAACTTTATAGACTCAAAGCTGTACCTTTTGAAAGCCTCTCGTTGACTTAGAAAATCTGCACAAACAGCACAGAAATCAGGCCAAGAGACATTCAACTCCCCCATCGAATGCACATCATTTAAGCACCTGGAATCATGCTTCTTATGCACCGGGAAAAGCACGTTATAAAGCAGCGTGCGTGGTGTGATTCTACTTGTGCAAAGGGCATGTTATTCATGTGGAGAATGTCTGGAAGGAGAGGAGTATCTCGGGGTGGTGGGATGGCTGGCAATTAACTTCTTCTCTGTACTTTCCTGTATGGTTAAAAGTTTAAATATTGAGAATATATAATTTTTATAATTAAAAAGAATATTTTCATTTTGAGGCAATAAAAATGGAGGGTAGGCAATAAAATAACTGGAATAGAAGAAAATGCAAGTAGGAACAACAGGATGCAGTCTGACTGAGGTTCACACTAAGAATCCGCACAGCCTCAGTTGCTTTTCTGTTCCTTATCCATCCCCTCCCAGACCACCATGCCTTCTGGCCTGCACCCTCCTCCAGGAGTCTTTCTGTCTCATCCCCCTGCCTTTTAAAAATTTGTTCTCTATAGAACAGCCATATTCTATAGAGAACTCTGTTATTTAAGGACATAACAGAGTCATGTCCTTGAGGTGAAAATCTGATCTGTAGTTCCCCCCAACTTAAAACCTGCAGTGGTCTCCAGTCACACTAGATAAAAACCCAATCTTGTCACAACCTTGAGGCCCTGACTGTTCTGGCCTTTTGCCCCTTGTCCTTTTGCTCACTTTGTTGATAGTTCTCGGAGTACTCTTTCATGACTCAGGGCCTCTGCATTTGCTGGTCCCAAGTCAAGGCTATGGTTTTCCAGTGGTCATGTATGGATGTGAGAGTTGGACTGTGAAGAAAGCTGAGCCCTGAAGAATTGATGCTTTTGAACTGTGGTGTTGGAGAAGACTCTTGAGAGTCCCTTGGACTGCAAGGAGATCCAACCAGTCCATTCTGAAGGAGATCAACCCTGGGATTTCTTTGGAAGGAATGATGCTAAAGCTGAAGCTCCAGTACTTTGGCCACCTCATGTGAAGAGCTGACTCATTGGAAAAGACTCTGATGCTGGGAGAGATTGGGAGCAGGAGGAGAAGGGGACGACCGAGGATGAGATGGCTGGATGGCATCACAGACTTGATGGACGTGAGTCTGAGGGAACTCCGGGACATGGTGATGGACAGGGAGGCCTGGCATGCTGTGATTCATGGGGTTGAAAAGAGTCGGACATGACTGAGAGACTGAACTGAATTGAACTGAATTGAACTGAACTGAGTCAAGGTTATGGTTTTTCCAGTAGTTGTGTATGGATGTGAGAGCTGGACTATAAAGAAAGCTGAGCGCCAAAGAATTGATGCTTTTGAACTGTGGTGTTGGGGAAGACTCTTGAGAGTCCCTTGGGCTGCAAGGAGATCCAACCAGTCCATTCTAAAGGAGGTCAGTCCTGGGTGTTCACTGGAAGGACTGATGTTGAAGCTGAAACTCCAATACTTTGGCCACCTGATGCACAGAGCTGACTCATTTGAAAAGACCCTGATGCTGGAAAAGACCCTGGGCAGGAGGAGAAGGGGAAGACAGAGGATGAGATGATTGGATGGCATCACCAACTCAATGGACATGCGTCTGAGCAAACTCCGGGAGCTGGTGATGGAAAGGGAAGCCTGGTGTGCTGCAGTCCATGGGGTCACAAAGTGTCGGACATAACTGAGCTGAACTGAACTGAACTGAACTGATGCTGAGACAGCTCTTCCCTAAGCTCCACACATGGTCAAGTCCTGCTCCTCAGGGTCTCTGGGAGTGGGGCCAGAGATCTGCATTTTAAATCAGTACTTCACGGAATTCTCACGCACACTTATGGCTTCCCAGGTGGTGGTAGTGGCAAAGAACCTGCCTGCCAATGGAGGAGACATAAGAGATATGGGTTCGACTGGGTTGGGAAGACCCCCTGGAGGACGAAATGGAAACCTGCTCCAGTATCCTAGCCTCCGTATTCTCATTAATTCCACTCTGTTCTTGCCTGGAGAATCCCATGGACAAAGGAGCCTGGCAGGCTACAGGCCATGGAGTCGTAAAGAGTCTGAAACGACTGAAGCAACTTTGTATGCATGCACATTCAAAAGTTCTGGCTTTTGATGAGCATTCAAGGGACAGGGAACTGAAGAACAAACTTTTGACATATACCTGGCATACAGCTAGACTCTTGTGAGGCCCCTTGTGAGGCCACGAGGGTTGTCTGGGCTCAGATATTCCTCGAGAAGGACCTGGGTGTGTCTACTCGCAGAAGGATGGGACTTCAGGGTCTCAAAGTACCTCCACCTAAAGCTATTATGGCCAGAATTATAGCTAGGAAGATTCTGCAGTGGTGACTATTATTTATTCATCAATTAGTAAATTAAACATAAAGTATCTGCAATAAATTCACTTAAGGTGGGCTTGGAGATGGAGCTAGGAAGAGTTCTGAAGCAAGTCCGTTCAGACACCTGCCTCAGACACTGACTACCTGAGAACTAGAACTAGGATTCTGGAGGGCCCATGAAGGAAGAACCCTCAGAAGGTACTGGGAAACTTAAACAAATGCTTTCTGAGCTTATACTTAGGACAAGTTCCTGAGACAGGCTCAGTATGTGGTGAGGACATCACAGGAAGATGTGTCCAGGTCTGCCCAACCCACCTCAGAGGGCTTACAGCCCCTCAGAGGAGCTTATCATGGTGCAAAGTGGTTAGGGTTGTTTTGTTATTATTTTCGAGGAATTTACCTAGTCCTACCTGGCAGGCACAAACAGAAATCAGAACTTTACAAGGAGGCTGTGGCAGGAAAAGCAATGGAGAGTCATTACTTTGCTGGCCTCTTCTCTCTGTGCTCCCTTTGGGGACCCTCTCCCACCCTCCCTGTGGTTCAAGGGTTGCTAGTCAGGGTGGTCCTGTCTCTCCCTGGGCCTTCTCGCCAAAATCTTTGGGGGCAGGCACTCTTTTCACTGGGCTTGCTAACCTGGCCCAAGATGAGCCTGGTCCTGGGAATCCCCTGCTGGTCCAGAAGTTAAGACTCGGTGCTTCCACTGCAGGGGGTATGGGTTCTATCTCTGGTCAGGGAGCCAAGAGCCCATATGCTGTGCTGGCACAGTCAAAAATATTAAAAAAAAAATGAGTCCTGTACTATCTGGATTCATTATGGCATCCAGCAGAGAAAGCCTAGATGGTGAAGAGAAAGCGTCCTAGTGATATCATACAAGCCTCTCGATCCAGACAGACCTGAAGCTGGATCCACTCCTACTCTTCCCACCACAGGTACTAATCAATCTCCTTAGTGCTTCAGTTGGTTTGAGCTCAGTCTCTTCTCTTCTAATAGAAAGAGGCCTGACTCAGGCACTCACAGGCCTTTGTTTCTTTTGTTATTGTTCCAAGTCTCCAAATAAAAAATGTGCTATTGGCAGAAAACTGTCTTTGTAATGCGATAGTGAAAGCCAGTCTCGGAACAAAGATGGGCAATGTTAACAATCCTACAGAAAGGGGGCTTCTGTAAAAACCGGGCCAAGCACAGTCCTCCCATTAGTAGCTCTCCAAGGCTGGTCTCCTGTGGGGGAGTGTTGCTGGCTCTTTTGACCAAATGCTCTGCTCTCCAACTCAACACCACAGAACTCATCATTCCAGCCTTCCTCCTTTCCATACTTGTAACTCCTTTCCCCAAGAGGGAGAAAACCCAGCTCCCATTATCAATATACTTACTTTCTTAGAGCTATAATGCACAGAAAATAGAATTGCTGATTCACACAACTACAAAAAGCAAGTGTTCTAATTAGAGTTCAATATTTGTTTATAATTTGTTATCAATAATCTGAGGGGATATAGTCAGAACATAGTGTGCGGAAAGTCATAATGGTATACTCAGGCAAGCATAATTCCTGCTCTCATTCCTTCCACTCTGTTCTTATGCTCCCATCCCCTCCAGCCACCCCTACTCTCTGAAGGTAACCAATCTCATTTCCTGGATTATCCTTCCTGTGTTTCTCTTTTTAAAAATAAGTAGACACATCTGTGTTTTCTTATTTCTTCTTTTCACACTATAAATACTCCTTACCACTTTTCTTTGTTCATATGTATTATTGTATAATAATTAATATTGTATATACATATAATAATATGTATAATATCACTTAATAATATATATCCTGGACATCATTCATTAGATCATAGAGATATTTGATCTTTTTTACAACTGTGTAGTATTCTACTATCTATGCATACTACGTACATTATTCAACCACTCTCCCACGTGTGGGCATTTAGGTGGCTTTCAGTACTTTGTAATTACAAATACTGCTTCAAAGAATAATCTTATGCATAAGGATTTTTGTTGTTGGAAATGTTTCTTGAGAGTAAATCCCTAGAAGTTGCATAGATGCATCAAATATTAAACAAATATGTAATTTTCTTAGAAGCTGTTAGAGTTCCCTTTACATGGCTTCTACTAATCTGCACTTTCCAGCAACATAAGAAAGGGCCTATTTCCTCTAGCCTTGCCACCAGAATGCTGTGTCAAACTTTAACATTTTTGCTAATCTGACAAGGAAGAAATTTTATCTCAGCACAATTTCTTAAAAAAAATATCTATTTAGTAAAAAAAAAATCCTGGTATATAATTCCATGAACTTTAATGTACATATAGATTTGTTTAACCGCAGTCAGGATACAGAACACTTCCCAAATTGCCTCATGCTGTCCCTTTTTGGTCAAATACTCTCTCCACTCATAAATTCTAGACATCACTAACCTGTTTTCCATACCTGTAGTCGTGACTTGTCCACATGTCATAAACACAGCTTGTCATAAAGAGTCATGGAGTATGTAACCTTTTGAGATTTACTTTTCGCTCTACATGATGTCTTTTGAGATTCATCCATGTCATTGTGTTCACCAATAGTTTGTTTTCTGTTGCATCCTAACGTATGGATCGGAGAAGGCTATGGCATCCCACTCCAGTACTCTTGCCTGGAGAATCCCATGGACGGAGGAGCCTTGTAGGCTGCAGTTCATGGGGTCGTGAAGAGTCAGACATGACTGAGTGACTTCACTTTCACTTTTCACTTTCATGCATTGGAGAAGGAAATGGCAACCCACTCCAGTGTTCTTGCCTGGAGAATCCCAGGGACGGGGAGCCTGGTGGGCTGCCGTCTATGGGATCGCACAGGGTCAAACAAGACTGAAGCAACCTAGCAGCAGCAGCAGCAGCAACAATGTATGGATGCACCATAACTGGCTTATCTATTTATCCACTGAAAGACTTGGATTATTTCCAATTTTTGCTGATTATGAATAAAACTTCTATAAAGAAGCATTTTTTTAGGAAAATACTTAGAAATGGGATAGCTGAACCATATGGTAAACATAATGTTTAAGAAACTGAAACTAAAAAACTCCTAGAAGTGTGTTGACGATGACATTTTGGATTTGCCACCAAAAGCAAAAGCAAAGAAAGCAAACCTAAATAAGTGAGAGTTCAATTAGAAAAAGCTTTAGCACAGCAAAGGAAACCCTCAACAAGATGAAAAGACCACCTACTGAATAGGATATTTGCAAATCATATATCTGATAAGGGGTTAATATTCAAAATATATAAACAATTAATACAACTCAATAGCAAAAAAATAAAATGAACAATCTGATTAAAAAATGGACAGAGGAACTGAGTTGATATTTTCCTAAGAAGATATACAGAAGGCAAAACAAGTAATCATTTAAAAAATTTTATTTTTGCAGTAACAGTGCAAAGAACCAATGTCATTTTTAAAGGTACTTACACGGTCCAGTGTTTAAGAATCCGTCTGCCAATTTAGGAGACATGAGTTCAATCCCTCCTCTGGGAAGATTCCACATGCCATGAAGAAATTAAGCCTGTGCACCACAGCTACTAAGCCTGCGCTCTAGAGCCTGCGAGCCACAACTCCTGAGCCCACAAGCCACAACAAATGAAGCACACATGCCCGAGAGCAAGGAAGAACCCACTCCTGCAACAAGAGAAGCCACTGCAGCAGGAAGCCCAAGTATGACAACTAGAGAAAGCCTGCATGAAGCAACAAAGCTCATCACAGCCAAAAACTGACAAAATATTAAAACAAAATTTAAAAAAATAAAGGTACTTCAAAGCTTTGTTATTAAATTCGTGAACATAGTTTGAAGTTTTGAGACAATTCATCAAAAAAGTAAAATTTTCCCTAAATTTCAATTTCCAAACTTATTATATCGAATACACACACACACACAACCATTTTGGATTTCATTTAACTTTGCAGGAATTTTTTGTCTTGTTAAAACAGCTCTAAGATTTTTCTCTATTCTTCATCTCTTAGTAAGAATGGTTTTCAAGTATTTTAAAGCTTTGGTACCCTCTTGAAAAGCTAGAGCACAGTGGGAAAATGATGAAGTGAAGTGCAGTCGCTCAGTCATGTCTGACTCTTTGTGACCCCGTGGACTGTGGCCTACCAGGCTTCTCCGTCCATGGGATTCTCCAGGCAAGAATACTGGAGTGGGTTACCATTTCCTTCTCCAGGGGATCTTCCCAACCCAGGGATCGAACCTGGGTCTCCCGCATTGGAGGCAGACGTTTTAACCTCTGAGCCACCAGGGAAAATGATGAAGCAATCAAAAAATTGTAGATTATAAGAAAAACCTGTTAGCAGACTTATTGTTATTACTCATAGGATGATTATTACTTGCAAAACCATTATTTGCAGGGATTACTTTGCAAATTGCTAAGAAAACATGTTTTTATAACACTAGAAGTAACAGTAGGTAAGTCAAGTTCCTTGCTGGAGTGCGTAAGCTGTGGGCTAAACATGATCCGGCTCTCATGTATTCAGTGGTCTTCAAACATTCCAAGCTTGCAGCACTTTCAATTCACTCTCCCTTCCTTTTCCCCACTCTGTAATCTCCCTCTCTCTTTTCATCTCCACTTGCCCCCACTCTCACCCAGGCCCTCAATTTCAAAAGCACATACTGTACCTATAGATAGGTTGATTCCCACAATCCAGCTGTTTATGGTTTTTTTTTTTTAAACTTGTGTCCTGCTTCTATCATCCTAAACGAAGCTGCAACCCTAATTCTATAGCCAAACATGGCTCACTATTTACCACCATATCAAACTGAACTTCCTTGGGCTTTGTCTTTATCTACCCTCAAGAGGCAGGACTGGCTACAAAATTTTAGGGGCTTGGTGCAAAATGAAAATGTGGCACATCTTGGTCAAAGAATGTCAGCAGCAGAGCATTAAACCAAAGGCAGGGAGGGCCCTGTGTAACTGCATGGGGTTGCATGGCCATGAAGTTGGCCCCTTCCACCCTAACGAGGACACTGTTCATGCTGTCCAGCTCTTGAGTCTTCTCGCATGTTGTTCCCTCACCTGGAACACCCTTCCACCAGCACCCAGCTCCTTCCTGCATTAAGCCTTACCCTTTTCCCATTGCATCCATGTTGGGCAACAAGTTGAGGACTAACCTTTAGACATCTCTCTGGTCCTTTCCCTCCTAAAGCCTACAGTAGTCCTAACCATTTACACACATTAATTTTGTCCCTAATTATATACTTTCCTGTGTTATTTTCTATGTCATTCATTCACCATCTATTGTGGGCCAACTATTTCCCTTGACTGGGCACTCTCTCTCCCCTTCCCTCCCTCCTGAACTACACTAGGAACTGGGTATACTAAGTCCCCAGACAGTGGAGATCTTGTTTGACTTCTTCATCACTCCAACCCTAGAGATTCACATAGCGGCTAAGTGGCTCAAGGCAGACAGATACTGAACAAATATTAGTTAAATAATCATTGAATAGTCTTTTCTTTCCACCATGTGGTGAGTTCCTAGAGACCAAGAACTGTTTTCATTTGTTCTAGACTGTTGATTGAGAACCTACTATGTGCCATACATTGTTCCAGACATGAAAACACAGTTCCAGACAACTTCATTTATTCTATATTCCCTAGCACATTATCTCCAGCACATTATTATAACAAGAGCCAACACTGTTTTATATGTGCCAGGCATTAGTCTAAGTCTTAACTATTATCTCACTTAATTCCCCCAATGATTCTATGAAACAGGTCCCATTATTATCCCCTTTTTATAGATGAGGAAACTGAGACCTAAAGAGATTGACTAACTGGCCCAAAGTCAAACAGCTGCTGTGGTTTGAAGTCAGATGACCAGACAATATTCCAATTTCTTGACTATATGGCTCTGCTGCCTCCAGTGAGTATGTTTTGACTGACTGACTTGATTGAACTAGAGATCAAGGAAGAGCAGGGCTGGTGGCACCACAAATCCATAAATAACCATCAAAGAGGTTGGGCTTTATGAAAAACAACAAATCATTATACAACTCCTTGACCAACGCCAGCTGTAATAGGTGCATTAGTTTTTGCAAGCTTATGATACAGTAATAGAACATAAACTATAGTATCATTCATTTCATTGAAATCACTCAGTCATAAAGTACTAAGTAAGGGAGATAGTCCACTAAGCCACCCATGGAGGCCTGGAGGGAAAGAACACTAAGTTCCTAAATGTTGCTACTTCATAGAGCAATAAACATATTTACTGGACTCAATAAAGCCTGTTGACACCAACAAGCTTACCAAGGCATTAGCAGGGAGAAAGGAAAAGGGTGGGAATGAGAAAATAGGAGGGCGGAAAATGGAAAAGCTGAGTCTAATGGAATGCTAGGAGCCCCCGAGAGCTGCCTTGGCTGCTCTGCTGCTCTGGATTCTTGCCCCAAGAGAAGGCAGAACAGTCAAAATAAGCATTAAATTTAGCCAAAAACACGTGGAGAACTTTTAGTCCTATGGGACTCAGTGAAACGGAGTCAGCAAGTCACAATCTGTCACACTTTGATTTGGAGTCCACATCAAGTAAACGGGCTAGCATATTGCAAGTGGACCAAAAACACAAGGCCCGGTTGATTCTGTGTGTTGTGTTGTGTTGTGTTTGGGAGATTTATGCCACTCACATAAGTATGTGATAAGATGCAAGGGGTGAAAGCAGCTATTAACACTGATTAACTCAAAAGTTGACCACCAGCACACACAGCCATTGTTTCCACCAGCACTCGTTAGTGATGGGCTTTGGCTGGCTGGCTTCACAAGAGACAAATGCCATTACAGGAGACCAAATAACTTTATTTAAGCAGTCAACAGATAATAGAGACGCTCCAGGTATTAGCCTGACTGCATTAGTTTGATTTGTTACTACTGTTCACCTTGTCCTGGCATTAATGGAGACAAAGGCTTGGAATTACTAGGAGCAGAGTTAAGCTATGGATTAGAGAGAGCCTGCGTGTTTCAAGGAAAAGATAATTTTATCTTGGCTTTCATTTCCATTTTCATCTTGCTTGATTTTTCCTCAAAGTTAAAGTCTAGTTTTCCTCCTGAATATCATCATATTCTCTCCAATATACTGACAACTGCTAAAAAAAAAATTACCAACACATTATTTCCTCTAACAAGAACAGCCTTTATCTTTTAGGTTTTTGGAAATGATTTTAGGGGAAATATACTAGTCACCATGTATATTATCTTATCTCTTGAATATTCTCACATATTATGAACTCACTTCACAATATTTTATTATATTGTTATTAGTATCTGAAAATATAAAAGTATGCACATATTACATTCAGAGTTATTTCTTCAATATGACAATTTCTGTATTTATTTTTTTCTGACTTCTGAATGCTACTTGTTTCAGTTAAAAGTGCATACTTTCTATTATAAACGATTTCAGTTATAAATATGTAACTTCCGTTTAACATTTTTTTCAATTATACACAAAATTGAATTTTAAAAGCACATAAATCTGTTATATTAAACTGTCACTGAAAAATACTGTTTCTTTCCTCACCAGACTTTTTACAGGTATAAGTTCGTATAAGTAAAAAATAATTTAAATACATTATTAGTTGTTTATCAAGGTTTGTGATGCTGTTTCATCTTTTTCTAAAGTCTGTAAGTTTATAAAGAATTCTCATACTTCTCAGACTTGGGGGTTAGGTTTAATCTTAGATAAATTCTACATAAACTATGATTACTCTTTGAAAACTCTCAATGTATGAAAAGCTCTAGTTCAAAAATACTTAAAATATTAACATTATGAAATAGTTATACATAGGACTTGCTAAGCCAAGCAAACATTAAGAACAAAACAGAACTGTATGTCTGAAACGGAAAGATGCACAGACTGTCAACTGTGATGACATTTAAAAAATAACAGCAAAAACAACAAATACATATACAAGTGTATATATATTATACATATACACATGCTTTTATACACAAAAAGGTGTAGAGAAATGTTTAATGATGCTTATCTGTGAAGGAGGAGATTTGAGAGAGGTTTAACTCTTATACTGCTTGAATTGTTTACAATATGTAAATATGACCTTAGGGATTAAATTAAATGGCTATTTGAAAAAGCTTACCCATCACATGACCCTTTCCCCTCCAACTCACTCCTGATGACTTCTAGTCCTCCACTTTAATATAATTTCACAGGAACCTACGAAGAACAAATAAGTACCCAGTGGATAAACTGTGACTAACATATTTCATAAATAGGGCTCCAAATTGTATGTTACTGAAAGCAGTTCTTTATGTTAAAAAAAAGCGGCTCCACAGTCTGACAGCAGAGACTTCCTCGGAAAACATTTAATGCCTCTGTTCTTCCATTTACTTCCCTGCTGCCCTTCTCTTCCTCCCCGCTCTCCATCCAGCAATAGTGAAGCAGGATAAGCACAGCTTACTGCTGACACAGAGCTTACTGGGACACAGAGCGGCCTTTCCTCCAAATTGTTCTCAGTAAATGTTTTTTTAAAAGCTCTAAAATCTGAGTCATGCTACTTTTCCTCATCAGAAAATGCAAACTCCTCTAATCTTGCTCATGCAATTTAAAAATGAAAGAAAAAAAAATAAAACCATGAGAGATACAGTAATTCAACAAGAACCTTCTACTCTGGTCCTTACCAGGAAAGAAAAGAAAAGCAGAGGAAAGAAAAGGTAAAAGGTAGAAAAGAAAAGGGAAGCAAGGGAGAATTCAATCCAAATGGGTGAAGCTGGAATACAGCTGCCAGGAAACAACGTCAGCGTCCTCCAGCTTATATTAAACCGAACATCCACTCTGGCCTTCCATTAATTAAATGGAAAGCAAATCCCCAGATTCCCAGTAGGGAACTGACAGGAACCATGGCAAATGCAAAGAAAATACAGTTTTTGTCCCAGAAAGTGCCCTGGTTATTTCCAGTGACAATGTCAGAACATATACAAAAGACAGGACAGTTATCCTACCTCCTCAGTCAACGTATTGTTTGTAACAAAACATACAGATGATTAACTGGAAATGGATATAAGCCAGATGATCATTCTCATTTTGATGAATGAATGTAAAGCATGATATTGAGTGGACTAGAAAAATAACTAAAATTTGCTTTTATTTGTAGCTCAATTCTTTTGCGTAATCCAATATTAATGGAATGAATAAGACGATTGATGATTTTACATCTTTACTTTGGCATAATAACTTTGCTGAATAAAAAACTTGAAACTAGAGTGTTATAAGAATTTGTATTGATATATGGTGAGAAAATCTCACTGCTTTATGCCAGAAATAAAGAGAAACAAAAGATTCATGAATAAATCATATGCTATATTAAGTATAATCACAGTTCAAAACGCAGTTGAAGGGAATTTATTGAAACAAATCACATCTTTGTGCCATTCTTCAGACTATTTGACTTGAATTATTTTGTAAATGGAATCCAGTTGTAGAGTCAATTAGCTATGAGTTTACTGATTTTAATAAACTAATTTGATTAAATTTGCTCACCAAAAATAACTGGCTTTTTCTGCAAATGTTTATTAAAATATATAGGAAAGGCTTTTATTGTAACTAACAGTGCCCAAGTATAACAGGTGCCATGTTATAATAGTAATTATTTACAATATATTTTCCAATAAAAATGACAATACTCAGATTAAACACAGAAAACATAACATTTGCAATACTTGATATTTCCATTAATTCTTCATGTTCTGCAACTGGAAGATAATTCCACATGTTTAGTTTTCTATTTATTCCAGGAGATCTGTGTTGAAATTTTTTTTTGCCATTAGAAACTGTGATTCTCTATGGGACCTTTTCAGCTTTGCACGCCGATTTTGGAACCAGATCTAAAATTAAGGGAAGATAAAACAGACCTCAGAAATGTTATTTTATTATTAACATTTCAGTGCTACAAGAACTAAGTCTGAAAATTTACCTGGATTCTGTCCTCCTCTAGGTTCAATTTTCGAGCTAAGTCTTCTCTGATATCAATGCCAGGATAGCAGTTTACTCTAAAGACATTTTCTAACACTTCAATCTAAGAATAAGGAAATAGTTATTTAAAATGTTGATCTGTCATCATAAAATAGACTTTAATGTGTATAGCAAAATAATTGCATTCAAATCTTGGGCGATTAATCTGTAAGCTTTTTTTTTTAATGACTATCCAGAAACTGTTAAAGGGGAGAGAGAGCGATACGGTCTATTGTTTCATTAATAAGGCTTCTAAACTGAGATCCCAAAGTGGATGGGCTTTTTGCCCAACAGAGCATCAGTTAAAGCCTTTGTATTAAGATTATTGGCTGAAAAAACTTCCCACCTGGTTTTGGGTAAAAGCAGTTCTGGGTCTTCGGCCTCTATACCAACTCAACTCTCTTTTCAAAGAAAGTCTCTCTGAGGGTGCAAAGTAATCTTCGTATTTCCAAACACTTTCTTCCGGCACTGAGTGATCCACAGTTTGAGGTAATGAGATCCCACTGGGAAGAGTTGGGACATGTAGACATAGGTTAACTTCTTTCCCTAAAAAGAGAAAAAAGAAATCCCATTTTAGGTGTCCATTTCTATATTTTACAAAGTTGTGTAAGAAGTAATTTCAGAAACTTGTCTCTAACTTTCCTAGTAGAATTCTTCTGGGTTTCACAGGAGACCAAAATCCAAAAAGCAAACAAAAATGAGAGCTCTGTCTTGCTGATAGACAACACATTCTGACCTCTGAATGTCATTTATTCTTCCAGTGAGATTTAGAATATATGATATGGCAAATAAACCTAGAGCTCTTCTGAAGTAAATGAAGGCTCCTGGCATTTCTCATGGGTGCACTTCACACCTACTTGGATCTAAGGCCAATGTTCTTTTTATTTCCCATAACACTCAGATGGAGGCATTAAAAGTGCTAGATATTTCAATTATGTACTTGGATGAAAGTAAAGTTTTTCTCTAAGTCTATGTAATATGAAAAAAAGAGAAAAAAGCCAAATTAAACACTGTAAACAAATTAACAAAGAAATTTAAAAATTAAGTTGTGGCGTACCTGAAGAGCCGCAGGTGTCTGCCCAGGGCCTGTGGGGTTTCGTGGATGGAACACAGTCTTTCTTCTGGTCCAGTCCTAAGATACTCTCAATTGAAAAGGGGCAGGGTGAGGGTTTGCCTTCCCCAAGCCGAGCACCTTCCTGAAGGCTAGGAGACATCCTTGCGTGGGCTGCACAGAGCAACAGCTCCAAGCTTCCCTGGCTGGCTCTGCCCCACGTGTGCGGGGCTGGACCTTCCTGCAGTTCACCTCACTGCTCCGCTGACAAGGGGGCTGGATTTAGAACGTCACTAATTAAAATCCCGTTTCAGAAAGTTTTAGCATGTCAATGCACACTGGCCCAGCCAGCAGCTCCAGGAGTTAATTGTTTATTTGTTTGCAAGTAATTAGCAACTAATGGCTACACCACAGGGGCCACCTACAGGGACAAAAAGTGTTATCTCTCCTGAACAGGACACAGACTTAACTTTCTCAAAAGAAAGGACGCACACAGACTAGCACTCCTCTTTTATTTGAAATCATCAATGTATAAAATCATGCTTTTTATTCTGAAGTTTATACTTTCATGGACTCCAGTTACCTAAACATACAGGCAAGACAGAAGAGCAGTCAAGTAATAAATAATCTAATTTAAGTGAATTTTCTTCCAAAGACATTGGAAAAATAATAATCTCTTAATGCTATTACAGTAATTCTGATGAAAATGCCCGTTTTTCACATGCATATGTAATAGTGACTGTTGTCAATGAAAACACAATAGTATTTGGAGTGCAGCATACTGGAAAAGGTTGGCAATGTTATTAACACTGAGTGTAATTTTCTTCCAAGTGCCTGGATTAACTCACAAGGAACAGTTGCACCAAGTATTTTAAATAATTAATGAGTTAATTCTCTTATTTCATCTTTTCTTTTAAATGAGAGAGACATAACATGAAGATTCATATATAACTACCTCCAAGCAACTTAAAAGTATGCCTATTCAAACTAAAGGAAGAATTTCTCTCCCATCAGTTGTTTCAAAGAAAAATACATAATTTATCTTTTAAAGAAAAATTTTTGTTGATATTTTGAGAGACTGGATGGTTCTCATGAGGACAAGAAGACTTGTGAAAAATAACCAAGAACGAAATATTTTCATCATCCTAAGAAAATGTGAAATTAAAAGAGAAATACAGCTGCTAAATGAGAAGATTCTGAAGTGACCACTTCTCACCAAAGTTGTAACACTGTTAGTCAGCATTCAAACAACTACTGGGCTTTCCTTGTGGGAAGAAGAAAAATAGTGTGTGCTCAAAGAGGAAACAGCCTCTACAGGACAGAGCTGAACTTTATCAGATTTTGCCCTGTGTGATGTCACTTCCTATCACGATGTCATAAATACCAAGCTAACTTCCTCCTTATGTGAGCTCCAGTGTGAACAAAGGATTCACATAGAAAACAAAACACGCACACAAGATGGAGTTATAAATACACAAGTAAAGCCATTCTGACAATGAATAAACTAGTAAACATATATCCTCATGGAGGTTTTGCCTACAGTGTCTTGGAAGGTAAACAGTGGGGGCTCCCCTCCTCTGGAGTGACCTAGAGAAAGAGACTGATTCAGGACCTTCCAGATTCTTTCCTTTGAAACATTCATTCATTGATTCATCCCACAAATGGAAGAACATCTACCGCGTACCTAAAAAACCGAATAGGATCCTTGCCTTCATGTGTCCATGAAGCTCACGGTGGTGGCAGAGATGGGGGGCAATGAGACAGCCAACAAACAATGACTGTAAATATTAATAAATAAATTTTCTTGTACATTAACCAGTGATGAGGATGGAAAAAGAAGAAAGATGAGCCAGGAAAGCTGGCTCCTCAGTAAGGGTAGAAGGCGGCCTTACTGAGACCGTCGACCCCACAGACTAGGGCCCTAGAGGCACACACTGCAGGGTGCCACGGCACAGGCTGACGCAACTCCAGTCCCCAATTTCTTCTTTATCAACACAGACACTGCAATATTTTATTTATCCTGAGTTGATTTTATGTGGACTTAATACCGTATTATTTTACATCTGGATGAGTATATGAAAATAAAAGATAGCAAAGAGTTTCTTTAAAAAACTGGAGGCAATGTTTTCTCATATATCCACTCGACAGACTTTTACAGAGCACTTAACATGTGTCAGACACCATTCTAGGATTAGGAATGAACAAAAGCAAGGTAATTTCAGAGAGTGATAAACTCACTGAAAGGAATAAACAAGGTGGTGGTGATGAAACATAATGGGGGTGGAGGTGGAGTGAGAAGAGGGTCTTTAAGTATTGATGGTCAGGGAGGCCTCTCTAAGGAGGTGACATTTTAGCTGAGGATAAGAGAACGCTAGCATGCCAAGATCTTGAGAAAGAGCATTCCAGTCAGAAGGAACACCAAGTACAAAGGTCTTGCAGCTGAAAGGTATTGGAATATTTGAGGAGGAAAAGGGCAGTTAGCCAGAGAGCGGTGAGTGGTACCAGATGCTAGAGTTTGGAGAGCCAGGCCTGGCTGGATAATGGATGCATTTATGAAGACCTATAAAGACCGTGGTAAGGAGTTCAAGTGCAAAGGGAACCTGGGGCAGGGTTTTAAGCTGGGACTAATATGACAGTCTGAGTTGTTTTTACTCACAACACTTCTGACACCCAATGCATATGGGCTTTTCCACACCAAGCGACTCTCCAGTTCTCTGTAGACATCAACAGGGTATCCTACAATTCAGTTCTGACCCTAACTACCCCACAGGTTAAGGGCTCAGTCCACCAAGACTATAGATACCACTTGCAAGTCCCAGGTTGCCACTTGTACTTCTGACTAACCGACTGTAAATTCAGAGTTCCCCTTCACAGGTTCAATTATTTGCTAGAACTCATACAACTCAAGAAGGCATGCTGTTTACATTTACTAGAAAAGATACAATTCAGGAGCAGATGGAAGAGATGTGTAGGGCAAGGTGTGGGGGAAGGGGCACAGAGGTTCCATGCCCTCTCTGGGCACACCACCCTCCCAGCACTTCAATGTGTTTGCCAAGATCAGAATCCTGATCTTTTTTTAGTGGCTTTTTTTTATGGAGTTTCATTACATACACAAGATTGATTAATCATCGGCTATTGGTGATTGACCTCAATCTCTAGTCCCTTTCCCCTCCCCTGAGATTGGCAGGTGGGGCTGAAAGTTATAAGCCTCTAATCTAGGTTTGGTCTTTCCTGTGACCAGCCCACATCTTGAAACTATTGAGAAGCCCACCAAGAGTCATGACATTAGAAGAAAAGATGCTCCTATCACTCTTATTACTCAGGAAATTCCAAGAAATTTAGGAGCTGTGTGCCTGGAACCAGGGACAGAGAACAGATATATTTCTCTTTATAGCACAGATAGGATTTACAGTTTTAAAATCCCATCCTGGCTGCTACATAGAAAGAGACTGAAGAGTGATGAGTGTAACCAGTGAAATCGAAGATCACCTGAGAGTTGTTTATTCACTACGTTCCTACTGAGCATATACTAATGCAAGGCATTGTTCTAGGTATGATGAGAAGAGAGATAACTGTCCAGGAGCAAGAGATGATGGCTAACAGTGGATCTGGGAAGTGGTACAGTTCTTTAGGAGGTTGTGGGAGATGAAGTAATTGGATAATTAGTTCCAATTCTTTCATCCCCACAATATATTATATAGCTATCCCCTTGCTGTGGCCTCATCGTGGATACAGTGTACTTCCCACCTCTCAGCTTTGGGCTTGTCCATGTGACTTGCTTCAGTCAATGGCAAGTGTTGTGACTAGAAGCCTGAAATATGATTGGTATGCCCCCCTGAGCTTCTGACATCACTGTGTGGTCATCCACAGGGCAGTTGCTGCCTCTCAGCCTAAGCCCTAGAATGAACACATGTGAAGGAGACCCCACTCCATCCTGCAGCTTGAGCCCAGGCAAACAGCCAAACACCAACTGACCTGCAGTTTCATGGGTGAGAAAAATAAATATTCATTGTTTATTAAGCTACTGAGATTTCTGAGGTTATTTGACATACAGCATTGTGGAGGAAACAGCTCCTTCATGTGGGAACAGAAAAACACATCTTGCTGGTGGATTGGTAGAAATGAAGGAAAGAGAGGCATTAGGATGACTGTTTTTTTGGCTTGAGCAAAAATAGTGTCATTTATTGGGGTGTGGAAGTCTGGACTAGGGGAGGAAAGGTTTGGGGGGAAATGAAGAGTTTCAGTTTGGATTGCAAGTGGGTTACTGGATTTCTGAGTTTGAGCTCAGGGTTGAATCTCTAAGTTTGTGCATCACTAGCACAAATCATATGTATTAAAACCATTAAAAGCCAGAGGTTTGTATGAGATCACCCAGTGAATGGCCCTAGACACAAGAAGGATCTTAAGACCAAGTCTGAGGTATTTCAATATTTAGAAATTGGAGAAGATGTGCTGGAGAAAGAACTAGAGAAGGAAACAGGTAGTAAGCCAAGGGAAAAGTCTGGAGAAATGATAATCAACCCAAGAGAGGAAAAAGGATCAAGGAGAAAGATGGTTACAACAATATCTAAGTGGTCTCACTGTGTCCATCCTTGATCCTTTATGGTTTTCTATCAACACAGTAGCCAGCAAGAGGGATTATTTAAAAACATATCCGTTCATGTCACAACTCTGCTCAAAAAATGGCTTCCCATCTCAGTAACAGTCAGTCTTTATAGTGTTACACAGGGTGTCACCTGATCTGCCAGCTCCCCTTCCGATCTGATCTTATCTTCCATCACATCTCCCATGTTGACTTTGTTCTGGCTACACGGGACCTCTCCTCTTCCGGAAAACACAGGTACAGTCCTGCCTCGGGCCTGTACACTGGCTGTTTTCACTCCCTAGAATGTTCTTCCCTCACATATTCTCACAGTTTACTTACTCTGTTAGCTCCTTCAAGTATTTCCTTAAATACAATTTTTTCCAACAAGGCTTACTCTTTCAGTCCCTTAAAAAATTTCAGGAGTCTTGATGCCCTTTCTCCTGCCCTTTTGTCTTATTATATGTTCATCTTGTTTCCTGTTTATCGCCTGTTTCTTATCTTTAGAATTTTTGTTTGTTCTAGCATCCACAACAGTGCTCAGCTAAAACTAGATGAAATAATAAATGAATGATCAGCTGTGTCAATGCTGCTAAGAGGCTGGGTAAAAAGAAGACAAATGTATCCACAGATTTGTTAACAAGGGAGTTACTGTCAACTTTGGCAAGCTGGAAGGGTAGAGAAAAAAAGCCAAATTTGAGGTAAACTGGAGAACGAATGAGGTATTTCTGTTATAGCAATACGCTGGGCCATATTCCTTGAAAGACTCTTCCACTACAAAACAATTAGATCTTGTATAAAATATATCTTCAAGTGCAATGCTAAGATCTGAAAAAGTAAGGGAAATTTTGTTTCCTCACCACATGAAACAGTAAAAACCCAACTACCAAGAACTGAACTCAGAACTGGGAGCAGTGATCAGCAGACAAATGATAAATAACAGGTCACCCACAAGAGCAAAAATCCTTAGTATCACAGAAACCAGGATTCTAACCCTCAGGCTAGTAGTAGGTAGGGGAGTTGAACAGAAGACTCTCATTTGAGGTCACTTTAATATTGGTTCCCGGCAAAAACAGAACAAACGCTCTCTGGGAGAAAGCCTTGCTAATTTAGGTCACAAAATTCCCACAGATTAAAACTAAGCAAACATAATCTCACAATCAAAGAGAAGTAAGCACATGCGGGCAGCCACCATGATAGGTATGGAGGCCAACATGGAGAGGAACTGAAGTTTCCTGTCAACAGTCACATCAACTTGCCAGCTGTGTGAATATGCCACTTGGCAAGTGAATCTTCCAGCTCCATTCAAGCCTTCAGATGACTAAAGCCCCAGATGACATCTGACCACAATCTTAATGAAAACTACAAGACAGGACTGGGTATCCAAGTCACTCCTGAATTCTTGACATAGAGAAACAGTGAGAGGTATTAAATGAACACTACTGTTTTAAACCACCAAGTTTTGGGTGATTTACGCAGCACTAGATAATTTATCTAAAAAGCTCCATCATAAAAAACTGAGAAGGGAGAACCTGTAGGGAGACAAGAACAAAAGATAGAACACAAATTACCAATATTAGGAATGAAGAGGTGATACTGCTATAGAGACTACAGACATTAAAAAAAAAGGATATAACGAACAACTTTATACCAGTAAATCCAGTAGCTTACATGAAATAGGCAAGAATCTCAAAAAAAAATACATGGTTACAAAAACTGAAACAACATGAAATGGAAAATATGACTAGCTACATATCTATTAAAGAAACAGAACTGGTTATCAAATTCTTTCCCACAGAGAACACTTCCGGCCAAGATAACTTCACTGGTGAAGTTTATCAAACATTTAAAGAAAATCTTACACAAATACCAATCTCTCAGAAAATGGAAGAGGAAGGACCCTTCTAAATCTGTTTTATGAAGTCTGAATAACCCTGATAACAAAAAAAAATTTTTTTTTAATTATAGACAAATATCTTTTATGAACACTGATACAAGGGCAAACTGAAGGTTGACACATATAAAAAGGATAATACATGATGGCTAATTAATGGCCACTATAAGAGATCTTTTCAAGAAAATTAGAGATACCAAGGGAGCATTTCATGCAAAGATGGGCTCGATAAAGGACAAAAATGGTATGGACCTAACAGAAGCAGAAGATATTAAGAAGAGGTGGCAAGAATATAAAGAACTGTACAAAAAAGATCTTCATGACCCAGATAATCATGATGGTGTGATCACTCATCTAGAGCCAGACATCCTGGAATGTGAAGTCAAGTGGGCCTTAGAAAGCATCACTATGAACAAAGCTGGTGGAGGTGATGGCATTCCAGTAGAGCTATTTCAAATCCTGAAAGATGATGCTGTCAAAGCACTGCACTCAATATGCCAGCAAATTTGGAAAACTCAGCAGTGGCCACAGGACTGGAAAAGGTCAGTTTTCATTCCAATCCCAAAGAAAGGCAATGCCAAAAATGCTCAAACTACCGCACAACTGCACTCATCTCACACGCCAGTAAAGTAATGCTCAAAATTCTCCAAGCCAGGCTTCAGCAATACGTGAACCGAGAACTTCCTGATGTTCAAGCTGGTTTTAGAAAAGGCAGAGGAACCAGAGATCAAATTTCCAACATCCGCTGGATCATGGAAAAAGCAAGAGAGTTCCAGAAAAACATCTATTTCTGCTTTATTGACTATGCCAAAGCCTTTGACTGTGTGGATCACAAGAAACTGGAAAATTCTGAGAGAGATGGGAATATCAGACCACCTGACCTGCCTCTTGAGAAATTTGTATGCAAGTCAGGAAGCAACAGTTAGAACTGGACATGGAACAACAGACTGGTTCCAAACAGGAAAAGGAGTACATCAAGGCTGTATATTGTCACCCTGCTTATTTAACTTATATGCAGAGTACATCATGAGAAACGCTGGGCTGGAAGAAGCATGAGAAATATCAATAACCTCAGATATGCAGATGATACCACCCTTATGGCAGAAAGTGAAGAGGAACTAAAAAGCCTCTTGATGAAAGTGAAAGAGGAGAGTGAAAAAGTTGGCTTAAAGCTCAACATTCAGAAAACGAAGATCATGGCATCCGGTCCTATCACTTCATGGCAAATAGATGGGGAAACAGTGTCAGACTTTATTTTGGGAGGCTCCAAAATCACTGCAGATGGTGACTGCAGCCATGAAATTAAAAGACGCTTACTCCTTGGAAGAAAAGTTATGACCAACCTAGATAGCATATTCAAAAGCAGAGACATTACTTTGCCAACAAAGGTCCGTCTAGTCAAGGCTATGGTTTTTCCTGTGGTTGTGTACGGATGTGAGAGTTGGACTGTGAAGAAGGCTGAGCATCGAAGAATTGATGTTTTTGAACTGTGGTGTTGGAGAAGACTCTTGAGAGTCCTGTGGACTGCAAGGAGATCCAACCAGTCCATTCTGAAGGAGATCAGCCCTGGGTGTTCTTTAGAAGGAATGATGCTAAAGCTGAAACTCCAGCACTTTGGCCACCTCATATGAAGAGTTGACTCATTGGAAAAGACTTTGATGCTGGGAGGGATTGGGGGCAGGAGGAGAAGGGGATGACAGAGGATGAGATGGCTGGATGGCATCACTGACTCGATGCACATGAATCCAAGTGAACTCCGGGAGTTGGTAATGGACAGGGAGGCCTGGCGTGTTGTGATTCATGGGGTCACAAAGAGTCGGACACGACTGAGCGACTGAACTGAACTGAACTGAACTGAACTGATAACATCTTTCCCAAGGATTTCAAAATATAAATGTCAAAATATACCAATCAATTAAGAAAAGGGTTGTAAAACCTTCCATATAATCAATCCTCAATATCTTTCTACATTTATTTTGAAATAAAAAATAAAAGCCTGACACACTGACATTGAAGAGATTATAGGAATCGTAAAACTGGAAGTCTATATTTTAAACATATGTATGTACAAGATGAAGTAAAAATGAGATGTTTATGTTTTACTTTGCTCTAGTAACTTGTAAATCAACTCAGGCTTTGCTAACATTTTCTAATTATGTATTTCAACTAAATCTCAAATCATTAACCATCAGGAAAAATGCACAATGTCTTAAATGTTTTTGCAGAGTTTTCAAAAAGCATTCATAGCACAATAAGAAAGAAAACCAGCCTGTGAGTATAATAAGAAAGAAAACCAGGCTGTGAGGATAAGAAAGAAATGCAATAAGCAAAGCTCCATGACGTTAGCCTCTTACTTATGCATAAAAATAACACTGTTCTATTTGAGACCCTCAGAATTTTTAAATGTGTTTTCTAAAATACATAAAAGACTTTAGATTTTACTGTTAACACCTTCAGTATCTCCTAAAAAATCCCAAAGTAGACAATTAATATTTCTTAAATGAATAAATAAATGGATGGTGGATAGATGAGACTAGGAGGAGGAGACATTTGTAAATACACATAAATGTTGTGTGTTTGCTATTGTTGCCATTGCTTCTTAATGTGTAAGAGAATTCCCAGTTTTCTGTGAACTACTTATATATCACTCCAGGGTAATCCACAGATTAGACATTATGACATTGTGTAATTATAATTCAATAAAAGTGAGATGGGAGATTCCTTATTTTAAATTGGGGTTTAAGAGTTGGACTATAAAAAAAAGCTGAGCCCCGAAGAATTGATGCTTTTGAACTGTGGTGTTGGAGAAGACTCTTGAGAGTCCCTTGGACTGCAAGGAGGTCCAACCAGTCCATCCTAAAGGAGATCAGTCCTGGGTGTTCATTGGAAGGATCGATGTTGAAGCTGAAACTCCAATACTTTGGCCACCTGATGCGAAGAGCTGCCTCATCTGAAAAGACTCTGATGCCGGGAGGGATTGGGGGCAGGAGGAGAAGGGGTTGGATGGCATCACCATCTCAATGGAATGAGTTTGAGTAGACTCTGGGAGTTAGTGACGGACAGGGAGGCCTGGTGTGCTGCGGTTTATGGGGTCGCAAAGAGTCGGACACGACTGAGCAACTGAACTGAACTGATAGGTGTTTTACAATGTTCTGTTAGTTTTTGTAGTACAGCGAAGTGAATCAGCTCTATGTATGCATGTATCCCCTCCTCCTGAACCTCCATCCCACCCATCCCATCCATCCAGGTCATCACAGACACCAAGATGAGCTCCCCGTGCTATACAGTAGCTCCCACTAGCTACCTGTGGGGGATTCATTTAAAATCTGAGCGTACAATTTCAGAATCCTGAGGCACAATTCATGTCTGTGATACTCTGTCATTCCTAAGGCCATTAGCCTTGGCTATTACTTGAAACACATCGTATAATCCTCAGTGGTTACAAGGTTGAGGAGAAGAATAAGCTTTAGTTGCTTAATTGTGTCCTACTCTTCGCGACCCCGTGGACTGGAGCCCGCCAGGCTCCTCTGTCCATGGGATCCTCCAGGCAAGAATACTGGAGAGTGTTGCCCTTCCCTTCTCCAGGGCATCTTCCTGACCCAGGGGTTGAATTCGGGTCTCCTCCATTGCAGGTGGACTCTTTACCATCTGAGCCACCAGGGAGTTGGGATTATTTCACACATACTTTTGTCTCTCCTGGCAACCATTACAGTGTTCATCAAACATAAGATAGTAAATGAAGATTTGTAGAAAAGTTCCCTCCATTTATATTTAGAAAACATTTTAGGCTTTTCTCAATCTCAAAAGACTATAGTTTCATATTTGTACATTTTCAAACCAGTCAAAATTGTTTTCTGTACAGTGCCTCTTGTATATATCAAGTTCTTGGTTTTAAAAATTTGATATAAAATTATCTAAAACACTGATGCCTTTGGATTTTAAAAAATTCACGTAATATTTACTATGGTACAGAGTAAAATGATAGTTTCCTTCAATTCTACCCCATTTTTACTGTCCAACCCACTGGCCACCACTATTAACAGTTTAGTGTGCCTTCCTATCTTTTCAGGATGTCTTGACATAAACAGGTAGCTGCACACACATGCTTTTATCCACAGGGAGCCAGACACACGTACTGTTCTGCAATGTGGTTCCCCAACACTGACATGACATAAGCCCACACAGCTCCATCCCATGCTTCAACAGCTGCCTGATGCTACAGTAGGCGGAAGAATCACAATTTACTGAACTGCTCCCTTGATAACGGCACTTGGTTGTCTCCAATTTTTTAAACTCTAACAAACAATGAATACCTTCTTAGCACATATGCAGGAGTATTTCCATGAAAAAGTTTCTTTGAAGAATATATTATTTTTTTGTCACCCAAAAATAAACCAGAATTTATTATGAATAAAAAAGAATATGCTTTTTATGAATTCTTCCATACTTCATTCCAATAAATCTTTACCAATGCACACTCCCACCCAGTATGCTGCTGCTGCTGCTGAGTCACTTTAGTCATGTCTGGCTCTATGCAACCCCACAGACGGCAGCCCACCAGGCTCCCCCATCCCTGGGATTCTCCAGGCAAGAACACTGGAGTGGGTTGCCATTTCCTTCTCTAATACACGAAAGTGAAAAGTGAAAGTGAAGTCTCTCAGTCGTGTCCGGCTCTTCGTGACCCCATAGACTGCAGCCCACCAGGCTCCTCCGTCCATGGGATTTTCCAGGCAAGAGTACTAGCCCCTGTCTTTATGTCCTCCCCAGACTGACATTGAAGACAAGAAAATTCAGGGCTAGGTTAAATTAGACTCAGGATTTCCCTAGACTCAGTAATCAAAGATAAAATAGTTCAGGATTTAAGGCTTCCAGGGGCTCAGGCCTACACGTTAGTGTCACTTAATCTAATCATTGTAGATTAAATTAGAGTTGTCAGTTAACTTGAGAACCTGATTGTCAGTTATATCATTGTTTCTGGAGGATAAATGCCATGGTTTTCTTATCAACTTAAAAACAAACTTTTAAGTAACAACAAACACTTATTAAACTCCAGCTTGTACAGGGAATGTACTAGGTAACCAGGAGATGAAATGATTCCTGCCTTCAAGAAACTCATGATTAAGAAGGTAGTAATTAACATTAATTTTGTTAGGTGTCATGATGTGATTGTGGTTACATTTACTAAAAGTCCCTCCAAAAGATTCTACTTAAATATTTATAGGTGAAATTTCAGAATGTCTGGGTTTTAGTTTAAAATACTTCAGAAGGGCTTTGCTGGCGGTCCAGTGGTTAAGAGTTTACCTTGCAATGCAGGGGACACTGGTTCGATCCTTGGTCTGGGACAGTCCCACAGGCCCTAGAGCAACTAAGCCCATGCGCCACAACTGCTGAAGCCTGCACACCTAGAGCCTGTGCTCTGTCTGCAACCAGAGGTCACCGCAGTGAGAAACCCGACCACCACAAGGAAGAACAGCCCCCACTCACTGCAGCTAGAGAACGCCCATGCATAGCAATGAAGACCCAACACAGCCAAAAATAACTAACTAAAATTATTAAATAAATAAATAAAATACTTCAGGAAAACAAGAAAGCAAAGAAAGATAATTGAAGCAAGTGTTGTAAAATGTTGGTAAGTGCTGAATTGGAGTGATGGGTATATGTGGATTCATTGTCTCTAATGAATAAAAATATAATATCGTGGGCTCACTATTCTCTCTACTTTTGTAAATATAAGTAGCACAATTCTCTTATTCTTCTAGGAACACCAATAAATAAATACAAAATTTTAAAGATGTGTGCACAAGAAGTTGTGCATGGGAGCAAACAGGGGCCCAAATCAGCTTGAGTGAAACTGAACAGGACTGATGGGTGGTAAGAGCCCAACTCTGGCGTCACACTACCTGGGTCCAAATTCCTGCACTGACTCTTTTTAACTATGTGACCTTGGGTATGTAACTTAGCCTCTCTTTGCCTCAGTTTCCTCTATAATTAAATGGGGATAATTGAGGATCAAATGAGATTAATACTTGCAAAGCCCTTGAAATAATCCCTGATATATAGTAAATGTTATGTAAATTATTTGCTATCATTTATTGCCATTATCAATGTTACTAGAAGGCTTTTCAGATATGTCTTCAGGTAGAGATGTTTCAAGAAAAGGTCAGAGAAAAGCAACATAATGAAGGCCAATTAGGTGTAGTTATAGGGGTATGTGTGTGTGTCTGTGTGTGTGTCTGTTTGTCGAGGGGAGTAACAGGGAGAAAGTGACTGTGATTGCCACATTTCTAGTTTCTGTGACCAAATGGATAATGATATCAGCTGCCTGCCAATGTAGGAGACCCAAGAAATGGGGGTTTAATCCCTGGGTCAGGAAGATCCCATGGAGAAGGGAATGGTAACTCCAGGATTCTTGCCTAGAGAATCCCATGGAGAGAGGAACCTGGCAGGCCAGAGTTCTGCTGCTGCTAAGTCATTCAGTCGTGTCCGACTCTGTGCAACCCCATAGATGGCTGCCCACCAAGCTTCCCCGTCCCTGGGATTCTCCAGGCAAGAACACTGGAGTGGGTTGCCATTTCCTTCTCCAATGCATGAAAGTGAAAAGTGAAAGTGAAGTCTCTCAGTCGTGTCCGACTCTTCGCGACCCCATAGCCTGCGGCCTACCAGGCTCCTCCATCCATGGGATTTTCCAGGCAAGAGTACTGGAGTGGGGTGCCATTGCCTTCTCCGGGCCAGAGTCCATAGGATCGCAAAGTTGGATACAACTGAAGTGACTTAGCATGCACTCACACATCATTAACAGAAGAAGTAGAGGTGAAAGAGAGTTTACCACTTGACAACAGTGTTTCTAATCATATAAACAAATCACAACGTATTTAGCAAACTGAATTACCTCAGAATGAAAATATAGTTCCCCAGACTGTAAAAGGTAAAAAATTAATGAAAATTGGCAGCATGCAATTTAAATAATAAAGGTTCTAAAAATACTGTAGGAGAATTTATCTGGATTTGTAAACATTATTGTTATACAGTTCACACATATAACCTAAACAAAGGAGCTCATTTTAGCACTGGAAGATAACTGGAAATAACATTTCCACAATCTAGCAACTCAGATATTAGTGGAATTGACTTAAAGCAAATATATATTTCTAAATGGTTATAATTTAAAAAGGCAGCTGTCATTTCAGCAGCGTTTTCAGTAGTTCTTCAGTTAGGATTTGTTTCATGTTTCCTTGTGATCTCTGAGGGGATGACACAGAACTGATGCTATATTCTCATTATTTCCTATCAGGTAGTATATAATTTTGATTAGTCTCATTATTGGTGATTTTAACTTTCAGCATTTGATTAAGATGGTGTCTGCCAGGTTTTCCCACTAGAAAGTTACTCTTTCCCCTTTTATAATGTAATTTTTTGGGGGGTGAAGTTATTTTTAAGCCTATGCAAATACTTTGCAACAAATGTTTTTATTCATTTATTTATATCAATATGAACTCATGGTTTTCTATTTAAGGAGTTATAATCTCATGACTTATTGTGATGCTGAAATTTCCCCTGATTTGGCTAATGGAAGCCCCCTTCAAGCTGACTTGCATTCTTTCCACACATCATTTTTTGATGTGGACCATTTCTAAAGTCTTCGTTGAATCTGCTACAACGTAACTTCCATTTTATGGTTTGGTTTTTTGGCTGTGAGGCATGTGGGATCTCCCTGACCAGGGACTGAACCCACATCCCCTGCATTGGAAGGGGAAGTCTTAACCACTGGACTGTCAGAGAAGTCCCTTGACACATCATTCTTGAGCACCTTCTACCTCCTAGCACAAGGTGTCTCAAGTATATCTTATTCTTTTCTTGCTCCAGATCTAGAGTCAGCCATTTCTCTGAGCAGTCCTATTTCTTTTTAATGAACGAACAATGGTGTTTGGAAGCCAAGATATGGACTCAGATGTGCATCCACTGTTATTGGGGCATCTCTCTCAAAGGCTTTCTCAATGAAAAAGGAAATAAATGCAGGTATATGACGTATACACACTTTATATCCAGTTTACCCCATACATGTATTGAAACCTGTGAGTTCACATGTGTTGTGCTTAGTCACTCAGTTGTGTCCGACTCTTTATGACCCCATGGACTGTAGCGTGCCAGGCTCCTCTGTTCATGGGGATTCTCCAGACAAGAATACTGGAGTGGGTTGCCACGGGAATCTTCCAACCCAGGGTTCAAACCCAGGTCTCTCTCACTGCAGGCATTTTCTTTACCGCCTGAGCCACCAGGGAAGCCATGCTGCTGCTGCTGCTGCTGCTGCTGCTCAGTCGCTTCAGTCGTGTCTGACCCTGTGCGACCCCATAGATGGCAGCCCACCAGGCTCCCCCGTCCCTGGGATTCTCCAGGCAAGAACACTGGAGTGGGTTACATTTCCTTATCCAATGCATGAAAATGAAAAGTGAAAGTGAAGTCGCTCAGTCGTGCCCGACTCTTAGCGATGGATACCTCTAATTCTAATCTAGCACTAGAGGGCTCATTCTAACTTTCCCTCTTTCCATACAGTATTTGCAATTCCCTTCTCTGACAGTGAGAATTCTGGCTTTTTTTATCCTCAATATATTTACCTATTGCACGTATCCCCCTATGTAACCCAACTGCCACTGCTACCATCCCTTCCCCACAGAGATGCAGCCAGCTGTCAACCTGCACAAAAGCCCTCACCATGCTTGAACACCAAAACAGCCCTCTCAGATATCCTCACCCCATATCTGCTCCAACATCCTATTGCCTGGGGGTTGTCTCTCCACCAAAATGCCATTTTTGCCCATCTTTTGCTCTGACGTCCTGAACAGGCTCTGGCACTGCACACCAGGGCACTCCTTTGTGGGGATGCCCTACCCTGCTTGCTGGACTCCAACACCTCATTTTGGGCCCCCGTGTCTCACCACCCTGCATAGACTCCTACTTTATTTGGTTCCACCTAATGGCTTTAAGGGCTTTTCTAAAGCCCCTAAAGTGGTAAAGAATCTGCCTGCCAATGCAGGAGACATAGGAGACACAGGATCAATTCCCGTGTTGGGAAGATCCCCTGGAGGAGGAAATGGCAACCCCCTCCAGTATTCTTGCCCGGACAATC
This sequence comes from Ovis aries, assembly GCF_016772045.2. NCBI lineage: Eukaryota > Metazoa > Chordata > Mammalia > Artiodactyla > Bovidae > Ovis > Ovis aries. The sequence continues at coordinate 43,980,615 of NC_056072.1, read as the reverse complement.
CCATGGACAGAGGTGCCTGGTACAGGCTACAGACCATAGGGTCACAAAGAGCTGGAATGGGCAACTGGGCATGCACACAATGGCTTTAGGGCTGAATTATTCAGAAAGGGAAGAGGAAAAACCATACACTTGTTTTTACATGAACTCACTGTCTTCTGTTATTAAGACATTACTTTTGCCCCTATATCATTTTGATCATGACTTAGCTAAATCACTCATATAATTTTTCCTTTAAATCAGTATATTTCATAAACTACTGAGTTTACTTAAGACAATGTTAATTTGTGCATAATTTATGATATCTCATATCAGTAGTTTATCTAGTTTCTCCAACATTTGTTTCAAATCACAACCTCAATTAAAAGTGTTTTTATCCAAAATCAGGGTAGAAGTCAAAATCCTCACTTAGGCCATTAGGCTTTACATGATGTTACCTCCTCTTCCTCCTCCCCAACAGATTCCTCCACCCTGGCTCGCAGCTTTCCTGATACTCTGATCTCTATGCAATCCTTCAAATAGAAAGGCCACTCCTGCCTTAGGGCATAGTGCCTCTATCCTGGTTGTTTCTTTTCCTGAAACACTTTTTCCTCAGATGTACTCATTGCTCACTCCAGTGACTCCTTCACATTTTTGTTCAGATGCCATCTTTTCAATGAAGTCTACTCTGACAAGCTTATTTAAAACTGCAACTGCTCTTCACCTCATTTTCCCTGTTTTCCATAGGACTCCCCTCTTTCTGATATACTTTATTTCTTATACTGCATATTACGTTTATATTTCATTGTCCTTCTTCCTACCATTGCCACTAAACTGTAGCTCCACAAAGGCAGAGGTTTTTAACATTTTGTTCATTACCTAATATTTACTGAATGAAGACATCCATTTTCTGAGGCAGTTTAAAATCCCAAAACTAAATTTAGGGCACCATCTAGTGTTTTTGGTAGGATGTGCTGATTTACTGTGAGACTTAACTACGTTGGTGGTGGTTTAGTCGCTAAGTCGGGTCTGACTCTTGTAACCCCACGGACAGTAGCCCGCCAGGCTCCTCTGTCCATGGGATTCTCCAGGCAAGAGTATTGGAGCGGGTGGCCATTTCTTTCTCCAGGGGATCTTCCTAACTCAGGAATCGAACCCAGGTCTCCTGCATTGCAGACAGATTCTTTACCAACGGATCTATGAACAGTACTCGTATACTCAATTATCAGTAACTCTTTTTACTGCCCTCTGTAGTACTATAAAAAGTTAAAAAACAAGAAGTAAAATGATTTCAATACTTTACCAGTCATGGGACTCATTGGCTTCTCTAACAGCAATCTCTTTTCCAATGACTTGCCTATTGCTCCCGAGAACTTCTGGGGAGTAGTAATGTCATGTAGGTCTGTGTCTTTTAACCTTTGGGAATCTCCCCTCTCCCCACTGCCAAAAAACAAAGATCAAAAAACAGAGTAACAGCCTTTGCTGGTTTTGTACCTACACCGTTTCTCCAGAATAACACAATATATATTTATTGATTAATTTTTTTTTTTTTGGCAGCAAAAGTCTCCAAATCAATGATAAAACACTAGCAAGGATAACGGTAATATTATTTAAAATACTATCCATATTCTCTACAACAATGAGGAGGGTCTTCTGATTTAGAAAATAATGGTTTCTTTAGTTATGATAAAGAGGGGGAAATGAAGAAAATAAAAGCCGCTTTAAAAGCATTAAAACATTTAAAATGAAAAGAATACTTAGCTTATTTTTACTGGAAACTTATTGTGCCCAGCACTATTCTGAAAGCTCATTAAACATCTTCTGGACTCTACTATGTAGGTTCTCTACATTAAGCCCCACTTTTTAGATGACAAAATGGAGACACAGAGAAATCAAGTAACTTGCCTAAAGTGTCATAAAACTAGTAAAGACTGAAGCTAAGATTCCAAGTCAACTAGGCTGACTCCACAGTCCATGTCCATGAGCTCATGCTCATGCTTTTATTCATCTCCCCAAAGAAACAGAAATAATGCTGCTTGGTTTCAAGGTTCTCAGATTGGTCAAAAAAAATTAGTTTACAATGTCCTCATCTTCCAAAAATGAATCAAGGCGACCGTAAAAGAAACAGCCATATACAATTATCCTAGAAATAAAGTTTCATTCTTTTCAGAGTCAAGAAGTAGAAGCTCTGGAATTGGCCTTTCTAAGGATTTATGCTTTAGCCATATATATATAATCTAAGGATGCTGTGGCAAACAGCAAAAACAACAACAGTATTAATATTAAGATCAAAGGCCAGAGGGTGGCTTGCACTGGCACAATGAAGAATCTGATAGTCCTGGTTGCTCAACCACCTCTTTTTGCAACACATTCCTCAGAACATTTTATTCTACTCCCACTGCCCAAAGCTTTTCCCACCTCTACCACTGGTTCAAATGTTTTAGAGTAGATGGAAGTGACTCAGGATCCCCAATTATCAATTAATATACTCTTGAATTTTGTTCAACTCAGACGTAAGAAAAAAACCTGAATTATCTGTTAAAGTGAGTCTCATTAAGGAGTGATTTATTAGGTAACATCTAGAAGTATTTGCAGTATACATTATGCTCTTGAAAGGAGTATCAATTACACCAGAATTTGAGATTGATGGAGTCTTTCAGGGGATATTTTTAAGAAGTAGGATTCCCAAGCTCTCTAGATGATTCTGGAAATGGTGTCCCTCTCACCACCCTCAGCTGGAACTAAAGACTCTTTCCTAAATGTTTACTTGACTCTTTAATAGTCTAAAACACACGGTGATTTGGGTAAGGGAAATGGTTATCTTCCATTCTAGAGAGAGATTTTCAACATGCGGTTTGAGGATGAGCTGCTTTGGACTCACCTGCAAGATTCCCAGCCCTACCTCTGACCAATGGCATCAGACTCTTCTGCTGGGCTGAAGATAGGATAATCTGTATTCTAACAACCTCCCCCAGATGACTTTTATGTGTGCGTAAGTTTGGTAACCACTAACCTAGGGGGATCATTTTAAAAAATAAAACACGAGTGTCATTTTGGTTATTGGATTCTTTCCTATAATACCACAGACCAGAACTTCAAGAAGTATCATGTAAAAACCTAATTATAAGAAGATCAAATATAATTTTAAGAGACTAATAATTAACAAATCTACTTACCAAACTGTACATCTTTTTATTGTAAATTATATGTGTGAAACGTCTCAGTGAATTCTTTGGCGGATGTCATTTAATCCTGCCTCGCCTTCCATAAAATTAACTAGCTGGCCAAAGTTTTTTTTTTTACTACCCACACGTGAGTCTCTAGGAACCCCTGAGGCATACTCTGAACAAGCCTCATTTCCTCTATAAAAGAAATCGAGTTTGGTCAACTGTACAGAACTTAGGCTAATTAAACTTATACTAGCTATCAAAGGAAACTGCAATCTTGCAACTTCAGGCGTGTTTTAAAATAGGAAATACAATTATTTTTCTGGATGAGCAGACTGAATAATAGCTTAAAGCTACAGAATCCAAGTAGAAAGCCTTTTAAGAGTCTTTCTAGTTTTATAATTTGACTGAACTGCCTCTCCACACAACTGAATAGTCAACTTGTTTTTGTTTGTTTTTTAATCAGTTGAACCCAGGAAGAATTCCTTGCTCCTCTCTGATAATATAATAGCCTCTTGAGAACCCTTTACAAAAATACAGTTTAGAAGCATGGAACATACAAAAAAGGAAACCATTTAACTTGATAATACCCCACCCAGGTAATTCAGATACCTAAGATAATTTTTCATTGGAATTATTTAGCTTGGCCAAAACGCCAAACTTCAGTTACACCGTATAATTACTCTTCTTTCTTACACTTTTTTTCCATTTGTCACTTACTCCTGATTCTCATCAATTGTCACTAACTTTCTTTTCCTTCACTTACAATCTAATCACAGTTCAACCAAGAATGTCACTTACTGTGAAAGTCTTCTTAATTCAGAGTCAGGTTGCATGCCACTGTGCTGATAGAGTAGACAAGAAATGTCCAAGGCCAGAGTTGTGCTGCTGAGATCTGTACCATGCCGATGCCAGGTACTTTCAAGCAGCTGGCAACCAGTAACACTGTAGGAACTGACTCCAAACTACCTTTCAGAAACTAAAGATCTCATATACAGAGTGACTCGCTGATAAACAATTTAAGGGGAGAGCCCTTACTCAAAGTTATTGAAAGCTATGAATAATCCCATGAAACTACATTGCAAGTCTACTTGGGAAAACTTTTTAAATTTGATTTTTCCTTTAAGAGATTCTGGGAAAATCTCGTATTTTAAAGTAACTTCCATTCCAGTTACTGTATTTGGATTTGTTCCACCGTACCTGGATTCATTCCAATTTATCTGTGGAACTGGGCAACTAATAGTCTTTATTCGGCATTTCTTATATTTCTTGAATGAAAATGGGATGGACTAGTGGGATTAATGGCTAGGTATTTACAAGACACTAGTAATTCTGCCATTTTCTCTGTATAAAGATTCTTCCATGAAGAATCTGGACACAAAGATGGACAAAAGAGGCAGGAGTTCTAATCCAGATCAAGTTCTAGAAGTACAGCTCACCTTATCTCTCTTATTAAAAAAAAGTTAGATGCTGAAGAAGCTATTTAAATATTCTTCCAAAACTTTAACAGAAATGCTAAAATCAGTTACTAACATAATAAATCAGTGTACCCTGACTTTAAAAAGATATTTTCACTTATGATTAATAAGAAATATGGAAGTCTGAATTGCGGCATGTCAGTCTCTCAAGGACAGCTAAGAACTGATGAATTGGCAGCAAAGTCGGGTTTTTCAATGCATATATTGATACCCAAGTGCTCAGAAAAAATTCTTTTCGAGTCTACTATCCACGAATTTACCAGAAAGCCAAGTTAACAACACAGCTAATCTCGCAGATATCTGAGTTAGCCAGCACCATTTTGCTGGAGAGGGGAGACTGGACACTGCGGGCAGTTGAGAAGGTTATAATCTTTGGAAACTAAAGGCGCCTGCAGAGAGGCCTCTTTCGTGGTCTCTGACGAAAAACGTTGAGGGAGAAGTAAAACAGCCCCAATTTCCCCAGAACGGTCCTCACTCGAAGCTCTGGTTCCAGGAGACGCACGCTTTGCTGAGGTAAGACGGTCCCCTACGATTTATAGCCAATCGCTCGCGAAGGGTAGGTGTCGAGGTGCGCAAAGAAGGCCGCCTCAGCCGCCTTCGCCTCCTCCAAGTCCCTGCATCTCAGCGGAGCCGGGAGCAGCGAAGGAACCTCCGGGCTAGCCCCGCTGCGCTGACGGGCGTCGTCGTGAGCCAATGAGCGGGCAGGGAGGCGGAGCAGGCAGGCCGGCGGGGCGGGATTTCCCGCGCCATCGCGCGGCCGCTCGGCGCCCGGCGAGGGCGGTGGAGCCAGCGAGAGAGGGCGGGTCGGGGTCAGCTGCTGCAGGCGGGCGGGTGCGGGGAGCTGTGGGCGGCCGCCTCGTCTCTTGCCGCCGCCCTCCGTTTGCCACGATGCCGGGGATCGACAAGCTGCCCATCGAGGAGACGCTGGAGGACAGCCCACAGGTTAGGCGGCGGGAGGCGAGGGAAGGAGCGGGGCTGGCAGATTCCAGGCCTGGCCCCGCCGCGGCCGCAGGTGCCCGCCCTGGCCCAGGTGGGCGCCGCCCCCCAGTATCCCTGCCGGTCGCGGGCGGCGCCCGGAGCTGCCGAGGCCGGGCCGCCCTCCCGAGGCCCGCGTGGGCCTGCGTCGCTGGGCCGAGAGCCGCGCTCGGGGTCTGGGAGTCGGCGGGCGGCGACCAAACCGCCGCCGCCGTGGCTGATGGGCCCGGCGGTCGCTACGCGCCCGGGGCTCCCTGGTATTTGACAAAAGATGCTTTTTAATTGCCGTGATGTGAGGTGATAAATCCAGATCCTGGAATTTTCTTTTCGAAAACCTCTTCGGAGGAAATGCAGGAGGAAAAACGACCCTGTAGACTTAATGATTTCTGATCAAGCTAGGGAAGGAAATGGACAATTTTGAGGGAAAAATACTGAAAGTCTGTTGATTAGCCCGCGCGGAAAGCCGTCGGCGAAGCCCGTCACGGATCCCGGAGCCTCCCGGCCGAGCGTCGTGACCCTGAGTGCAGCCGCTGTCACTCGGGCCGTGCATGCCGAGAGGTGGACGGCGCCTTTGCGGCTCCACGACTGCTGCGCCCGGGTTGCAGACTTGGCTCTAGTAAACTCATCAAAATAAAAGCCCCATGTTTTGTGCATTGGGGATGATGCTGGTGTGGTTGCTCTAGCTTAAGATAGTCTCTTCCTTAAGATAGGAAGACGTAACAGGGACTTATGTTTTCAGTGCTGAAGAATGAAATCAGCTATGTTAAAAAAAAAACATGCTAGTAGGGGCTGAAACTTGGGCTGAGAAACTTCATCCCTGGGCCTGTCTTCTTACACAATAAGGGATTCGAGACGAAGTTGCTCTTGGGCTACCACTTAGAATGAAGACAGTTTTCTGAAATGTTCATTTAGAACTACAGTTGCAGATATTTCCTGTGTCTTAATGGTTTAAATGACTCCAGAAGAACAGGAGGGAGAGGCTAGATCCCACTTTCCTGTATGACTTGTCTGCCATGGATATGGTGCTAGTTTTGACTGCCAGGTTGGAGTTGGGCTCTGATTGTAGAATTGATTGGGCTTTTTTTTACGCTGAAAGTTATCTTCACAGGCCCGATCCCTGCTGGTAATGTACTCTTATCAGCCTATACTGACACAAAGAGAGACCGACTTGGCTTATTTTGACTGCCAGAATAATAGCCAGTTCAAATATTTAATGACTTCCGTAGTATAAAGTTATAAGCTACATTTGTTTCAGATGTTTAGCAAAAATTTTGTGGGATGCATTGGTCAGGTACACTTTGTCGTTTTACTTTTTTATAAGACTCAACAGGCTGCCTTACCTTTCTTCTCTTCCCTGGCCTGGCTTTTATAGCTGCTCATAAAGACTGCCCAGAATGGGTTTCACAGTGCCCTTAGCCATGACTTATGAGGAGGGTATAATGTTAACTTATCTAATTTCTTGATTTTTTCACACAGTAAGTTTACAACTTGAGCATTAGGTTTTTGTATTTTTTTTCTGTTTTTTACAAGCATGTGCCATATTAGTATTAATTTTTAATGAAAGAGCCACATTGATAGTCTTTCAATTTCTAGAAGTAATAAATCTGAACTAGTTAATATTTATTTGGGAAAGTTAATTGGGACAACTGGGATTTAGAAAGGGAAAACACTGGGAAGCGATTCTAGGAGAAAACTTGTGGCAAGAATGAAAGCCCTGGATTTGGGATTTAGGATATAGTCTTTACTGCCAGTTGGTACCTTCTACTTTATGGCAAGTCACTTAACTCTCTAAATTTCAGCTGTTATAGATAGTGAAATTTTAGTCTTTGTACTTGATTATAAAAATAATAGTTGTTTGCTTCAGAAAAATTAAAGGTACAGAAAGCACAATTACCTGTCCAGCACTCGGGAGTAAACTCTGTTAATGCTTTGCTTTCTTTTTTGTGGGTTTTTTTCCTTTCTCTTACACCTTTTAATGTGATTGAGATTATATTGTGTATAATGATTTTTATTTGGCTCTAACTACACATGATAACTTAAGTATCTTCACACATTATCACATACTGAATAAACAACTCAAAGGTCGTGTGTTTCCTTGACTGGCTTAATATGGTTGTCCTGTTGTACTTTTGTAGTTTATATAGAGAGCTCAGATTAATGCTTTGGGATATAAATTTTTGTTCTTCTCTAGACTGTTTATCTAGCATCAGTTCAGGTCAGTCGCTCAGTCATGTCCAACTCTTTACGACCCCATGGACTACAGCATGCCAGGCCTCCCTGCCCATTGCCAACTCCCAGAGTTTACTCATATTCCTGTCTATTGAGTCAGTGATGCCATCCAACCATCTCATCTTCTGTCATCCCCTTCTCCTCCCGCTTTCAATCTTTCCCAGCATCAGGATCTTTTCAAGTGAGTCAGCTCTTCACATCAGGTGGCCAAAGTATTGGAGTTTCAGCTTCAACATCGATCCTTCCAATGAACACCCAGGACTGACCTCCTTTAGGATGGACTGGTTGGATTTCCTTGCAGTCCAAGGGACTCTCAAGAGTCTTCTCCAACACCACAGTTCAAAACCATCAGTTCTTCGGCGCTCAGTTTTCTTTATAGTCCAACTCTCACATCTATACATGACACTGGAAAAACCGTAGCCTTGTTGGCAAAGTAATGTCTCTGCTTTTGAATATGCTGTCTAGATTGGTCATAACTTTCCTTCCAAGGAGTAAGCGTCTTTTAATTTCATGGCTGAAGTCACCATCTGCAGTGATTTTGGAGCCCCCCAAAATAAAGTTTTCCACTGTTTCCCCATCTATTTGTCATGAAGTGATGGGACCAGATGCCATGATCTTAGTTTTCTGAATGTTGAGCTTTAAGCCAACTTTTTCACTCTCCTCTTTCACTTTCATCAAGAGGCTCTTTAGAAAAAAAAAAAAAAGAGGCTCTTTAGTTCTTCTTCACTTTCTGCCATAAGGGTGGTGTCATCTGCGTATCTGAGGTTATTGATATTTCTCCCAGCAATCTTGATTCCAGCTTGTGCTTCATCTAGCCCAGTGTTTCCCTTGATGTACTCTGCATATAAGTTAAATAAGCAGGGTGACAATATACAGCTTTGACGTACTCCTTTCCCAATTTGGAACCAGTCTGTTGTTCCATGTCCAGTTCTAACTTGCTTCCTGACCTGTATGCGGGTTTCTCAAGAGGCAGGTCAGGTGGTCTGGCATTCCCATCTCTTTCAGAATTTTCCACAGTTTATTGTGATCCACACAGCCAGAAGCTTTTGTATAGTTAATAAAGCAGAAATAAATGTTTTTCTGGAACTCTCTTGCTTTTTTGAAGATCCAGTGGATGTTGGCAATTTGATATCTGGCTCCTCTGCCTTTTCTAAAACCAGCTTGAACATCTGGAAGTTCATGGTTCACGTATTGTTAAAGCCTTGGTTTGAGAATTTTGAGCATTACTTTACTAGCATGTGAGATGAGTGCAATTGTGCAGTAATTTGAGCATTCTTTGGCATTGCCTTTCTTTGGGATTGAAATGAAAACTGACCTTTTCCAGTCCTGTGGCCACTGCTGCATTTTCCATATTAGCTGACATATTGAGTGCAGCACTTTGACAGCATCATCTTTCAGGATTTGAAATAGCTCAACTGGAATGCCATCACCTCCACCAGCTTTGATGAACAAAGCTTTCTAAGTGATGCTTTCTAAGGCCCACTTGACTTCACATTCCAGGATGTCTGGCTCTCAGTGAGTGGTCATACCATTGTGATTATCTGGGTCGAGAAGATCTTTTTTGTATCTTCTGCTTTTGTTAGGTCCATCCCATTTCTGTCCTTCATTGAGCCCATCTTTGCATGAAATGTTTTCTTGGTATCTCTAATTTTGGTGAAGAGTTCTTTAGTCTTTCCCATTCTATTGTTTTCCTCTATTTCTTTGTATTGATCACTGAGGAAGGCTTTCTTTTCTCTCCTTGCTATTCTTTGGAACTCTGCATTCAAATGGGTATATCTTTCCTTTCTCCTTTGCTTTTCACTTCTCTTCTTTTCACAGCTATTTGTAAGGCCTCGTCAGACAGCCATTTTGCTTTTTTGCATTTCTTTTCCTTGGGGATGGTCTTGATCCCTGTCTCCTGTACAGTGTCATTTTATAGGATTTATCTAGCATAGAGTCTAAGAAGTTGATAACAGAAAGGAGGAAAATTTTTAAAGCTCCTGATATAGATGTATTTATTAGATTATTTAATCCTAATCAAACGTGGCCTGCCAACTGCTATATAAAACAGAACTTGGAAGTTGTGAAGGACTACCCTGAATTACAGTTACTATTTTTAGTTTTGTTGTGTGTGCTAAGTTGCTTCAGTCATCTCCGACTCTTTGCGACCCTATGGACTGTAGCCTGCCAGGCTTCTCTGTGCATGGATTCTCCAGGCAAGAATTCTAGCGTCGGCTGCCATGCCACCTAGGGTTCTTCCCGACCCAGGGATTAAACTTTGTTCTTTTACGTCTCCTACATTGACAGGTGGGTTCTTTACCACTAGTGCCACCTGGGAAGCCCCTCTTTTTAGTTTTACTTTACAATAACTATTAAAATAGGTATATTTGCAAGTCCAAATCCAGATAATTGAACAAAAACATTTTTAAGTTTATCTTCCTCAAATTGGACCATTCTGCAAAAGATAGCATTTGTTGAAGTAGGAAATCTGAAGCCTATACTAGATACCTTATCCACGTTTACATATTGTTTTTAAGTCAGAAACTTTCTGTTTAGTAAGAACAGATATAATCTTTAAAAAATAATTGATTTTATGTGTAGATAAATATCAGTGATTCATCCAAGCTAGAACTGGGAACTCCAGTCCCAAATGGAGGCTTTTCTCTTTGGCATAATGTGAAATACTCATAGATTATGAGGCGCACTTTTTTTGATTCACATTTTGATATCTCTTGTATTGAGATGCCTCTTATACTTGATGTTGTTTTCCTTGTAAATTGCCTGCAAATGTACACACTTGGCTATTTCTCCTAGTGACGTGGCTGCACCAAGTGCAGCTTTTCAATGTGCAGCCAACAAATCAATTTAACAACCACTTGAAGGATTATCAGTCTTGTTTTTTGTCTGAAAATATTTCTTTGACAGCTGGTAAAATGAAGCAAGTGTTGCCATCAAAACTTGCTGACTGGATATCAATAGTTTGGAAGAAAAATGCTGAAGATAAAAGTGGAGCACTTCTAAGAAATATTTGTCACCTGCTTGCGGCACAGAATAATACTGGATGTGAAAACATGGCTAGTGATGACTCTTATGCCAAAAAAATAGAAGAGTTGAAATTACAGGGACTTCCCTGGTGGTCCAGTGGTTAAGACTCTGTACTTTCAATGCAGGGAGCGCAGGTTCAGTTCCTGGTCAGGGAAAAAATGCAGCATGGTGTAGCCAAAAAAAAAAAAGAGTTGAAATTTTAGAGTTGTATTAATTTAGGCAATTTGTGTTTTCTTTTTTTGTGTTTATATGAGCATTATATATAAAATTCTGCCAAAGATCTGTTCCCATGAGTATAAAGTAAAAGCTTCAAAACATAAGAAAATTTCAATTCATAGCTTAATTGCCAGCATTATTTTGTTTGTTACACACGCATACTCAGTTGCTCAGTCATATCCATCCCATGGACTGTGGCCCATCAGGCTCCTCTGTCCATTTTCTCCTCCAGGCAATAATACTGGAGTAGGTTGCCATTTCCTACCTCAGGGGATCTTCCTGACCTAGGGATTGAACCTGGGTCTCCTGCATTGCAGGCAGATTCTTTACTGTCTGAGCCACCATAAAACTGGTGCAGCTCACAGTGGATGTCATCATAGATTCTATGAAATGGTACCATATTGATTGCATTTTTGTAAGCTGCTAACTTTAAACAGTCATTATGCAATTTTGAACTTGATATTATGAACTTAAAAACACAGGGAAGCTGTTTCAACCCTGTTTGAGGCTAAGAACATCTTTGTAAGCTTACTACATGTTTTTGCATAATGTTTTATTCTTTGAATTAGAATGGTCATTTTTGAAGATAAAAAGAAAAACCTAAGTGGCAGATTTTTCTTAGGAATAGAACTACCTAAACAAGATTTCATGACGTTTTCTTTTTTACATATTAAAATAATGCTTGGGGAAGGAGAGTAGGGCACTAGAGCTTTAAAAAAAAAAAATTCTGTCAGATTTAAATCTCTGAGGCATACTTTGGTTTCTTTTCAGAGTGTATAAATTTTTTTCATTTTTAAATCTCTGGGGCATTGGGAAGTACAGGACTGAGATAAACTGGGTTCATATACTGGCATGATTTTGTGCTGCTTTTTTTTTTTTTAATCATAGTGATTTAACTGCTTCTTTTGAAAATAGGAAGCTAAGGAAGAAGTTGATTTTTTAAGAACCAATTTCTAAGGCTAAGGTGTAAATTAACTAATTGTACAATAAAAGTAGACCCTGATGCTGGGAAGGATTGAAGACAGGAGGAGAAGGGGACGACAGAGGATCAGATGGTTGGATGGTATCACCAACTGCATGGACATGAGTTTGGCTTGGGCAAGTTCCGGAAGTTGGTGACGGACAGGGAAGCCTGGCGTGCTGCAGTCCATGGGGTTGCAAAGAGTTGAACAGGACTGAGTGACTGAACTGACTGACAGTAGAAGTACAAAGTTGCTTTTTAGATTTTAAGATGTAATTATCTCAATAACGGTTGAAATTCAGTTCTTCGCCTGCCTATGGGATATAAAAAGGTGATCATAGTTTGCCTTAATATGCTGTTTCCTTATCTCTAACAGTCTGAACATTTACTGACTGACAAGTTTTTACTCTGAAAGTGCAGGTAATCTTTACATGCCCATGCTCATTGTGCAAAAAAAAAAAAAAGAAAGCCTAACAATATAGAAATGTATAAAGAAGAAAAAGTAACCCCAAAGTCTGCACTGTTAGCATTTTACAGGCCATGTTGGGGATGGGAAGTGGCACTGAGGTGTGATTTTGGATTGCAGTGGGGAGGGGTTTGATATCAATACAACTAGAAGAGACTGGAAAAAGAGAAATAATCATTCTAAATTATCCTGAGAAGAGATATTTAAAATATTTATACATGCAGTAATGTTAATTTAGTTCTGAGTCTGTAGATTTAGTCTTAGTTTAATTGCAGACTCTCTAATTCATAAAAATATACCTTTGTTGCTCCTTCTGAGGTTTGTGTGACATAGTTGGAAAATCTCTCTGTTTTAATGAAGTGAAATTGAGAATAAAGAACTCTGACATCTTAGCATTTCTATCAAAAAAGAGAAAATAGATTAAAACTCAGAACTTTTAAGAATTCCAGTATCCTATGATTTTTCCTTCCTTTAGGGGAAAAAAAAAAGATTTCCGCTTGACTTATATAATGGTTAACATAAACTTACTGCTTTTATTTTATACAGACAAGGTCTTTACTGGGTGTATTTGAAGAAGATGCCACAGCTATTTCCAACTATATGAACCAGTTGTATCAGGCTATGCATCGGATTTATGATGCACAGGTAAAGAACTAAAGGCTGACTCAGTGCTTTCATAAAATGAATCCTTAAGCCTATGGGGACAGAAATAGTATGTCTCTTATTTACTGGTGTTTAGCCCTGTCTGCATTGCAGAGTAATAAACATTTGTTGAAGAGATGAGTGAAGATTAAGTATTTTGTATTACAGAGCTCACATTTCCGTTACTGGTGTATAGTTTGTAGCACCACAAAAGTGATGATCATATGCTCCTCTTCCCCAAACAGAGTAAGGACTTTCTTAGTGAAACTCATTGATATAGTGATCTTTGCCTAAGATTTGACTGAAAACCCCATATTGTCACCAGTATTTTCTCTAATCATGTTTTTAATCTTATGGGATACTTCCCCTTTTTGAGCAGAGGACTTGAAAGTAGCTAGTCTCTATCTAGTTAGAAGGTAATAAAGATTAGATATAGCTCCCAGGTATCAGAAGATGAATTTTAAAAGAAGGCAACTAGATTTTTTAGTTGACTAGACAAAAGCCTGTGTTTATGCACCGTAATTATAAACTTTAACAGCAACCTGGGTCCTATGATAAACTCTCTTTGGGATTGATTAAGAGCACCAGTTTCTTTTTTTCTCCTTAATTTCTCTTCTTTCTGAACTCAAATGTTCATTAGGTACTTTAAAGTTACTGTGATAGTTATTTATTTTGCTTAGTGATATGTTTGTCAAGAATTTAATTTCTGACTATGTAGATTAATGTGTAAAAGAAAAACTACATTTGTCATTATACTCATCACTGAAAAAAGTCTTCAAACAAAAGTATTGCCTTCATATGGCTGTGTTGCTATACTATATGACTAGGTCGACCACATTTTGGTTGTATGTTATTAAATGCTTCATAGTCTATTATCAGCATTTAGAGAACAGGGATAATCAGTCAACACTGTAGACTGTCTTAAGATTTTGCTAAATAACGTTATATACAGCTTACTTCTAGTTTTAACTATTAGTTTTTATTAGCTGAAAAGAAAAAGCACACGTCTGAAACTCTGCTAAATTTCTTGATGGTGTCTATTTCATGGTTTGAGTCTCCCTGTAAAGTGCTTTAGCTGTAGTTCCCGTTCCAGTGATTTAAGAGACCACGTCGTACATTATTTAAGTGATGAATAAAAGTGGTGTAGGTATCTTCAATTAAAAGTTTTTTCTTTATCTGTACTATTGTGTTAATTTGAATGTTCATCTTTTCCAGAATGAATTAAGTGCAGCAACACACCTGACTTCAAAACTTTTAAAAGAATATGAGAAACAGGTACCGTATATGAAAGTTTTAAAAATATGATTTAAAATGTGTCATGATACAGTATCTATATAGATAAACAGAATTTCTTTTCAGTAATTCTAAGCATTTTAGAACTCATAGAAGGTAATTTTGATACGCTATTGAAATTCCATTATGCACTTATGTCTAATTTTAATGACTTTATGTTAGAGACAGGCTATCTGATTTACCTCTTTTTTCAAATGAAGAAACTGAGGCTTGCTCAAGATTATACAGCTGGCTAGCAGAGGAACTGGAGCTAATTTTAAATATCTGAATTCCTAGTGTGGTGTGCATTCCTATATATCATGTTGATTGGTTACTTAGCAGACATTTTAATTAATGTGTACTAAAATTCTATAAATTACACTATTTTATAAAAATGATGTTTTTAGAGCTTATTCAAAATTTGTGAAGTTTTCTGAAGTTATTTAAAAATGAAAATTATAATGCCACTCACAAAAGACAGAGCATTGGATCTTTACTTCGTCTCTGTTTCTCACTTTTCAGCGTTTTCCACTGGGGGGTGATGATGAAGTTATGAGTTCTACTTTGCAGCAGTTTTCAAAAGTTATAGATGAGGTAAATGCTTACTTTATTTTGCTTGGATAAGAAATCTTATAATTAAGTTAGTCAAGTTGTTTAGCGTTTATCGGGAACTTTCATTATGATTTTTATGAGTAAATCTCAATTATAAAAGATTACTATTTAAAGAAGGACCTTGTTTCCAAACCTTGGTGACTGTCTTATAAAAATAACACTTTATATGTCGGATTAAAACATTGTTTTCAAGGAATAAGTGTATAATTGTGCTCTCTTTACTCTCATGTAACATTCAGCCTTTTATTGTGTTGTTTGATGTAGGCAGGGAGAGGAGAGTTAAGCTGTTCACCAATCACAGGACTGCCAGGGGATTCCCTGCCTGTTTTTTAACTGGGTCGTGTTTTAGTCCTATATTTAGGAGTTCCTCATTCTAAAGAATACATGTCCCTTATCAGATGTGTGACTGGTAAATATTGGCTGCTACTCTGTGGGTGGTTTTTTTGTGTTCTTGATAGCATCCTTTGATGCATAAAAGTTAATTCTGATGAAGTCCAGTTTCTATTTTCTTTGGTTGCTTGTGCTTTTGTGTTATATCTTAATAACCATTGCTAAATCCAAGATTATCACATGTTTTCTTTTGAGAGTTTTAAATGGAACATTTTTGACTGTCAAAAAATTATGTGATGACAAAAAAAAAATTATGTGATGTTACTGTTCCCTTATGTAAATGTTATCAACATCTTTTTTTTTTTTTTTTTAAACTACACTTCTAATACAGAGCAAGTGGGATCTTAGTTCCCCAACCAGGTATCAAACCTGCAACCCCTGTAGTGGAAGTGCAGACTCTAAACTGCTGGATGCCATAGAAGTCCCTGTATCAACACCTTCTTAGTAGATTTTTTGTAATTTCCATAATGCTCGTTGATTGTCTGTTTTTAGTTATTTGGGTTTTTTGATCTTTCTTTTACCAGCTTAGCTCTTGTCATGCGGTACTTTCAACACAGCTTGCTGATGCCATGATGTTCCCCATTACCCAGTTTAAAGAAAGAGATCTGAAAGGTATTGAACTAAGCTTATGTTTACTTTCATTAGCTGTCAGAAGATCACTGCTTGTAAAATGTGTACCACTGTACACCTTAACCTTTTCTGACTGTATCACTTTTACTTCAGTTGTTAAACATTTATAGGGGCTCCTGCTAGACGTTAAGCTATATACTGAGGAGTACTGATATGAGTAAGATGCCACTTCCCTTGAAAAAGCTCAGAGTAGCAGATAGGTAAACATAATTACGGTACTCTGTCTCTTGTAATTTGGGATGAGCATGGTGCAGTGAAGGCTGGCTCAGAGGAGGGTGTCAGGAAGGCTTCACCACAGATGAGACAGGAGCATTGAACAGTGAAGAAGAATTTGCCAAGAGAAGAGAGTCATTGTTTGATGAGAGGGACCAGAAAGCACAAAGTTATGGGTTGTAGAAATACATGGCTTGCTTTGAGAAATTCAGTGTGGCTGCAATGTTGGCTGTGTTGAGGCATGGTGGGAGATACCTCTAGAAATAGATTAGATCATGCTAAAGATGTTGGACTTGAGCTTATAAGTAAAGAGAAGACAATGGAGGTCTTTAAGAAGTGGACCTATTCTAACTGTTTTTGGATGACGGATCTGATGCTAGGAGAATGGACGCGGAAGTTGTGAGAGTGCAGTGAGGCATGACCAAGGCCTCAGCTGGGACAGTGGCATAGGAGATGAGCTGTGTGGGTGGGTTGGAGTGATGGAGGTATGGGGGCTGGCCCATCTACCGCCTCATGTCTCAGTAGCTTGTGGTGGGTTTGTTTTCCCCCATTGCGTATTATCAGTTGATAAAATGAGAGCTTTATAGACTTATCTTACACAGTACATAGATAGAATAAAAACGTTGAGCTAATGTATCAGTGATGATAAAGTGTTTAATGATACATGGAATAAAGACCGATGTATTTTAGAGATGGAATTAAAATGTCTTGGTAATCTTCAAGAATAATCTTTTCCAAGATCAAGAAACAAGGCCTCTTTTCTCAGTCTAAGGGAACTGAATATCAAAATCTTGTCAATAAAATGTTTCTCATTCAGCATTTGAATTTATTAGAGTCAATATCAGAAGATCAGTAAGTTGGATTCTGGTGCTAAATCAGGATATTTGTATATTTGAGAATTTGCAGTAGTTTTAAAATTTTTATTTTTCTGTTATATTACAATTTGTGGCTAGTACAATTTCTGGGGGTGTAACAGTTGCTAATGAAAGTAAATGTTCCCTAGGGCTAGTTGAAATAGTAACTTTTTCACTTTAAATGTTGAAGTTTGAAATATTACTTGGAGTTGTAATTGTAGCTTAAATTTCTAAACATAATTTAAGGTAGTTCATAAATATGCTAAACATAAATTATTCTTGAACTTTTCCAGAAATATTGACATTAAAGGAAGTGTTTCAGATTGCTAGTAATGGTAAGCTCTTATTACTTTGTACAGTTATTTCTTGCAATGATGCAAATGATGCATTTCTTTATCAACACAAACCTGTAGCTAGATTTTATGTAATAATTGAAAAGAAATGAATCTAATTAAAAACTTAAGTGAATATTATTTAAATCTGTTGTTATTTAAGTTGCACTGTTTGTCCTAGTCCTAGAAGAAAAATTTTAAAGGAAGTTAAATCTTGTGGTTTGTTACCATCATGATACCTGAGAAGGTGGTATATATTTTTCCTTCCTTATTTTCCTTTATATTTCACATTTACTTTAATGAGTATTTGCTGGTTTTATACTAAAATTACTTTAAAAAAACTTTTAGTAGACTACTGTTTCCTTGAAATTAAATGTTGTTACCAATTTAATAAATAGAAACATACTTTAGGGTGTTTCTGTGTGGCTGTGAGGAATAAAAGGGTTCATTGATCACATAGTAGAGAATTCTTATTTTGTTTCAGTATATCTGTTGAAGGATGCACATGTGAAACCCATTAGAGAGAGCACTTAGAAGTTTTGCAAAGTATTATTGCATTGTTGTTAATAGTCATTTCTGTTTTCCAGATCATGATGCTGCAATTAACAGATACAGCAGATTGTCCAAAAAAAGAGAAAATGACAAGGTTTGGTACATATTACTCCTTCAGTATCACGGTTAATGGGCTTCCCTGGTGGCTCAGTGGTTAAGAACCTGTGTGCCAGTGTAGGAGATGTGGGTTCAATCCCTGGTTCAGAAAGATCCCCTGAGAAGGAAATGGCAACCCACTCTGTTATCTTGCCTGGGAAATCGCATGGACAGAGGAGCCTGGTGGGCTACAGTCCATGGGGTCACAAAGAGTTAGACACAACTTAGTAACTAAACAACAATAACAAATCACAATTAACAGCTGTTCCATTAGATGGTCTACTTTTTCTGGTTTAAAAATGGTTGCCAGCAGTAACTTCATGCTGTATTACCCTTATTCTTTTCTGCAATTATTTTAGAGCCTTTCTGTTAACTGTTAATTGTCAGATAATTAATAGTTGTCTTTTTAAACAAAATATTTTTCTGGTGATAGAATTTAATAAGTAAACATAACTATTCCAAAAGTGTAATTGATGCCCAGGTGTAACATCACCCCCTTTCTCTTTGTATTTTGATCACACTGCATTTGTTTTGTTATATATATGTATTCAGAAATGTGTTCTGAGATACCGTGGAAATGTTGAACTGTTACGTACTTAACTGAACGAAATTCTGCCATGAGGACCTCCTCCTTTACAGAGAATATGTCTGTTCCGTGTGGATGGATGGATGGATGAGTAGGCCTCCACTAGGTATTTGTGAGTGAGGTAGTCTGTGTGCCTGGGAATTGTACCTGCAGCCTCACGCGCACCTGCTGGTGGCGGCACAGTGACCACTTGTGGGAATCCACAGTTGGGTATGATTGGCAGTGTAGCAGCCACTGTGACACAGAAAGGGGGTAGTTCTCTCACAATCAGTACACAGGCTTGCTTTCTTTGACTACTCAATTTGGTGCAGATATTAATAAAATATGTACATTTTAAGATTTACATTCGTTTGTTATTTTGACACAAGTAATTAAAGACTCTGAGGATGCATTTTATTTTATATTGCCTCTGGCTGTTACAGGTAATTTTAAAAAAATATTTCCACTAATTTACTTGAAAAATTTGTTGAGCACTTACTACACATTGGTGACTATGGGGAAATAGTGTGCACAGGCTCCACTTCTGTCTTCAGTGAGTGGATAATCCACATTTATTAAAGGCTTCCTGTATGAAGGCATGCGGCTAGAGCAGCTGCCAGAATAGGGATCAACACGGAGTTAAGTGCAGTAAAGAAGCCTTAACAAAATACTGGGAGAGCACAGACAGGGCAGCATATCTTTTGACTGGTAAGTTGGGAAAGGTTATGCTTTTAGGCGGTGCCATTTGCACTGAAGATGAGCAGATATCAGTGGTTTGGGGTTAGGGGAGAGGGCGTTTCTGGTAGAAAAACAGCCTCTGCAGAAGCACATGGTAGAGTCTGGAGAGTGTAAAAGTTAAGCGCGCTGGCTCTGGAGTCACACTGCTTGGGGACTGATCTCAGCTCTGTGGCTTGTTTGCCTGAGGTCATACACTGGTTAGTTAATTTCCCTCTCCAAAAACTCAGTAGTGGTGAAGATGAAAGAGAATGCATACAGATTACCTGACTTTTAGCAGTTATTATTATTTCTTGCAATAATTATGATAATAGAAAGGTAATCATTTCAGTACATCTGGAGCACAGGATGTATTGGGAGGAGATATGACTAAACAGGAAGAAAGTAGTAGTTTGCGGCCAGGTTACTATGCTAATGACTGAAATACGTGTTATCGAGAGTAGGCAGCCACCGAAGGATTTTAAGTGAATGAGTAACAACATACAGTTGTGTTAACAGAATTAAAAAATAGTAATGGAAATATGAAGGGGACAAAGCTAGAGGGAATCCAATGAAAAGGTACTGGAATAGTTTGCAAAGGTATTAGAAGAGCCTCAGATGAGGTTGCTATTGAAGAGGAGAGGAAGGAATACTTTCCGGAGATACTTCGTAAGTAGAATTGACAAGACTTCTGGTAGAAGGAGGAACAAAAAATGAGTCCTAAAATTCTTGGATGATGGGATGGATCCAGGAGAAATTGAGAGAGCCAAGTAGAGGAGCAAGTTTTATAGGGAGCATACTGTCTTCAGCTGTGTACATTTTCAGCACACACACACGACTAAAGAACCCCCCTGGAGATCTGCTTCCATTGACAACTGAGAGAACGAAGGGGAGGAGATATCAGCTGAGGAGTCATTGGTGTACTGGAATATTCTTGGTACTTGATTTGGTATTCTAAGGAAAGCAGGAAAAGAGAAGAGACAGAATATATTATGTAACAGGTGCTCCATGAGTATTTGTCATCTGAGTACAACAAGGGACATGGTTTAAGTGTGGGTGAAGGAAAACAAATATAAGAAAAGAGGCACAGTAGGGGGAGAACCAGAGAACCAGGAGGAGAATGGTATGCTGTGAACTCAGAAAAGTCAAAGATTAATGGCTAAGCTAAACCCAGACTGTTTGCTTTTCCTCTAGGCTTTAGTTCAGTCACTATACCATTCTCAGTTATTTGCAGAATTCTGCTTTTAATGTGCATTTTAAAAAGAAAGTGGTTGATAGTAAAACAGGGAAACTATCTTATCCAATATTCTGCAGGATTTTTATCTCAGAAAATAAGAAAGCTATGTACAATTGCTGGCAATGCACTTTTTTCCTTGGATAGTCTCTTCCCGTTGGCCACCACTAAAGGTAACTTAAAATCAAATAAATAATTGGATTTTTAATCTTTTCACTCAAAGGTGAAGTATGAAGTAACAGAAGATGTCTACACTTCGAGAAAAAAACAACACCAGACCATGATGCATTATTTTTGTGCGTTAAATACTCTTCAGTACAAAAAGAAAATAGCATTGTTAGAACCTCTTCTGGGATATATGCAAGCTCAGGTGAATACTGTACTGTGTTTTGGTTTGTAACTGTCCTGAGAACTTTCTTTTAAGTTAGATTTTTATGTTAAATGTAAAGATATTACAAACTAAGGTCAAATACTCATTTTTGTCTGTTTTTAAAGCATTTTTAAAAATGTCGTCAGTGTGCTATCTTAAGGAAGTTAGAAGGGTTTTCCTTGCAAATGAAGATTTCAGATATTTTAGGGTAAATTAAACACACTTACCTTGGATTTAGACCTTGTCCATCTCAGCTGAGGACAGCGAACAGGAAGCTAAAGCACTCCGGAGCTACTCCTATTACTCAAGCTTCCAATCACTCTTGTTTTATAAAAAATCTGAAAGAGAATGGACATGCTTGAGTTTGTCCCATGTTCCTTGCATACCTCCTGAGTTAAACTGGATAAACTCCAAAGTATTCCAAGAGTGGTTACATCAGGAAGGAGGCTAGAAAATTAAGTTTGAGTAACATAAAACAAAATGGCAGTGCTCTAAAAGGAAGAGTTTATGAAATTTGAATATTCTTTTGAAAATGAGTGCTTATTATTCCTCTGATATAAAACTTACTTATCTTTGTAGTAAACATGAATTAGTTTATCTGTGTGACTTACTTGAAATGTTTGAAAATACCTTTTCTAATTTTAAAAACTTACTTAACCATATGTATGTGTTACTGTATAAGAGGATGCATGGTGAAATTTAAATGTAGTCTCTTCAGTAACTCTGCTCAGTAAAAATCACTGTAAACTACAACCTGTTTTTACACAAATGGGAATAACCCTTTTTACTTAACTATGTATCTTGGCAATTGTGTATACGATTCACTCTAAGTATTTTGTTTGTGTGTGTGTGTTTCTGTTGTTGACCCTCCCACTCCCACACCCTCTTGCCCCAGATAAGTTTCTTTAAGATGGGTTCTGAAAATCTCAATGACCAACTGGAAGAATTCTTAACTAATATTGGAACAAGTGTACAGAAGTAAGTATTTTCTTCCTTAAAACTGAAAATGAAGTTATGAGAATAAGCTAACAGCTAAATACCATAATCTAAAAATAGTTAGCACTTAATTTCAGATGGGCTGTTTTCCCTGCCATGGGAGTGTTTCTTGAGTGGCTTGTGGATGTTTCTTGGTTTTCTCACCATCTCTTCCACAGCATTTGGACTCTGAATTTCATAACAGTGTCAAATCGGATGGTATTTTTATTGATTTGAAACTAGGTTTTGTGTCTGAATATAATAGGCACCTAATAGTAATTATCCATAAGTGAATTATCTTCACAATTATCTGAATTGTAGAGTATGGATGGGAGATTATTAAATAAATCTAGAGAGAGAAAAAGCAGTTCTAATCAGCTTCAAAATCCGAGCAGTCATGTGGTTAAACTGTGATATGGAGAGAGATGAAAATGATTACTGTTTAAAGGCACAGGACAGAGCAGTTTGAAAATTCCTCCAAAGTGAGTCATTCGGTGTGGATTCATTAGCTTTGGAATTTGGTATTGGTTTCAAAATATCTAAAGTTTCAAAACGTAAAGCTGCTTTATAGCATGCTACTGCTGTTCCTTAGGAAAACATACAGAACAAATATACAGATAAATGAGATTGGTGTGGTGTTCTTTGTTCTGGTTGGTGGTAAATAACCTCTTCTCTCTGTTAGTGTTCGCAGGGAAATGGACAGCGATGTAGAGACCATGCAGCAGACAATAGAGGACTTGGAAGTGGCCAGTGACCCCTTATATGTGCCTGACCCGGATCCCACAAAGTTTCCTGTTCATCGAAACCTGACCCGGAAGGCGGGGTACCTTAATGCTAGGAAGTAAGAAAACGATTGTTATTTTCATATATTGTGTATCAGTTAAGGCAATAGCAAGTCAATATAATATATAATTGATAGCTCCAAATTGTTTTTATTTTACTAAATATAGAATCTTTCTACTAATACCACAATTAGTATTTATGTCAACTTTTTGACTGATGAGGTACGTGAGTAATTTTCAAAAGTAAAATTCTATTTAGATTTTTATCAAATGATTTAGAATTATTTTAAACAGGGAAACCAATTAGAGTTTAAATAAATGGCATAACAAGTAAATGTTATGATAATCATTATCATAATTTAAAATATATGTAATCGCACCATCAAGTCAAATGTTAGTTTTTACCTGAAGAAAGGATAAAGCAAGTTAACCCTCAAAGTAAAATAAATTTTGTTTTGAATTTATTCCCTTGAATGTTGGACTGTATTTTATGGAGCATCATTATAATAGCTATAATTTGATCATTTCCAGTCTTGTTTTGGAAATGTATACATGCACACTCACGCAAGGGGGTCAGCATATGTGAATTTATGACTGAAAAACTGATGTTTATGTTTTTTAGGCACCTTCATGCCGTTTTACCTGGCTTGTTATTAAAGAATAAATGTACTTTCTTCATTTAGTAAAACAGGCTTGGTGTCATCTACCTGGGACAGACAGTTTTACTTCACGCAGGGTGGAAACCTGATGAGTCAGGCCCGTGGCGACGTAGCAGGAGGCCTGGCCATGGACATAGACAACTGCTCAGTCATGGCTGTGGACTGTGAAGACAGGCGGTACTGTTTTCAGATCACTTCTTTCGATGGCAAAAAGTTAGTATGTTTCTCTACTATTTAAAAAAAACTGTCATATCTTAAACTACTGAAATGTAGGGTAATTCCTTTGCATTTGGACATTGTATAGATCTTTTAGAATGATTATGTATCAGGATAATTTTCATTTTAATTTTGTAGAAATTAGTTGAATTTTCCTTTTTGACTTGCATAAATAATGTCTTAATATTTTGAGGCTGTCAAAGCAAGTTTATGTGGTAAAGACATGTGATTTCATGTTAAGAGATTGGTCACTGAAAGTCCAGCATGGTGTCGGAAAGGCAGCACAAATTAGTATAAAGAGTTTCAGCATGGGGTCAGAAAGTTTGAATTCTGGATCCACCAGCTACTTTATAGTCTTAGACAAGTTACCTAACCTCTCTAAGCTTCATTTTTCTACTTGTAAAATGAGGGGAGGGAGGGTCTTCATTTCTATTTTATAAATTGATATGAAGACTAGAAATCTAACATATGTAATGTGCCCAGTGTGTAGTAGGTGCTAACGGTAATATTTTTAAATGTTAATCATATATTTCTGATCATATTAGTTATTTAGGCCATTAATATTTATATGCCATGTTAAAAATTTCTATTACCTTTGCATTAAACAAAAATTCCATAAAATAGCTTTAAAAACAAATTTTTGAGAAGCACAGAAAAAATATAAAAGGGAGTATGAAAAAAAGTTATAACCTCACTAACCAGAAGCAACAATTAACTTTTTGGCTATTGCCTTACAGTTTTTATATTTTATTCTAAGTACATTTTTTAAATAGTTAAGAAAATACTGAATGTTTATTTCATAGTCCTTCTGTAAATATGCAATGGATGTCAATTACTGTGTGCCACTTATGACACCAGATGTTGGGAGTCCCTGTGTTCATTTGTCCAAATCACCAAACTGTTAATGTTACTGGATGTATTTACATTTTTATATTTTCAGTTTTCTGCTAATGCTTAACATGATTTTCCATTTCATATTCCCCGTGTGATGTAAAATTAGCAAAAACAATTTTTTTTCCTAACTCTTAAAATATTAACCTCTATAGATGAACCTAGCACCTATAATACAGAGTGAGGTAAGCCAGAAAGTGAAAGACAAATATTGTATATTAATGCACGCATGTGGAATATAGAAAGATGGTACTGGTGAACCTGCAGGGCAGCAATGGCAACGCAACATAGAGAACAGACTTGTGGGCACAGTGGAGGAAGGAGAGGGTGGCATCAATTGCGAGAATAGCGTGGAAACATACATTCAGTTCAGTTCAGTTCAGTTGCTCAGTTGTGTCCGACTCTTTGCAACCCCATGAACTGCAGCACGCCAGGCCTCCCTGTCCATCACCACCTCCTGGAGTTCAGCCAAACCCATGTCCATTGTGTTGGTGATGCCATCCAGCCATCTCATTCTCTGTTGTCCCCTTCTCCTCCTGCCCTCAATCTTTCCCAGCATCAGGATCTTTTCAAATGAGTCAGCTCTTCGCATCAGGTGGCCAAAGTATTGGAGTTTCAGCTTCAACATCAGTCCTTCCAATGAATACCCAGGACTGATCTCCTTTAGGATGGGACTGGTTGGACCTCCTTGCAGTCCAAGGGATTCTCAAGAATCTTCTCCAATACCACAGTTCAAAAGCATCAGTTCTTCGGCACTCAGCTTTCTTTATAGTCCAACTCTCACATCCATACATGACTACTGGAAAAACCATAGCCTTGACTAGATGGACCTTTGTTGGCAAAGTAATGTCTCTGCTTTGAATATGCTGTCTAGGTTGGTCATAACTTTCCTTCCAAGGAGCAAGTGTCTTTTAATTTCATGGCTGCACTCACCATCTGCAGTGATTTTGGAGCCCAGAAAAATAAAGTCAGCCACTGTTTCCCCATCTATTTGCCATGAAGTGATGGGACCAGATGCCATGATCTTAGTTTTCTGAATGCTGAACTTTAAGCCAACTTTTCACTCTCCTCTTTCACTTTCATCAAGAGGCTCTTTAGTTCTTCTTCACTTTCTGCCATAAAGGTGGTGTCATCTGCATATCTGAGGTTATTGATATTTCTCCCGGCAATCTTGATTCTAGCTGGTGCTTCCTCCAGTCCAGCGTTTCTCATGATGTACTCTGCATATAAGTTAAATAACATATACATTACCATATGTAAAATAGATAGCCGGTAGGAATTTGTGACACAGGGAGCTCAACCCAGTGCTCTGTGATAATCTAGAGGGATGGGATGGGGTGGTGGAAGATGGGAGGGAGATACAGGAGGGAGGGGACATATGTATATCTGAGGCTGATTCATGTTGATAAATGGCGGAGGCCAACACAATATTGTAAAGCAGTTATCCTCCAAAAAAAGAGAAGAAAATATAAACCTACATCTCCTTATGTTAGTGATTAATATATTGAAAAGTTTTACTTAAAAATATTCAAGGAAAAATAGTAAATAATGAAGTAAAATTAGTGTTTTCTATTAAGACCACTGATTTATATTTGAAATACATGCGGTGAGTGTCAGAAAGTTAAAATGCATTGTCTTAGTGTCAGTGTCCCTTTTCCATAGCCTGCCTTCTGAAAACCAGCACATTTCTTTTTTGGTACCTCTTGGCAGAGACAGACCAAGTGAAGAGTTGTTAAAATCTAAGTCCTGATACCTCTGGTAGTTAGTCTCCTTCGTTACATGTTTTCTGTTGTGTTTTGTTTTTTGATACTGATTGGTTTTATGTGTATCTTTAAAGGTAAACATTTCTCATTCATGTTAAAAGTACTTTAGAAAAAAGTTGAATGTCAGACTTTTGGGTTTTTTTTTTTTCCAGGTCTTCAATTTTGCAAGCAGAGAGTAAAAAAGACCATGAAGAGGTAAAATTTTATCTATTCATATTTAATTTCTTTATCATCACCTTAAGCTCTTTTTCCGATGATAAGATATATTGATGTGTTCATTTTAGATATTTGGGAAATCATGGTTAATTTTTTCATAAAAGTCAATTGTCCCTCAAGCAACATTCTTAAGTTTCACATGGAATTTTATAAGTGGACCTATAAGTAGAGAGCTTAGAGATCACTGCTTGCTGTCCTTTTAGAAGCTCAGATTCAGAAATAGCCTTGTGACTGCTGCTTTCTGGCAGGCTGTTAGTATCATGAGGCTAGAGTTTAGTTTATTCCCTTCTCTTACCAACCCTCTGAGACAGTATTTGCTGCATTAAGAACATAGTAGCAGCAGACGTAGCATGGCAGTAAGCAACTAAAGTTTAAAGCCTTGGGGAAATGAAAGAAAGAAAAACAGAAATGTGGGAGTGTTTATTCTTCCTCATGACTCTCTTGTTTTTGGCCCCACTTTTACTTGTAGTACACCAAATATGGAAGGTGAGTTACTACTAAGAACTGACAGGTGAAAACCTGTCTTGAGCAATCTTCAGTGAAAATATACTCTTAAGTTGATTCTGAGCCATTTTATCTGCTATTATATAATTGTGTTGGTAGAAGACAATGTTGGAAATTATGTAGAGATCAACTTTTATTTACTTCTTATAGAAAAGAGTAGGTATTAAAACCTGCTTTTGGTCTCTGAGGAATACAGATATACGTCTGCTCTTTGCAGGGTTTTTACCAAACATAAGAAATATTAGGTTAGTTTTGTGAGGCTCCTCAGGCACCAGAATCCTTGAGAGTGAAGCAGAGGATGTGGGGCAATGAGTGTTTTCTGTGTTATTTATAAACCTGAAAGGGAAATATGTAAAATACATTCACAAGGAATATATTTAGCTCTTAACTTTTTTTGCATTGGTATTAATCATGATATCTGAGTCCAGACTGTTTTATTTGGTTGGGATTAGAGGAGGATGTGATATTAAAAAAGATAAATACAGACTATTAAATTATAATTTAATATGATGGCTATATTTTTAATGAAATAAATGTGGGATTTAAAAATAACAAATCTCTTCAGTGTTCTGTTATACCTTCAAGTATTATACATATATATGCTTTTGTATATAGGAAGGTATCTTATAAGAAAGATTATATGTTACTTCTACTGAAACTTCTATGTTAGTTAAATATTGAATACTCTCTTTTAGAAGGGAAGCACTATAGAAAAAAATACTAATCATATTTTTCTATTTTTTCCTCTTACAGTGGATCTGTACAATAAATAACATATCTAAACAAATATATTTAAGTGAAAACCCAGAGGTAATATTTTTATTTTATGGTATCCAGATCTGGCAAAATTTAGTAATTCAGTGGCTTATATGGCTTTTCCTGCATTTTCTCAAGTTCTGTGATCTTTTAACTTGCTCCTGAATGCTTTATAATGATCTTATGAATTTAAAAAAATCAGTGCTAACTGTAGTGGGGTCTTTTGCTTTCACTAACTTGATCTCCTGCCAATCTAGATTTTTCTTTCTGTTATGTCCCTTGGAAACAACAAAAAATTAAAATACAGATTAGATGACTTGTTAATATCTAGGGAATATAAAGCGAATACAGAGTTTGGATTTGAATAATTCAGACTTACTGTACTTTTATCAGAAGTCAAAGTTTTAATATTTTTGAGATTATCCAGAATTATTTATATTAATGAGAGAAGAAATATTTAATCACTTTGTGATAGTGTCTTCATATTTTTGCCTAACTATAAGACACAGAAGTACAAAAATGTTTTGTGATTGTTTTTTCTAGTGTACATACTGTTTTATTTAGCTCATGTTTTAAATAAGTTTTAAATTATTTAATAAGTTTTAAAATATTTTTATGGAAACTTTTTTCAAAACTGGCCTGAAAATATCCATATTAACTTTATCAGTAAATACAGAGATATTTCTGAGCATAAATACATTCTGTAAAATTATGTAAATTTCAGCATCATAGTCATATACTTAATATTTTGTGATTATTTCTTACTTTTTAAATTTCTATACTTAGCCAGTTTGAGTGCACATATGCTAGGCACTGTACTAGGTGCTAGCAATACAAACCTCAATCTAAAAAATCTGGGAGTTAAAAATTTAAAGAAAAAACCATATTTCCTATTATGTATATTAGTAGGAAAAAATCAAGTTTTTCCCTTAGATTTATAGGAAGTAAGAGGAAACTTAAGTTATAATGTTGTGAAGTTAATTATATATCTTAATACTAAGGCTAGAAAATGTGGAACTACTTTAGTAACTTTTACAGAAGTACAATTTAAGTTTACAATTTAAGTATAACTCAAGACTACTCTGAGAATTCAGAGTTATATTTAAACTGTTG
Source organism: Ovis aries (assembly GCF_016772045.2). NCBI lineage: Eukaryota > Metazoa > Chordata > Mammalia > Artiodactyla > Bovidae > Ovis > Ovis aries. The sequence continues at coordinate 43,951,772 of NC_056072.1, read as the reverse complement.
GTTTTCTTGCTTTACTAATTAGTCCTTTTTTTAAAAAACAGGAGATTGCTGCACGAGTAAATCAGTCAGCTTTGGAAGCTGTCACTCCTTCCCCATCTTTCCAGCAGAGGCACGAGAGCCTGAGGCCGGCAGGGTGAGTTACCAGACTATAGGTTATTTAAAGAACTATATGGGCTATTGAAAGTGTTAGCAAACACTTGGATTTTAGCAGTGCTAGTTACATTAGTACAAAATAGTTCTAGAAAATGTACTTTCAAATTGGTGAATTCACCAGCAAGAGCACTAAATAAATAAGGATTCCAAATTTCCTTAGTGTTTATCCCTAGGTTAAAGTGATTTATGTTTCTGAATTTAGTAATTCGAAAGAAATCTTTTGATAAAGTAGCTGTGATTTGGGGTTGTATTTATTAAAATTTGTTCTTATCACTTTATAAAAATTATATATTTTTTCTCATGGTTTCAGTGTTTAATTTGCAAGAAAAAACTAAATGCAATGCCTTCTTGTTTTCTTCTCTGCTTAGACAATCTCGGCCACCCACAGCTCGAACCAGCAGTTCAGGATCCTTAGGATCTGAGTCCACAAATTTGGCTGCCCTCTCTCTAGATTCTCTTGTTGCCCCAGATACCCCTATACAGTTTGACATTATTTCTCCTGTGTGTGAAGATCAGTCTGGCCAGGCAAAAGCCTCTGGCCAGGGAGGCAGGTGAGTGATAGGTCTGTAAAGCTGTAAGGCTTATGAGTCCAGTTCTACAGTTGAGAGCCATCTCTCACATATCTTGTGCATCAGCTATGTTTTTCTTTCTGTAATTACCTACCAGAATTTTGATAGTTGAAGAGGAATCATGAAGGCTTTTCTCTGTTTTTGCCTCAGTTAAATGAGTTCAGATAATTTAGTTTTAGAAATATTCAATTCTGAATGGTTTATCAGATCTACTTCTAAGGTATTTACTCTTAAAATTACAGAAGAAAGGTGACAGTCCTGTGACAATAAAGTTGATATCATGACAATATTTTAATATATAAGAGTAATATATATGTGCCATAGGTTTATTGGAAAATGTTATCTTGTGTTAGAATAAGAAATCTCCAGCAAGGTACTAAGACATTGTCATGCTATGAATTATTAATGAATTATCTTTATTTATATAATGATAAATCCTTGTCAAAGTCATTAAAATTTTTCTTTGATTATGGATGAGGGAAATATGGCTTCAGGCAAATCGTTTATTAAGTAGGTTGGACACTTAATAAGTTGATAATGTAGTAACTGGGTATACATGAGTGAGGCAAAGAAAGAATAATTTACATTTGATCATAGGAAAATACTTAGCATTTGATATAATAGGTCAGATACATATTAGGGAGGTCAATTTTATGTTATCTGAAAGCCAGTGTTATCTTAGAACCACTTAGCTCTCTGTTTGCTTATAAATCCTACTTTGGATTGTACTTTTCTTCCTTTATTGTGGGTGTGTCATGAGCCAAGCACACTTAGGAAGGAAGTTGCTTCCATCTCTGGTTAGTTGGTTCTTCTTGCATTCTGTTACGTGTGCCTTGAGAAATCAGGTCTAATTCTAGAAAATGTTCAAATTATTGTAGTTAATTTGCGTCACATACTTAGAGGACCTAAAAGGTTTTTTGTGTTTTTTTTTTTTCCCCCACAATCCAAGGAAATTCCTACATTTTTCTCATATAACTAAAGTTGAAGCTAAATTAGCCATTTCTCTGTCCTAGTTTATTTAAATTCAGGAACTTTTGCAACATAGTTTATTATAATGTTGATTTTTATGTTTGTGGCTAAACATCCTGTCTGTCTACATTTTCTGAGATATAGCAACTTTGAGTTCAGCCGATTAGTGTGAGGGCAGGGGCCTTCGTAACAAGTAAGTTGGTCATCAGTAGTGTTCCTTAACAAGAAGGGATATTTTTGAGCTTTAAAAAAATGTGTGTACAAGGTTTTCTGACTTTAGTTTTTAATTCTGGGTTCAGTGATTGAGATTGGTTCCCTGTGGCTCATGGTGACTGACCACTGGATCATAATTTTTTAAAATACTTTTCAGGCGTACAAATCCATTTGGAGAATCTGGAGGAGGTACAAAGTCTGAAACTGAAGGTAAAATAAGTGTAGTGTTCTTATATTTCAGAGATTCTCAGAGCAGTAAACTGAGAGAAGAATTTGTTGTTTACATTTGTTCTGCTGTGTGTTTTAACCGTATCTTTCCTTCAGTTTTTTCTTTTTACTCCTAGTGCACTTAAAGCAACAGAACTTACTCAGACTTAAGATTTCGTTATTCACACAAAATTATAGAATCTCATACTTTCGACCTCATAGTCAGGTTCTCATTGTGTAAGATATCCTTTGACCTTCCTAACAGCTGTTTTCTTCTGGTTCTGGAGCATAATTTTTTTTTTTCTTTTTCCCATACTTATTTACTTTGATATAATTTCAAACTAACAGTAAAGCTGTCAGAATAGTAAAAGGAATTCTTTTAACTCAGAACCACCAGTTGCTGAAGCATAATCTTTTGCTCTTGGAATTTGAGATCTTACTTTTTCTGTAACATGAACACTGTAGTTAGGAGTTATTTCTGAGTGCTTCAGAATATTTCACTGGAAAACCTAAAGAGGGCAGTGTATTTAATTCCATAGGAAAAGAATGTGGGATTTAAAATTACATAATGTACCTTGTTTTGTTGTAGAGTCTATTCTTCATCAGTTGTTTATTGTCCGATTCCTTGGTTCTATGGAGGTGAAATCAGATGACAATCCAGATGTTGTTTATGAAACAATGCGCCAAATTTTAGCTGCCCGGGCCATCCATAACATCTTTCGTATGACAGAATCACATTTATTAGTCACTTGTGATTGTTTAAAGTAAGTAGTAACCTGTCCCTCAAAAAACTGTGGGAAAAAATATTTATATAATTGTAGCATAATTAACATTTTTTCCCTAAATTTTATTTATTATTATAGGTTAATTGATCCACAGACACAAGTTACAAGGCTCACGGTGAGTTCTGCATGTTTAAAGCTTTAAGTCTTTTTGTACATATACACATCTTACACATCTGATAATCGTGACTGAATATTTGGATATGGAAGCATGAATTATGATTGATTTTTAGGTGGCTATAATTGAGTTTATGGCCATCTCTCCAAAAAAAGTTGTAACATCCCATGTAGTTGAAAGAATCAGTGCAGTCTGATGTGATATTTAGTATTCATATTTATCCGTCAGTTAGGGAGCATATAGCATACCCTAAAGAAGGTAGCTCAGATAGTAAAGCGTCTGCCTACAGTGCAGGAGACCCTGGTTTGATTCCTGGATCAGGAAGATCCCTTGGTCAGAAAGATCCCCCGAGAAGGAACTGGCAACCCACTCCAGTATCCTTGCCTGGAAAATCCCATGGACAGAGCAGCCTAGTGGGCTACAGTCCATGGGGTCACAAAGAGTTGGACATGACTGAGTGACTAACAAAGAAACTAACAAATTAAGGAATTAAAAGGCCAACATGGTTGAGTTTATTTTATAATTATCTATTTTGAAATAGCTGCAGGTGTGTGCTTATTTAATCATTTAATAACAGAGATCATATTTGTTACTGAATTTGACTTTGTAAAATGTGTTAATGACTAATAAATTCAGTATTCAACAACCTTTTAACGTTCCTGGCAATCCAAACCAAATGTGAGATTGTTTGTTCTTGGATTACCATTCCGTTAAGAAAAATGATTGACTCTAATGTTCTGTTTATGTTATTTAATAACTAAGTACATGCATTTGTCATATATAGAAGCGCTGTTACAATGATCTGAAAAAATCTCACGTTTGCTTCTGATGTTTTCTGTGCAGTTTCCATTACCCAGTGTAGTTCTGTATGCTACACATCAGGAAAATAAGAGGCTTTTTGGATTTGTTCTTCGGACATCAGGAGGGAGAAGTGAAAGTAACTTGTCATCAGTCTGTTACATATTTGAATCAAACAACGAGGGTGAAAAGGTACGTGGCTTTTCAAAATGTGTTTCTATTATAAAATATGTGTCAAAGTTCTTACTAAGATTTCTGGATAAAACTCCCAAACTTTGTCTAGTCCAGCTGAGTTGCTTCACCAAAGTCTATTGTTTTGAAGAAAGCTGAGCTGATGGGTTAGGCTATCTGACTCCACAGACCTGTGTCTTCCTGGCCATTGAGAGCTGGTGCAATCTTCTGGCTTCATTAACTTGTCTTGGGAATGCAAAATATTCCCATAATCAGCCATTTCCAAATATCTCCAGCTTAGAATAGCAGCAGTAGCTGCTTGCTTTGTTCTTTGCAGCTTTACCATCTTAGTGGTGAATCTGAGATAACAAGAAGTGAGGGACTTGAAAGATGTGAGAGCCAGTGGTAGAAGCTCACAGACTGAAGAAAATACACAGAGGCTTGGTTTTGGGGCTGGAACATTCTTAAATCAACTTTTGTTTGGAAATGTATATTATAATGAGTTATGAAACTAGTTACATCAGCCATTTGGATACTTGAAATTATCACCTTGATGTATGAACTGTCTGAGTTTTTCTTACTTTTCCCCCCTTTAGATTTGTGATTCTGTTGGATTGGCAAAACAGATAGCATTGCATGCAGAACTGGTAAGAATCTAAGATACTTAATTATCCAAGAGTATTAACTCAAGTAATCTAAGAGCTTTTATATTAACAAGTAAATAAAAATGATTTTGCTATACAAAGTTAACAATAGATGCTATTGCTGATACATAGCATTTAGAATTTGGATAAATGGCTAACATTAGGATGTAAATTTTTGGTGTGCTTTCTCATATAAATGCAAATAATAATTTGAAAAGGTTACAAAGGTAATATTAATTGAAAAGGTAGTTATTTCATATTTAATTCATCAGTTGTATTCATCTATTCCTCAGGATCGCAGGGCATCAGAAAAACAAAAAGAAATAGAGAGAGTAAAAGAGAAGCAACAGAAAGAACTCAGTAAACAAAAACAAATTGAGAAGGTATGCAGTCCTAATGTCTCGATCTTCTCTGACCAGATACGATGTTTACACAGAGTTTCCTTAATTCAGCACTGTGACTTTCATATTGGAATTTTCAAGTGAAGGTTCCATTTCCATTCGCTTAGCTACCTCATAAACAGATGATTCACAGCATAGCGGAAAAGGATGACATTTGTCTTCTTGGCTTCACTGCTCAGCTTGTGGGATCTTAGTTCCCCCACCATGAATGAACCCGGGCCCTCAGCTGTGAGAGCGCAGAATCCCAACCACTGGACCACCAGGGAATTCCTGACATCTGTCTTCTGATACAGTGTTTACATTATAGTTACATTGACATGTAGTGTGACTTGTTGTTCAGTCGCTAAGTCATGTCCCACTCTGCAGCCTCACAGACTGCAGCATGCCTGGTTTTCCTGTCCTTCACTATCTCCCGGAGTTTGCTCAAATTCATGTCCATTAAGTCAGTGATGCCATCCAACCATCTCATCCTCTGTCGCCCTCTTCTAGTGTGACTTGCTATTTAGCAAACAAACTAATATTCCAGTGAAGGTTGGAAGGTTGTCTCCTCAAAACAGGTCTTTTGAGAGGAGATATGTATGGCTTTCATCAGTGGTAGTTAAGTAGGTATGTCTGTATATACTTTCTCTAGTTTATAGTGAGAGCTAATAATGGCCTGAATGTAAGTTGTTAACCGTAAAAATGCAGATGATGAAATGTTGACTTTGATAGGATTTCTAGAACAGTGTCAAAATATACTTCGGTGTTAACATTGGTTTGTGTAGTCTTTGTTTTCAGTGAGTTGCCAGAATTATGCGTACATATTTATGACAGACGTATGGAAGTTACTCTCAAGTATGTAATGCTTAGTTTTCCATTTGATTGCATATAAATTAACTCAGTTTCTTTTCTGTCTTTTCCAATAGGACTTAGAAGAACAAAGTCGGTTGATAGCTGCTTCCAGTAGACCAAACCAAGCCAGTAGCGAGGGGCAGTTTGTTGTCCTTAGCAGTAGCCAGTCAGAAGAGAGTGATTTGGGAGAAGAAGGAAAGAAGAGAGAGTCAGAAGCATAAACTTATCCTTGCTTTTTGGTTGATATTTCTCCCCCCTTGGAATTTGTTGACAATTTCTGTGGTAAAATGGCACAAGGTAACAACAATGTTGAACTATCAAGGAGACTAAAATTTGTATTTGCTTGTTTAACTTCATTTTTTAAACTAATATTGACCTTGATAACTTAGGTTTGCATTGATTCTTTTTTTTTTTCCCTTAGAAATAATATACTATGCAGTAACTTTAAATTCCACATGTCTGAAAGAAACCTGTTCATATCCCTGAAGTAGATTGCTGAGGGATTACAGTTGCTTAAGCCTTTTATTCCTCCCAATTGTGAACTTATTACCTTGCATTGTAATTGGCTATGACCATAAGAAATCATTTATTCTTCAGCTTCAGATATTCATGGATATGCTCCCTCTCTTTCATTAGGAACATTTTGCTGGCAGTGAGGAAGCTTTTGACTGAATAGGTTTAAAATCCTTACATAGAAAAATTTTCAAGTTTGCCAATATTTTAACAATGTTAAATGTGCAATAGGACTTTTACAAAATAGAGGTTTTAGACTTAAAGTTTCACATTGTGGCAGGTGGTACTGTAGATTTCAGGGCGTTTTCTTGGATTGCTCGCATTTCTCTGATGTACAGCTGATGCCAGTGGGAAAGAAGCTTAAGTGTCTCCATTTTAAGATTGCTACAGCCCTTGGCATTTATTATCACATTCTTAGTTCTCAGGTTGGGACTTGAATTATTGCTGCAGAGCAGTAATGGTTAAAATAAGATTTTGGAATTTAGTAAAAGGGAATTTTTTTTTTTTGTTCAAATAAGTTTTAGATTAGGATTTAACATGTAAAGATTGTTACAGGATAAATACATTGTATTTTCTGCATTGTGTGAAATAATTTTTATTGAAAATCAAGGGACATTTAGAAAGAAGTTCTATAGCAATTATGTTTCCTGCTTAAAGTAAAAATTCCTAGAATTTAGTTTAAAAATGTAATCTTTTAAATTTCAGACTGATACTCACAGTATTTTCATAATTCCATGTTTTTATAAAATGCTGGTCACCACTTTATATCCGTGTAGGCAAATAATATGTGAGCAGAGAATAATTTGCACTAATTATTGTAAATACTTATCCTCTTTAAATGAGTATAGTAAAAGGTCTAATTCCATGAAAGCCTGAAAAGCAATTGAGTGCTTGGTCGAGGAGAGTCAACCCAGGAAGGATTTTAACCTGGTGCCAAGGTTAAAATGACACTTCTCTACTGCCTAACTCTATGACAGAACTTGATTTTTTTTTTTTAACTTGGATTTTTAACATTGCTGATAGAAATTATATTCCTGTGTTTCACATGTAAAAGTACATATAGCCACGTTAAATATATTGAATAAAATATTTTACATAGTCATATATTTAAAATTTTCAAAAGATTAGCCACTAATTTTACAAGGAAAAAAGCCTTTTGTTATTTGACATATAGTTTTTTCTTCTTAGTTCTGATTTAGAAATGGCATATAGTTCTCAGCTGTTTTACAATGTATATACACTGTTTTCTCTAGGAATGGAATAATTATATATAGGATTGTGGTGTTTTTTTTAGCCATGTACCAAATAGGAATAATGATTACTTAATAATCATTATTTTGAAGCCTTATGTTACCAAAACATACAGTAAAAAGTAGAAATTTATGGAATACTTTTTGAAAAGAGTTTATTTTGTCCTTGCTAAAGGGAAGGGAATGCTTTCCCAGTAGTCTGTGCATCATTCCTTTTTGTAGAAATTGAAATTTCTTCTGAGATCAGCATTCGGTTAGCCATGGCATATCCTGCTTTTAAGACCGTTTTGAGGATTAGTAAGCTTTTTGTCTCAGTAAGTCTTTTGTTTATACTACAAGGTCGCCACCTCACTTAGTTCAGGTGTAACTTGTCAGCCACCACGCAAGGAAGGTGGTCAGCATTAGGAGACAGTGTGAACCAGGCTGGTGCTTTGCATGGTAGCAAAGCGTTGCCCTTGGTGAGCGCTCTCGGTCAAAATGTAGATGAAAGGTAAAGGTACTGAGACTTAGGGATGCTGGACAAACCTGTGGCTTTTCTTAAGTCATATCTTGTTAGGAATTTCTACAATAACACGCTCGTGCACATAGGTCAGACCAGAGCACATTCCAGTGCCAATCAGAAGTCATGTGTGGGCTTAACAATGTTAGGTGATTCAACTTCTGTTTCGTTACTGTAGAACCATGTGAACTATTTCCATTATGGCAGATACTTAAGCATCAACTTTAATAAATTTTATGTTTTGTTTAAAGAAGGCTCCCCATGGATTTCTGCATAACATTCAAGCTGATCTTTGTTCCCCTTTGAAATCCCTTCAAGCTTTTGGATGCTCTGGTGGTAACGGCATTAGATTTTGGGATATCTTTCTCAGATTCAGACTTGCATTTAATGGTTTTTAGACATTAACAAAACGGATTCTTTAGAAGGAAAGAAATTAAGTCTACCTAATACTGCGAAGCACTCTGCTCCCTGTGTCAACAGTACTTTTATAACTATGGTAATGAAGTCAATAGATAGCAAACTAATTATTCCTTCCCCCTTGTAAAATTGAGAAAACTTGCTAACAAGGAACCGAAACTGTTATCTTGAACGTAGTCCCCAGTCTAGTTTTTGCCATGACTATAATGATTATAGTCACGTGTTTAATTTCAATTTCCTTGTCTCTTTTCACAGCCTTTGTTTTAAAGTCTATTTTATCGGATATGAGTATTGCCACTCCTGCTTTCTTTTGGTCTCTATTTGCGTGGTATATCTTTTTCCAGCCCTTCACTTTCAGTCTGTATGTGTCCCTTGTTTTGAGGTGGGAATTCTCAGATTCCACAGTATAGAGGTTGTAAATTTATGTTACTTTTATGCTTGAGAAAAGGATATTAGGGTGTTCATACCATTCTATGTCACATGTGATCATGTATAGTAAAGGCATCTGAGTTCCTTTTGAGTTATATATAGGAACTGCAAGTATTTGAGTTGAATCCTCATACATGCTGACAGTCTAAGAGCCTATGTTTTGCAAAATCTGTCACCCAAATTAATAAAATGAAAATATTAACATTGACTTTGATAACAGTGTCCCAAGCATTCAAACTGTACTTTAAATATTCAAACACACGGATTGTAGCAAGCAAGTCTTTGACTTTATTTTTAGCAAGTTTGGCTTACTCTTCTTTCATGAGATTTTTTTTTTCTTCCATAGTAATTAATAATACATAGAAAATTGAAACTGGAACTATATTATACTTTTTAACTAATCTCTTGTGGCTGTACTCATATGTAATTTACTTAGGTTAATATGAGAACCGGGGAGTAAGTTATAACTAATGTGCAAAACCGCTTTGTATATTTGGTGATTTTGTAATGTAAGTGAATTGGTTAATTCTTATTTCACTGATACTATTAATCATGTATATGCAATTACAAATTATGCTACATTTCTCTTTAGAATTAAATTTGAAGAACCTGACTTTACGTAATGGTGGTATACATGTGGAGTGGAAAACTTATTTTTTCATTATGTCAAAATAAGTATTCCTGATAAGGCTTCAGGAAATATGCTGTTAGGAGATTTTTAATGTATAATAAAGTCCATGATTTTTTTATAGTCTTTTTTGTATGAAATATATGGTATATCCTCTGAATTTTATTGCTTCGAGTAATTTCAAATGATGCTTATAAAACAAATGGACATTTTCTTAATCTTTTATGATACCATTACACATCTAACTCTATTGCAATCCATAACAACTAAAATGTGGGAGGGGAATGTCACTCATGAGGAAATAGTACTAATTCATATCTAGTGACTTTTAGAAAAATTAAGGGACTTTTCAGTAATTACCCTAGACATGTTACAGTGTATACTTGCTGTGCTTGGTCCTAGTCAAAGGAATTCCTATAGTTTAAAGGACCAGGTTATTGTGTATGCCAGCTTACGTGGGTTGGGCCTGTAGTTGTAATACTAATGAATATACATCCGCTGTGCTCTCTGTGGTTCCCTATAACATTTACTAAGTTCTGTTCTACTGGCAGTTTCTGTTTTAATTTGTTTTGAATTTTATGAAATGTGTACATTCGTAGGAGGTCCAGGGAATAGATGAAATTAACTTTAGAATTATATAATTTATCTAGGTGCATGTATATCTTAAACATATTTGTATATGAACATACATATAATCTAGCACTCATTTATAAACAGACACCACACTCTGATTAAAAAAAAATAAAAAGCTATTCATGCCAGCTAGTTTTACAAATTTTCTATGTGAAAACTATATTATAAAAGTAATTTTAAGTCTGTACTTACTGAAATAGTCTATATAGCCATGAATCCCTACATCAGAAAGAAATCATACAGCTTCAGTTTCCGTAAGAAGGACCGTATTATGCAAAAAAAGAAAAAAAAAGTATGCTAAGACTGAACACATAAACGTCAAGCTATAACTGACTGGGCCTGTGGCCATAATGCTGCCCCTCCGTTCTCTGTGTTGATGTGCCATATGACGGTATACAGGTGTGGCTGAATGAATGTCTTCTCAGTTTCTTTCCTCACTTCCACATTCAGAAACCTGTATTTAAATGCAACACAGAATATATAGAAACAAATTGTAAACTAATATCTATAACTGCTTCTACCAGTGAGCCACTCCTCTCTGTCTACTGGACTGGGCTCAATGTAGAAATCATAAACCATCATCCATTTGAAAACACTTTTAGTTTTTATTCCAGTGATCACATGAACCAATAAATGGTAATGCTTAGCCAGGGTTTTGTGGGAAGAAGGAATACATGTATCCCATTAGTGATGAAACTGCAATTGAAGGCTCTCTTTCAGCTGAATTACCTCAGTACTGCACTCTACACATAAACAGACACTAAGCTGGTCTTGGGACTTCTGTACAGGAACAGCTAATTTCTAGGATCATGTACTTGGATCAATACTTTATTCACTATAGTCACTAAGGCATTTTATATATATATATTTCTCTATAAAAAGTATTACTATTAAGAATTATCTTAAATTGTCAGGTAGCATTTATTATTTTGGGCATATAAAAATATGAATTCATACATTTAATGTAAGATCAATATAGCATTAGAACTGATAATCTTAGTTAATTGAAATTTTTACTTTGGGTATAATTTTTATAAAACTGCCTTTCAGAATGCTAGCCATCTATTGAGAGGCTATGTTCAGAGTGACTCTCTGAAGAACCTAGACTGCATTGAGATTTTAGTCGCCAGGTAAAGTGAGAAATACAAGTCAAATTTTAAGAAAGACATCTGCAGATATGTACCTTTTCATCCAGAATAGTTTGATTACCATGTTCCTGTGAAAATTCCTTGTTCATAAAGGTCGTATTCTTTGTAAAGGACATATGACTTTAGACGATTGGGTAATGGAAGAAATGACATGAAGACGGGGCAGCGCAGGCGTAAACGTCCCATACACTTCCGGATCTTGAGGCGGCACAAATGTTTCAGAGAGCGAGGGTTTGCTAAAATGCAAAACAGGCACATTATCCAAAAGGAACGAGAATTGATTGATTTTTCAGTGATCTTAGCCAATGTATTTTATACTTAAGCCACCAAGATTTTCCTTTGTTGTGACCAAATTGGGAAGTAGCTTTTCACTTCTCATTGCAAATCTTGTAGCTATGGTTTCAGACCACGTCATGTTAGAGTCCAAAGACTGGCATCAATTGTAGGTCTGGCCTGTAAGACGTAAAGCTCCTACATCTACATGTATTAACCCCTGTCCTGCCCCTCGGGGTCAGGCTAAAAACTAAAGATTCCATGGGGAAATTAGATAAAAGAAATTCTTCTTAGTTTGACTTAGGTGCTACTGTGAAACAATTTTGTTTGAAGGGTCATTTACTATCCTTTAGAATCTTAGATCTTAGCATTTTCTCATCCTAGCTTTTAGTGCCATTTCATAGTTGTTGTTTTTTTAATATTTATTTATTTGCTTGCACTGAGTCTTTTTTGCAACTATCAGGATCTTCATTTTGTTGTAGCACAGTAGTTGCAGCATATCGGCATGTAGGATCTTTGTTCCCTGACCAGGGATTGAACTCATGTCCCCCGCAATGACAAGCTGATTCTTAACCACTGGACCATCAGGGAAGCCCCATTTCATAGTTTTTAATTCCTATGTCTATGGTGTTCCATAGGATCAAGAGAAAAATATTATCTACCTATATAATAATTATGTAACAGATTTCATCTATTGGGAAATGGTTAATAAGTACACATTAAGTACATACAATAACATTTTTTAGGTAGGAATAGTCTTTTTCTTGGTTTCTTCAGGTCAGGCTTTTAACTGAAGAGAACAATGTTCTGCAAAACAAGAGTTCAATTAGTATTTTTTGGTAAGAATGTTCAAGAAAGATACTTACTCAAGATAAAATGGATTTCTGACCAGAGCCCCTGTTTTTGGAGCACAGCTCTCAACTTTGAACAGATCCTAACTTGGTCAACATAATCCAGCATCACTCGAACAACATTCCCAGACAGATGCTGCAGCCACGACAAAGTTATTACTTCACAGAACTGAGGAAGAAAATCAGAACCATGAAAGTAAATGAAAACCTTAAGTACATAGTCATCAAAAGAACACTAAACTCAGAGTCAGGAACCAAAGGTTTCAGGTTCTTCATTTATAAACGAAGGTGTTGAACAAGAAAATGTCTCTTGACTCTTAACATTGGGAAAAATGCATACATGCATGCTAAGTCATTTCAGTTGTGTCCAACTCTTTGCAACCCTATGCACTATAGCCCTCCACGCTCCTCTGTTCCTGGGATTCTCCAGGCAAGAATACTGGATTGGGTTGCCATTTCCTCTTCCAGGGATCATTGGGAAAAATATTTACTACTAACTCTCCTGAACTTTGTAAGATACAATGAGGATTTAAAAGAGACTGTTAGATAATATTTATTATCCCTTTTGTTTTCCCACACTGCTGTCTGAATAAAGATTACCTTTCCAGCTTCACTTGCATCTAGACGTGGCCACCTGACTATGTCCTAGCCAATGGGATGTCAGTGGAAGTGTGAGCAACTCCCAGAATGCTGTTACAGAAGAGCAAAGTGTGCACTCCTTCCTGCCAGCCATCCGGCTCACTGCAGTGTGGGTGCAGGTTTCTCCTGTGAATCATGGAACTGTCCAGTTAGAACGCTGTTTACATTTGCCTTTATTTTATGAAAGGGGAATAAGCCATCTTATTAGAGCCACCTTAATTTGGGGTTTTCTATCATTCATAACATAGTCCCACCCTGATACTTGAAGCATAAGATAGTTTCTACCTTTAAGTGATTTACATGTCCTTAGACAAGATAAAAGATGCCCATGTAAGAAGGCAAATAATACTATATGAAAAGTCAGGAAGCCATACAAGATGACATATTACCTAAATTAACCAAGTCATTCATTAATTATAACCTAAAAGTAACATACAATATTAAAATATTTGCTTTTTATTTTTCAGAATTGATCCAAAGATTTTTTCATTATATTTTCAGATTTTAACAATATGAATTCAAGTATTTATAGTACATCTACTCTGAGCATAGATCTGTAAGCTGATGAAGGTGGTGAACAAAAGCTTACATTCATGTATTTGTAAGGAAGACAGATAATCAGTGAAATATTAAAGAATTTTAGAAACTGGTAAAAGTTTATAAAACTTTATAAACTGCTAAAAATTTATAAAAGCATTAAAGAGAATGATTAGGAAGCAGAACTACCTTAAATAAGATCGGTAGGGAAGGGCCTCTCTAAAGAGGTAGCACTTGAGATGAGGTCTGAAGGGTGGCAGCTATTTGAAAAATCAGGGGAAAGGCTCAAGTTGGGGAAAACAGAAGTGACCAGTTTGGCGGGGGGAAAGTAGGAGACTGGTGTGATGAAAGCAAAGAGAAAAATGTCTCAAGAAGAGGAAAGTCAGCAACATTTACTGGGATTCTTTTTTCACCAGAAAGTGACAGAAAAGAAAATCATTAATCAAATGGTTTAGAGTCATAAACCTAGAGTACAGGGAACCCAGAAACATTCTAGCTAGATAACTCATTTCTTCAAAGAAAAAGCATAACTGCGATCATATAAGGCTGCAATCATTCTTCACAACCTTGTGCAGATGTTGCTTCATTTGTGAAATTCCCTGAGTAGAGTTAAATCACTTTTTCCTCCAAACTGTTTCTATACTTTTTTCATCTTTCTGCCATCAGGTTTATCATATATTTATCATATTAAAATCTTTCCAACCAGAGCTTCAGGAAAGAATGGAATTTTATCTGTTGCTGTAGTTCAGGGCCACCAATAATAACGACACAGGGTGACAGCTGCTATGGTGTGTACTTACCATAGTATCTTTGATAACTGTAGACGTCCAGCCTTCAAAAGCATAGAAAGGATGAGATTTGTCTCCATGAGGACAATCAAAGCATCGCTCTGTGTCATACCCATAATTCAGCAGCATCCTGAGCATGACTTCATCTTTCAGAGTGTATTGCAGGGCCGATGGGAAATGTAAAGGGTTGACTCTGCAGAAGTAATTAACGTTCGCCCCGTGCCGTAGCAGCAGACTTACCAGCTCATAGTTGCCCATTCTGAGGGCTATCTGGAGGCAGTTAACTGGGTCTTGATTAGGCAAAGCTCCAGCACTCAGAAGCAGCCTAACTGAAGAGAGGTCACCATTTGATACAGCGAAATACAGAGCTGACTTCCTGTGGTCATCATAGTGTTTGCGGATTCTCTGATCGAGCATGAAATTCACATCAAATCCCGCCTGGATGAGAAGTTCCAGGCATTTGGGGTGTGCTCCTGCTGCTGCACAGTGAACTGGACTGATGCCACTCCGCTTAATGGCAGCAAAATCAGTAACAGGAACCAAAATCTTCAGAGCTCTGAGAAAGAATTTCAAAGTGCATTAAATTTTTTTTTTGTTAAGATGCAGCATTGACCTGTTTGTAACTGCTTTATACTGGCACTGGGTGGTATTAGTATCAGGTAATATTTACACACCTCAACCAAAAAAAAAAAAAAGGCATAGTTCTTGCATGCAAAATCTCTAATACCAGGTAAAGTTACAGGTCTAAATAAAAAATTCAAAATTATCCCAGTCAGTGAGACCCAAGGCTCCCTGCATTGCCAAATGACCTGATAATAAGATAGTTTTATGTCTCTTCAGTGGCTATAGAGGATATCTGAATTTACCAATTCCTAGCTGGTCCAGAGCTTCTTAATATAAAAGGGGGTGTTGAAGTTGGAGGATCAGATGAAGAATATCAAGTTCCCAGAAACCACCCCCCAATCCCATAGCTGTTACTATTTCTATTTGCAATAGTGTGGTTGAACTTACAACAAGTGACCTCTGTCAGCTGCTACATGAATGGGCAGGTGACCTGAATTCTTAGGGACGTTGGCATCAGCTCCATACTCTAGCAAGAGAGTCACCGAGTCTGGATTTCCTCCGCTAGCAGCTTCAAGTAAGATGGAAGAAGAGTCAGAGGCCTGACCAAGAGCATTAGCTCCTAGGAGGAGAAAGAGTGATGTTATGCGAAGAGTCTTTTCACTGTACTGCTTAAGTATTCTTAAGTATAAATACACATGCTGGCTTTCAGAGTAATTTTATAAGTTACATGTTTTCTAACTTAAGAATCCCACGAGAAATAATTTTATAGGTTTTATTTTCAGACCTGCATACAGAAGCTTGCTTACCTCATAACACACATATAAGATGGCACTAACCGTCCTGTTGCACTATGTCACCATGAATCTAATTGGATCTTATGGTGGAAAGGGTATTTGTTCTGTTTTAACTTGTTGCTAGGAGACTGTGCATACTAAGAGACACTAGCTGTTCTTAGTTGAAGTTGGAGACTGCTGACAGTTAAAAGGGTATATAGTACAGTACCCTGTAAGTTAAGTGCTCTGCGAATGGTGTGGGGAATAAGAGTATAGACACAGGCTATCTCCTTGAAGATCTCAGGGCTGGGGCTGTGAGTGGGGCTGGGGTTGTAAGTGGGACTAGGAAGTGAAGGAAGGAGAAAGGAATTTTGGGTCAGTTTTGGAAGGCCTCTGAGTAAAATAGGCTTTCAACAAAGAGTAGCATTTGAATGGACAAAAGAAAAGGAGGACACTCTGGTCCTCTTCACAGCTCCCGTAAAAAAAGCTATGGTGACTTTAACTTAGTGTGGACTCCATAATCATTAGGATATAAAATGGCTGCTCCAGAACCCCATTTCTAGAATGCTTTAAGAAGTGTCTAATAAGCCTCCATGTAATGAGTACTCACTATGTACTAGTTCCTTTATGTATATAGTAATTTCTAAACTTCACAACAACCCTAGGAAGTAGATTCTAACGTCTTCATTATAAAGATGAAGACACTGAGCTTCATTGAGATTAAATGACTTCACCAGAGATGCACAACTAGTCAGCAAGGTAGTCAGGATTCATGCCAGGTGGACCAGACCCAGGGCCTATATCTACGATGATGCTATGCTACCAGTCTAGCAATGCAGGGTGGTAGACTAATATGATTTGGAATGAGACAGCTGTGGGGTCAAAGCCTGGCTCTGTTATTTAGTAGCCATGTGCAAATGACTGTAAAGGGGCTTACCTAAGGGAGATGCTCCCTCACTGAGGTCAAACCATACTGGTTTGTTTTTTTAAAGGTTAAGGATTTAAAATCTGTTGCTTGTTTCTTTATATTTTAATCAATGATCTACACAAAAGGTTGCTCTTTTTGTGCAGATGAAGGATCCAGTGTTTACTTTGTTTTTCCAGCTAATGACCTGAGCCATCTCTGACAGCACTCGTAACATTTTACCTGACATGTCTTATGGCCATTGATTGAGAGCTAGCCTCTCCTTATATGATAGGAAGGATTTAGGTAAGTCTAAAAAGCAGAAAGTTGTTCTGTGCAGTCTAGAAAATGGGAAACCAGGACCGTCTGTTGTTAGAGAAAGAAATAAGGCTTCTGGACACAAATGGGGAGGAGAATAAAGAAGATAATTCTAATATTGGGACTTTATGAAATCTTGGGAAAGATTTGCTTTTGAACAAGAGCTTTAGATAATACACTGCTTCATCTCACAGTGTCATCAATGGGGGGTCTCCTCAAAGACGGTAAATGCCAAAGTTCTCTGAGTCAGGGTTTCTGTGAGTTAAACCAGGATCTAAGATGTCCATAGCAGCGCTGGTGGCAGGAGAGGATGTGTTGAAGGGAAGTCCTGCAACTGGTACCATCGCCAAACCTCACTTCTCTCAAGGGTAAAATGAGAATTATGTCTACCTCACAGGGTTTGCAGAAGATTGTCTGAGGTAAAATAAGCAGCTTAATACCTGGTGCTGAGAAAGTAGTCAACATGTTTAAGTTGCCTTCTTTCCCCTTCTCTCAGAGTTTTGTTTATTACTAGAGAGGAGAACTGGGACTCACAAAGAAGAAATCAGGAAGAATTTCCTAATTATTCATCTGGTAACAGATTGGACTGCCTCATCACTTAGCTCAAGCAGAGAAAACATATAGAGGATTTTGTGAAGTCTTTCATCCTATGAATCTAAAAAAGAACAGTCACACAAAAAAATTAAACAGAAAGCAACCATCCTCTTAACATGGTCAGGGAACATTAAGTAAAAGAGTAATCTGCAGCCTAGTAATTTCAGGGAATCTACTTCAGAGCAAGTAAGAAGTATTCAATCCCTATTTTAGGTTTTTTTCAGTAGCTAATGTATTAACATGTACTTTCATGAAATAGTAAATTAAGCTTAAATGAAATGTTAACATATTACTTTGAAGCTCTCAGTGAAGAGAACACTTTGGTCATGTTACTCTTTAGTAAAAGTGTGCTGACTGTATAGAAAAATCTTGCCTTTCCGCAGTAAGAGTTCCATGATTTCAGTGTGTCCGCTCTGGGCAGCAAGAGCAAGAGGAGTGAACCCGTAGGAGCTCTGTGGGTCAGGGTGTGCCCCGGAAGCCAGCAGGAGCGCCACTATGTCCCGTCTGCCCAGCTTGGCTGCTTCGTGGAGTGCTGTCCTCTTGTTGGCACACAACAGATTGACATTGGCTCCATGGCTGATCAGCAAGGAGGCCATATCGTAGGAGTCCTGTAGAACAGCTGGGAAATTGGAAATGAGGGAGGTGTCATGTTCAACAGGAAATTCAGGCCAGAGTATCTGATCAGCTAGTTTCCCTCAGGCTTCTTAAGGAGTTCTTCCTACCTGCCCCGCCATATGCCAACAATTTGTGCTTAGGAAAAAAATGAGGCTCATATTAGGTCATATTAATAGTGTTTTAATCAATATGGGCTACTCGCTTTTAAGTCATGACCAATTATTCATTGTCTATTGGCTACTTACGGAGAAGGCAATGGCACCCCACTCCAGTACTCTTGCCTGGAAAATCCCGTGGATGGAGGAGCCTGGTAGGCGGCAGTCCATGAGGTCGCAAAGAGTCAGACACGACTGAGCGACTTCACTTTCACTTTTCACTTTCCTGCATTGGAGAAGGAAATGGCAACTACTCCAGGGTTCTTGCCTGGAGAATCCCAGGGACGGGGGAGCCTGGTGGGCTGCCATCTTTGGGGTCGCACAGGGTTGGACACGACTCAAGCAACTTAGCAGCAGTAGCAGCATTGGCTACTTATGGGCTGAAAAACAAGGTTTTCATGTATCATCTTTATGTTCTCAAGAAAATAGGAATTTAAGTATCCAGTACAGCCCCCGGAATGTTTGTAGTTGCTTTACATAAAGAAAAACAAAAAAAGCTATAATTAGGAAATCGTTTTTAACCTCACACTTTGTAAACCAAATTCTCTAACTGGTATTTCTGCATTTATGCTGTTAATTCACATTTGGATGATGATCTTTAGTCCTTTAAGATTCTAGAACTTAATTTACCCATCTCCCTATCCATTCACTAATTGTTGGCCCCAACTGTGTCTGAGGAATCTTGCTAGGTGTCAGACACTGAATTAGAATAAATTCTGCTCACCACCGTTTATAATGTGCCATATAAAGAGCTGCTGCTGCTGCTAAGTCGCTTCAGTCATGTCTGACTTTGTGCAACCCCAGAGACGGCAGCCCACCAGGCTCCCCCGTCCCTGGGATTCTCCAGGCAAGAGCACTGGAGTGGGTTGCCATGTCCTTCTCCAATGCATGAAAGTGAAAAGTGAAAGTGAAGTCGCTCAGTCGTGTCCGACTCCTAGCAACCCCATGGACTGCAGCCCACCAGGCTCCTCCGTCCATGGGATTTGCCAGGCAAGAGTACTGGAGTGGGGTGCCATTGCCTTCTCCAATATAAAGAGCTATAATTGCTCTAAGACTAGAAATATGGAGTACCCAAGGGTATTGGGTCTTTTCAAAATCATGGAGTTGGCACTTTGTGCCCTTTCATTCTAGAAACACGTGTCCTTTGTTTTAGGAAATAGCTTTCCTGACTTGTTTCACTGATGGCCACCACCTTGTGTGTTCTCTTTCTACTATTCCTGTTATTCACATGTTGCCCTTCTTCAGCGGTCATCCTAGTTCTCTTAGTTATTTTTCTTTCCTATTTTTCATGTCTTTTCTTCTTCTTTTCAGTTATGTAAAGCTTACATAACTTTATCATGTAGCATTTTAAAATTTTTCTACCATATTTTTAATTTTCAAGAATGTTTTGTTCTCTTTTTTAGTAGTGTCTTGATATTTTATAAATTTTCATTGATTTTTCTGAGAAAATCAATGATAACTTTCCCTTACATTTTATTTTCCCTAAATAATCTATTTCTTCCAAGTTGTTTATCTTTGTTTGTTGGAGACTTTTCTCAGACAGTCCTTGGATATCTGCTCATGATTAAGAATTGGAAACTAAAAATCTGATTGGAAAGTCTAAACACTGACTTAACTGAAGGTTGATATGCCTGGGCTATTTGTTGGGCAACTTCCAATTTCACTATTTTTAGTTCTTTCTCCTTGAGCTGATCAGAGAAGCCTTCTCTTGGAGGGTGAAGTTTTAGCTGCCAGCTTTCTAGAATTTGGTGGAGGAGAGCTGGGAGATCTCAGCTTGTGTTTGTTTCCTCCAGTATCTCAAATCCAGTATTCCTGCCCTTGCCTAATAATCTCCAGTCCTGAGAACCTTTGCTCACACTATTCAGAGAACAAACCGCCACAATTTTGCTGGGGTAGGGGAGGAATCTGACCCAGCAGGCTAGATTGGGAGAAGTAATCTAGACACCTGAGTACTGGTTTCTTAATAGTTTTCAATCAATTTTTCTATTTTAGCTGCTGTTCTTCATCCCTGTGTTCCAGGAGGTAACTATAGCCAACAGTTTCCAGGCCTTTTGATACAACTGCACTGGTTTTTGGCTTTCCCCACTCCAATTTTAGATTTGGCTTTCTTGTCACTTATTACTCATTGATCTGCTCTTCTGATTTTTAAAAATCATGTTACTCTTGTCTCCTCTTCCAGTCTTCCCTTTCTTCTGTATCTTAACCCTTTAAAACATTTAATGAACTGTACTTCTCCTGAAGACTCAGGAGGCAGCAAAATTAGTCATTCATATTTAATCTGCTGACTTCACCCAAACACTGGCTGCTTCTTCCTACTCTGCTCCTCTTCTGTATTTCTTATACCAAGATTAACTTGTTCAGCTGCGGTATCAGGCAAACAGTCAGCTCATAATTGGGCAGACTCTTTGCCTCACCTCGCAAGCCAGTCTATACAAAGCTTCTTGAGAGTCAGATACGACATGTGGTCAGTTGGGACTAGTGACAGTGCTGCAACTATGCACCAAAAAGCTGCGCCTGTGAAGCCCCTGGGTCTAGAGGAGACACAGGCCACAGACCGTTCTCCAGAGCCAAGGTGTTAATTTACCTGTAAGAAGAGGTGAATTGCCTTCAACATTCTTGGCATTTGGATTGCAGCCATTGAGAAGGAGAAAACTGACGTTTTCTAAGAGGCAATTGCTGACAGCCAAAAACAGTGGCGTTTCACCATTGTGGGTGGTTTGCTCCCACACACTGAGTTTTGAGGCTGAAATAAATCCATTAGACCACACAGATTAAAATATGAAAATAAATTTTAAACTTATTTCTCAGAAGCATCAAAGAAGAGTTGTAAAGGGAGTTTACCTTTCAGGGTGATTTCCAAAATGTTCTTATTTAATTGTACTGCAGCCTTATGAAGAGGAAGCCAGCCTATCTCATCTGCTTCATCAAAAGCTGAATGGTACTTGGTCAACTGTGACAATACATCTTCCTTACCTATTAGTATGTCAAATGAGGACATATTCACATTTGGCACACGTACAAGGCAACCCATACTGCTTCTGAATTCCATCAAGGTTAGGGCATGAATGAAATTTTATGAAAGACAAATGTAAATCGCATAGGGCAAATAAGGGCTTCCCTGGTGGCTCAGACAATAAAGAATTTGCCTGCAATGCAGGAAATCTGGGTTCGATCCCTGGGTACAGAAGATCCCCTGAAGAAGGAAATGTCAACCCACCCCAGTATTCTTGCCTGGAAAATTCCATGGACAGAGGAGCCTGGAAGTCTATAGTCTATGGGGTCACAAAAGGTCGGACTAACACACATGCAGGGAAATAAGTGGTAAGGTCTTTCATCTAGCATTCCATATCACCTGGGTCTGTGAATACCTGTCATCTTATTACATACAGAAAACAGTTCTGTTCACTGAGGAGCCCAGGAGCTCTTTGCTAAGTTGTGCTGAAGTAGTTTCTCTCAGGAAAGCCCATATCAGACTCCTGACAACCAGCTGTGGACTCCACAGTGTTCAGCATTTGGGAGATCCTGTTTCTAGGCTTCCTGAACTCAGGGAAAATGCTGCTAGTTGTCACCATCACATCTTACCACAAGTTGAAGGGGATAGAATAAGAAGAGTACTTAACTGTCTCTATTGTTTCAACTATCTTCTTATAGTAAGCACTCAAAAAGCTGCAGGGGAAAAAAATATATGTGAAATTCCAAAACTGAGGAAAAAAGTTAAGGATATAAAGCAAAAGGAAAGGATAAAGGCAATAGTAGTTAACCAGGAGTAAACTTATAATGAGGCCATAACTGAGGCATAATAGAAATACTTCAAAACGTAGCATAACCCTTTATGTGCTCTAAAGAAGCTCCTCTCTCATATGTCTCCCTCATCAGTTTCCTTAGGGCAAGAATTGTGAGAACCCAGATCACAGCTGGCCCTCAATTGATATTTGCTGAACTGAATCAAAGCTGTCTAGGACAGAAATGTCATATTATCACATTAAAATTTAAATGGCCACTCTATAGTGTCACTGAGTTTAGCAAAAATTATTTTTTTTAAAGTAAATAATCATGGTGTAAGATTTTTAAAAAATATTCATGGTCAGAATCTGTGCTCAAAAAACATTATTAGCAGTTTTTTTTAAGTAATATTTTTATTAAAATATTTAAAGTTTTAAAGAACAATTTATGGATCTTACATTATTTTTTAAATCTAGTAAGTAACAATTATCACCTTTCCATTTTTCTTTTGATTATTCAATGAACCTAGCTTGAAAATAAATTCCCTTAGACAATCTGTCCTGCTTACAATCTGGTCAATCAAATTCTCTTAAACATTTAAAACTGTACTTAGTGATTTAGCATTGTATTAGTTTTCCATAACAGCTGTGTGAAATTACCACACGCTGAGTGGCTTAAAATGAGACCAATTTATTATGTTCTGCAGTTCAGAAGTACAGAATGGGTCTTACTGGACCAAGGTCAATGTGTTGGTAGTGTTGTGTTCCTTCTGAAGGCTCTACGGAAGAATCCACTTCTTTGCCTTTTCCAGCCTCTAGAGGCCACCCCCATTTCTTCGTTCATTGACCCCTTCTTCCATCATCAAAGCTAACAATGTTGGGCCATATCCTCCTACCCAGCCATCTCTCAGGATCTCTTTCTTCTGCCTCTCTCTTCCACTTTTAAAGACCCTTGTGATTACATTGGGCCTGTCTGGATAACCTAGGATAATCTCCCTATCGTAAAGTCAACTGATCAGCAATCTTAATTCCATCTGCAACCTTAATTCTCCATTGCCATGTAAGGTTACACAGTCATAAATTCTGGGGATTAGGACTGGACATCTTTCTGTTGGGGGGGAGCGCTTTATTCTCCCTGTCTCAAGTATATGCTTGTTTCCTAATTCCTTCAAATACCTGATCAAATCAGTAAACCTTGCTAAGTATCATACAATTCTTTCAAATCTAATCTTATAACTATAGTCAACCTTAATTTCTTTGAAACATTTCAATACTCAATTAAAATCTCTTTTACCTTTCAATGTAAAATCATGACTTCAAAGTTAATCACAAGGTTAATACAACAGGTAATTCAATGAAATCCAATTTCTTTATAAAACTTTTAACTATTTAAAGATTATTTTAAAGATTGTTTCTAAATTTAACACAAAAGTGTAGGAATAGTGTGATCGAGAACAAAGACTCTGAAGCCAGGCTGTCTGGCTCTTTACTTACTAGCTCTGTGACTTTGGGTTAGTGGCTTAATTTCTCTATGCCTCAGTTTCTTCACCTCTAAGTGGGGATAATAATAGTACCTACCACATAGACAGGTAATGAGAATTAAAATTTAAATGAGTTAATATTTATGAAATGCTCAAAAGTGTGACACACAATCATTCCAAGTGAGTGTTACTTTAAAAAATAAAAATAACCCAACTCTAGGTTTGATAAACTTCGACATCTCTACATTTAATTTTAAAATCTCTTGGAGTTAAAACACATTTATCCCATTTTACCTCCAGCAGGCAAATAGAGGTCATCATCTCAAGCAAATGGTTTATGATAACTACTCAGGGGTTTGAAAGTGCTGACCAGCCAGACAGCATTTTACTAGGTGTGTGTGGCTGCAGACAGCCAACCGCAATAGCTGTCACCATCACATCTTACCACAAGTTGAAAGGGACAGAATAAGAGGAGGAGTCCATGGGGTCCCTTCTTAGTGCTGTCATATCAGAACTCTGAATCTGCACCCTGCCGAAGGGGTAGTCTCTTCTGGGCTTAAGTTTATACAATTATTCCTTCCGATTTGAATTAAGACTTTACCCTATCGCAGCCACCCCACTAAGACTGATGATAACTTGTTGTGTCTCGCTGCATTTATACATTTCCTTGATGCATTAGGGTTTTCTAGCCCTTCAAATTCTCATCTGTTTCTCCGTTTTGATTTCCAGTCTGCCTCGCCTCACTCATATTTGTAACTAACCTTCTCCAACTATTTTCTTTACTGCCTAATTAAATTCTGAATTATTTTCTAATTTCTCCTGTCTGGTCAGACATCGTCTCATAGATACTATTTAAATGATAGCTCCTTGGGTTCTGACTCTCTCTTCTGTTTTTGTCATAACACTAGCATCATGCTTATGACAAGTCTCAACTGTTGAATACCTATAATGCATTGCCAAAGAGATACCATTACCTCTCATCCTCAGGTGACTGCTGTGCAGTTCCTGGCTTGTGAATATCCTGTAAACTCTGTTGAATGATGAGCTGGGTGTCAAAGTCATCATCGATGTCTTCATCACTGGTGTAATTATCCATGTGGAATGCAGACAGATTTACTTTAAAGTCAAAGTGAATTAAAAATATTTTTCCAGTTGTGGAAACATATTATCAACCGATAAAAATTACAAATGAAATTCAGAAAACTAGAATAAATCATAGGATTGATAAGTGGAAAAATGCAAAATTTAGAACACAAAATATTCATTTACAAATTTTTCAAAAACTCCACAGATTCAACATAAATTAGAAATTTTCCATGAGTAACCATCTACTTAAAAACTTACTCAGGTAACACAAGTTTTCACATAAAACTTAAGTCAGTACCATTGTAACGATGAAAATGTTCATATTGTTCTATTTTAAACTTGGCTTATGAGTTTTTCTCAGTGATTATAGCATTCACTCAAAAGAATATCTTTCCTACATGCAGTGAATATTATACTAAAAATATTTTAGTAAATATTAAAAATAAACATGTTATAGGAATAAATGTGCTCTCATAATATAACATGTAACTGGAATAGTGGGGGAAAGCCCCAGTTATTTTATTAGGCAATATCTCAATGGCTTTAAAAGAACACTTCAGGTTTAACATAGAATAGGTTTGATCACATACCAAAGACGTTTTACCTTTTGTTATATCCTCTAGGACAGCATTGAAGTTTTCACCGTTAAGGATTAGCACATCAGAATTTTCATTTATATTTAGGATCTCCACTCCCCAGTAGTGACTATTCCATTAATAGCTTTACTATAAATACTTGATCATAAGACAGTCTGGCACATTCCCTTTGTTTTTTACATGTGGTTTAGCTCTGTTTGGAAACATGGTCTCTTTACTTCACTGCTGTATCCATGAAGTTTAAAAGTTGAAACATTTCATTCCTGGAATAAAATGCTTTAGCAGGAGGTTGACCGTGTGAGGTGAACTCTTCCTCTGAGGACTCATGCACATAGCCATGGCAAACCAGAATCAATTTTTCATGGAAGAGAAGCCAAACATTTTGCTCTGACTGAATTATCAAAAATGACTGTCCCTATGGTCCTGATTCACTGGGAAGCTGCACCTACATTTTCTTTGAATTACAGAGCTGCAGCCTAAAATATCCAGGGAATCTTAAAGAAGGAATTAACTCCACACAAGATAATAAAATTTTGACTATAAGTTTGTTTTGTTGAAATGTTTAAAAATGGATAATGTACACTAGTATTATGATTGCATACTAAATAATAAGAATAATAACTATTAAAAATAACAAAGAGCCCACCTGGCATTTCCAATTAAATGTGAAGCAAATGCCAAGAAGCATGATACCACCTCCAGTGTGCAGGATCTCCCTCCAGTCGTCTTACCACCTTTGCTTGTCAGCCTCAGTGCTTTGAGTTTCCTTTCCTTGTCACAGGGGGTACTGTGAGAAATATGGATCTGACATTTTAAGAATAAGACAGAAGGGATTTAGTTCTGAAATTGTTTCAGCATTTTCCCTATTTACAGTTTATGTATTTTAAATGTTTGTGTATAATCACAATAGTTGAATAGAAAGTAAATTATTACTGAAGCTGATGAAATGACTTAACACTTGTGAAAAAGATAATTTTTGATATTAGTTAAAATTTTATCCAGCTAGTCTTCCCAAATCTGTTTTTCACATATATATCAAACTAAAAAAAAGGAACTAAATAAAAGTTTCAAAGATTTTCCATGTGACTCCAAAACACATTTCATGTTTTTCTTCACAGTTGTCTGTGATCTCAAGAATCCATCTGGAAGGCTGTACTCCAATTGAGAGTGGCGTATCATGGAGGAGAACAATGTAAGACCATTCACAAAGATCACCTAAAAGAATTACTCCAAGATACTTGTATATATTTTCAAGTAAGCAAAGGCAATATCTTTTGTAACTCGTTTCAGATGTTTTATTAAGTTGTCCAATTTAGTCATCTAATTGACAAAGCAAAGCAACCCCACGTTTGATCCAGTGTTGTGTAGGTTGGTCTGTTTTCAACAACATTGCAATGACAAAGTTAGTAGAATGTCCTGTGGTGGAAAGAGTTCCTTTACGTTCACTTGTCTTGTAAAGAGGACAGACATAGGCATTCGACTTCACGATCTTAGACTTTATAGCTTGAAAAAAAAAAGGAAATACAGTCATTTGATAAAGGGAAAACAGTCACTGGTACTAAAAGAACAACTATTTATCCTGTAATAAAATGACTAGTACTAAATCTCAGACCACAATTATGATATTTGAATATTTTAAAGTTGTTCTTTTGGCTTTTCTTTTTTCATAGTTGGCATATAACAATGGTTGTGAAACAAGGTGAGTGATTTCAATATGGTACGTGATTTTAAAGACCTGATCACTTAGCAAGTATGAAAACACTCAATAGGACTTAGGAGATACTGGATGCTTGGGGCTGGTGCACTGAGACGACCCAGAGGGATGGTACGGGGAGGGAGGAGGGAGGGGCGTTCAGGATGGGGAACACGTGTATACCTGTGGCGGATTCATGTTGATGTATGGCAAAACCAATACAATATTGTAAAGTAATTAACCTCCAATTAAAATAAATACATTTATATTTTTTAAAAAACGGAGAAACAATGGGGGAGACGCAAAAAGAGAAACACAGTTGCTTAGAGTTCTAATATAAGAAATCCATAAATTAGAAGAAATTGAAGTTACTATTAGTTTTCACCAGGTTATTACTCGGAAATATACACTAACTCACAAAAATAATCTCTACACAATTCTTGCAAAGCCAGATATGAGATATCAGGAATCTTTCTAAACTGAGGCCACATCATAGTTATAAATGAACTGCTTTAGAAATAAAAACAATAGGTTGAGTGGTAATTGGGTGATTTGTAAATGTTTTCATTTACAGTTATTTGAGAATTTAAAAAAATAGAGAGGAAGGACAAAAGAATGAGCCCTGAGGCTCATTGTTCACATTTGGTGGGAAAATGATGATGGCAAAAAGGAGGAAGCAAGTAGGTTTTACAAGGGGGCAAAGCTGGTCTACACCCTAAAGGCTTGGGTCACCTGGCTGGTTCCTAGGCCTAGGAGTTTCTTATAGCCAGAAAACTCTATTCAATAACTGGAGACTATATGTCAAACCTGTCTGTGTCTCTAAAATGTATACAAAGGCACTTCAGAATCAAAATATTGATGGGAAGCTCTAGATTTGGAGAAGTGAAGGGGAGGGGCAAAGAAAATGTTATATCCCATGTGATAAGAGCAAAAAGAGGCAAAATAATAGTCATAAAATAATAAAAATGCAACACAAAAAGGGGGAGCAATATATTTCCAATATAAAGATTAAATCAGTATTTACTATAATTGAACAAATCTAATAGGTCTGAGCAGAGACTTATTTGGAAAGCAGTTAAAAATATCTATCATTATGCTCCATACAACTCTACAAAGTTTTGTTAGAAATATATTTACTTGGTTTTATCCATATGATGGGCATCAGGTCAAACAGAAGTTTGGGGTACTGTTCAGCAAGCAATCCACTGTGAAGAGAAATTGATAGATGTTTATTAGAAGTAAAACGAAATCTGCATCTTAGAAATTGTGACTTAGACATTGGCTTTTAATACAAGAGAGGACCAGAGATATGCAGGGAAAAAATGTCAAAACAAAACCAAGTAAAAGGCAATGAAGAATTGAGAAAAACAGAAGAAAATTATGGAAAGGTAATGTGTTAAATAGTGGACAAATATCAATTACTGCCACTTTAAAAGTAATGTCCATGAGGCAGACACTATGCTGTTATATTTGACCGTCACAATACTCTTGGCCCCATTCCAATTCCTATTTCACAGATGAAGAGTGGAGACTCAGAGAGGCTGAGTACTTTTCTCACAGTAACAGTGTCAGGATTCAAACATAGAGCTATCTAGAAAATGTAGTTTATCTTTCCTATGTTACATTTCATATTTGTTTGCTTATAAGATGGAAGGAAGAAAGAAATGAAAAGATGCATACATATATGAGAAAAAGTAAGTCAAGAGAAATATCATGAGAATGAAGAAAATGAAAGAGAGAAATAATCACATGAGCTATGTGCAGCTAACTCTCCTTATTTCCCTGTCTTAGGACCATCTCTGTAGAACCACCTTCATGCTCCTTTTTTAAAAAAAATTATTTATTTTAATTGGAGGCTAATTACTTTACAATATTGTAGTGGGTTTTGCCATACATTGACATGAATCGGCCATGGGTTTACATGTGTCC
The DNA here is from genome assembly GCF_016772045.2 of Ovis aries. Classification (NCBI taxonomy): domain Eukaryota; kingdom Metazoa; phylum Chordata; class Mammalia; order Artiodactyla; family Bovidae; genus Ovis; species Ovis aries. The sequence goes on along the minus strand of NC_056072.1, from coordinate 43,922,881 downwards.
CCCATCCTGAACCCCCTTCCCATCTCCCTCCCCATCCCATCCCTCAGGGTCATCGCAGTGCACCAGCCCTGACACCCTGTCTCATGCATCGAACCTGCACTGGCGATCTGTTTCACATATGATAATATTCATGTTCCAATGCTATTCTCTCAGATCATCCCACAGTCACCCTCTCCCACAGAGTCCGAAAGACTGTTCTATACATCTGTGTCTCTTTTGCTGTCTCGCATACAGGGTTATCGTTACCATCTTTCTAAATTCCATATATATGCGTTAGTATACTGTGTTGGTGTTTTTCTTTCTGGCTTACTTCACTCTGTATAATAGGCTCCAGTTTCATCTACCTCATTAGAACTGATTCAAATGTATTCTTTTTTATGGCTGAGTAATATTCCATTGTGTATATGTACCACAGCTTTCTTATCCATTCATCTGCTGATGGACATCTAGGTTGCTTCCATGTCCTGGCTATTATAAACAGTGCTGCGATGAACATTGAGGTACACGTGTCTCTTTCAGTTCTGGTTTCCTTGGTGTGTATGCCCAGCAGTGGCATTGCTGGGTCATATGGCAGTTCTATTTCCAGTTTTTTCAGGAATCTCCACACTATTCTCCATAGTGGCTGTACTAGTTTGCATTCCCACCAACAGTGTAAGAGGGTTCCCTTTTCTCCACACTCTCTCCAGCATTTATTGTTTGTAGATTTCTGGATCGCAGCCATTCTGACTGGAGTGAGACAGTACCTCATTGTGATTTTGATTTGCATTTCTCTGATAATGAGTGATGTTGACTTCATGCTCCTTCTTAAGCAACTTTCCCTTCCTTGACTTTTTTTTTTTTTTTATGCAAGATTCTCAATTTATTTATTTATTTATTTTTTGGGGGGGGATTTCACTAATCGGTGTTTTTTTTTTTTTTAAATTTTAGTTTTTTATTTTTTAAATTTTAAAATCTTTAATTCTTACATGCATTCCCAAACATGAACCCCCCTCCCACCTCCCTCCCCATAACAATTTTCTGGGTCATCCCCATGCACCAGCCCCAAGCATGCTGCATCCTGCGTCAGACATAGACTGGCGATTCAATTCACATGATAGTATACATGTTAGAATGTCATTCTCCCAAACCATCCCACCCTCTCCCTCTCCCTCTGAGTCCAAAAGTCCGTTATACACATCTGTGTCTCTTTCCCTGTCTTGCATACAGGGTCGTCATTGCCATCTTCCTAAATTCCATATATATGTGTTAGTATACTGTATTGGTGTTTTTCTTTCTGGCTGACTTCACTCTGTATAATCGGCTCCAGTTTCATCCATCTCATCAGAACTGATTCAAATGAATTCTTTTTAACGGCTGAGTAATACTCCATTGTGTATATGTACCACAGCTTTCTTATCCATTCATCTGCTGATGGACATCTAGGTTGTTTCCATGTCCTGGCTATGATAAACAGTGCTGCGATGAACATTGGGGTACATGTGTCTCTTTCAATTCTGGTTTCCTCAGTGTGTATGCCCAGAAGTGGGATTGCTGGGTCATAAGGTAGTTCTATTTGCAATTTTTTAAGGAATCTCCACACCGTTCTCCATAGTGGCTGTACTAGTTTGCATTCCCACCAACAGTGTAGGAGGGTTCCCTTTTCTCCACACCCTCTCCAGCATTTATTGCTTGCAGATTTTTGGATCGCAGCCATTCTGACTGGTGTGAAGTGGTACCTCATTGTGGTTTTGATTTGCATTTCTCTAATAATGAGTGATGTTGAGCATCTTTTCATGTGTTTGTTAGCCATCCGTATGTCTTCTTTGGAGAAATGTCTATTTAGTTCTTCGGCCCATTTTTTGATTGGGTCGTTTATTTTTCTGGAATTGAGCTGCATAAGTTGCTTGTATATTTTTGAGATTAGTTGTTTGTCAGTTGCTTCATTTGCTATTATTTTCTCCCATTCAGAAGGCTGTCTTTTCACCTTGCTTATAGTTTCCTTTGTTGTGCAGAAGCTTTTAATTTTAATTAGATCCCATTTGTTTATTTTTGCTTTTATTTCCAGAATTCTGGGAGGTGGATCATAGAGGATCCTGCTGTGATTTATGTCTGAGAGTGTTTTGCCTATGTTCTCCTCTAGGAGTTTTATAGTTTCTGATCTTACATTTAGATCATTAATCCATTTTGAGTTTAGCAGATGACATGATCCTCTACATGGAAAACCCTAAAGACTCCACCAGAAAATTACTAGAGCTAATCAATGAATATAGTAAAGTTGCAGGATATAAAATCAACACACAGAAATCCCTTGCATTCCTATACACGAATAATGAGAAAGTAGAAAAGAAATTAAGGAAACAATTCCATTCACCATTGCAACGAAAAGAATAAAATACTTAGGAATATATCTACCTAAAGAAACTAAAGACCTGTATATAGAAAACTATAAAACACTGATGAAAGAAATCAAAGAGGACACTAATAGATGGAGAAATATACCATGTTCATGGATTGGAAGAATCAATATAGTGAAAATGAGTATACTACCCAAAGCAATTTACAAATTCAATGCAATCCCTATCAAGCTACCAGCCACATTTTTCACAGAACTAGAACAAATAATTTCAAGATTTGTATGGAAATACAAAAACCTCGAATAGCCAAAGCAATCTTGAGAAAGAAGAATGGAACTGGAGGAATCAACTTGCCTGACTTCAGGCTCTACTACAAAGCCACAGTCATCAAGACAGTATGGTACTGGCACAAAGACAGACATATAGATCAATGGAACAAAATAGAAAGCCCAGAGATAAATCCACACACATATGGACACCTTATCTTTGACAAAGGAGGCAAGAATATACAATGGAGTAAAGACAATCTCTTTAACAAGTGGTGCTGGGAAAACTGGTCAACCACTTGTAAAAGAATGAAACTAGATCACTTTCTAACACCTTCCTTGACTTTTAACCCTTCCTTGATAGGAAAGTCTAACCCTGACTCTGGAAATAGAAGATTATGCTAAGTAATGGATTGTTAAAGAGCAGAGCTCCAAGGGAAATAATCTTTCCCTTTCTTTCTTATCTATCTGTCTGTCTACATAGACACATACACACAAACACAAATCTAAGCATTGATTAGTTTCCTATGCTGGAAATTCAGTATTTATTTATTTTGGCTATGCTACATGTCTTGTGGGATCTTAGTTCCCCAACCAGGGATTGAACCTGGGCCACTGCAGTGAAAGCACCAAGTTCTAACCACTGGACAGCCAGGGTATTCCCTCAGTATTTACTCTAAATATTTATTTATTATATCATCAAAATATAAGAGAAAGTTTTCCATTCACCAGTAGAAATGGGACCTTTACTATAACTGTAAATTATTTAAAAGTGAGGTGCTCCTACACATTACAAAACAGAAGGTAACTCATAAAACAGAAGAAGGAAAATAAATTCAACTAACTTTTCTACTGGTAAGACCATTGAAATATTAACTCAAAATTGTTCAGAACCTAAAATTACTCACTTACTAATTGCTTCAGCCTGAATAATGATTTATGGCAAGAATTCTAATATTATTTATTACTTGTCATATTCTCTAGAAGAAGCCTTTTGGCTGTGGAGGATGGCAAGGGTGAAGGGCAGCAGACAGTTTATCTCACCTATGATTCAGCTACAGCTAAAGAGTCTTTGCAGTTGAAACTACTGACCTTGTTCTGTCCCAGCGGGCTCCATCAAGATATAATCCATGGATATAAACACCATCTTCTGGTGCTTCCTTAGAGGTATCAAAAGGAATAACCTGAAGGCAGAAACAAATGCTAGTAGAGATTTCCTCCCTAGGTAAATGTCTCATTAAGAAAGTATTACCTAAATTTTCAGAACACATTCAGAGAAACTTGTCCATATAATAGCTTCTTAAACTATACTTTTTTCCTCAGTGAAATATAATTTTAAAATAATACAGTTCTTTTTAAAGTATTTTATCTGGTTTTACTGTACATCATATTGATTTCCACTAAAATAGAAAAGCAGTGTTGGATTATTTGAATTGAATATTGAGATGTATAAAAATTCTCTCATGGAGACAGCAAGGCAAATACTATATACTTTCTTCATAAATACAAAGAATGGAAAGAAGAATTATTTGCAATGGGCAATAAAAATATGAATTCTTAATGTCCTTCTTGCTTAAATACATGCCTTTGATGTAATGATATGCTCTGGAGTTTAAGGAGTTTACTGTACCTCAAATTCATATCCCAGTAAGTCAATAGGGATGGTATATTTTCTGGCATAATTCTGCATTGCTCCAGTTAAAAAGGCTTGGGTGAAAAAGAAGCCTGAGAGCCAAAACACACAAGGTTTTCCTGAATTATACCAGTCCTGTAAAGGAAAAACAAACATTATGTTCCTTTTACTTACTCAAGAATTACCTGACATACAATTACTGATTCTGGTTTCTGTGTATGCTGCCCACACTTTCCATCACAGGACTCTCTTTCCTGACACCACACATACCACCTTTATTGGCCCTCCTACCTTTTATCCCTTCCCATTACTCTTCTTGGGAAATTCAAACTAATTTTAACATTAACCTGAATAAAACAAACTTTATTTGTTGTGAAAGATTAAAATCTTTTGTAAAAAGACAAATGTAAATTATTTGAGGGCTTACTATATTACTTAATCCCACTCAAAAGCAGCCATCTTTAGAAATCCTATATATTGTCTAACTACAGCCCTCATGTGTTGGTTCCAATTCCTTGATTCTCTTAACCTCCCTGCCTCCACACCACGATTCTGGCCCCACTTTAGATATACTGGTCTTCTTTCCCAATCATGTGTACCTCTTTGTTTCTTCCCTTTCTCTGCTCAATACATCTATAATGATGCTGCCAGAGTACACCTCTCCATGCATGGTTTGGATGGCTCAACGTCTCATATAATACTTCAGTGATCTACTACTACCCTACCAAAGTAAAGCCTAAAATACCTCAAGTCTCCCATTCAAGATACTTCATAAGCTGGTCCCAAATTGTATTCATATATCTATCCCTTTTAGTTCCCCTTTAAACATCTGACATTCTGATCAAATGGTGGCCTCTTCTCTGCAGTTGGTAAACTTCTGCTGTTTTTTCTGTTTATCTTAAAGTGGCATGACTCATATCCCTCTATGGGATGACTCCTCCTAACATTTCAACTGAAACACCACTCTGGTGGTGGAGCTCTACCTTCTGGCGTGGGCGTGTGATTCATGCCAAGCTGATCATACTCCAGTCATAGTGACTGATTCAGGAATGGACATGTAACCCAATCAAAGCCAGAGATGTACAGACTCTTGCTGGGACTTCTGGGGAAAAAGATTCACTCTAAACAGTTTTGTGGATATGAGGCCAGAGCTTCTATTGCTATCCTGCTGCCATCAAACAAGAACATAGAGTGGAGTTAACCCACAGAGACTGAAGCCAAGCGATGAAGGGCAAGATGCCAGGATCAGGTAACTGCATTTGCACCCTAGGTCAAAAGTTGCCTGGAGTCAGTTTACTCCCTGGATTTTTCAGTTACATGAAGGAATGAATTTAATTTTTGCTTTCATCAAAAATTTTACTAAATAATCAATCCTAAATGATATACTGTCTTTCATCCTACAGGTGTCTCTAAGCCCTCTTCCTTTATTTGCAGTGTCCAAAACCATTCGTCCTTTAGACCAGCTCACATGCTACCTCATCCAAAAACCAACTGCTTTCTTATGTTAAAAAAACTCTCTCCCTTTTTTGAATTCCTGGAGCATTTTACATGTCGGTCTTTTATGACACATCCCTTACTATACTGAATTAACTTTTTCTTAGATACACAGGGTATCATCTGAGGGCTATTGGCAAACTGAAGGCAACCTGGCAACCCTGTCTAACGACAAGATGCTTTGGACAAAGTGAGTCTCAATTCACATTTGAATGAACAGATGAATCAATAAAAATGAACTTTGGCTCTGAGTAAGCAGCACACTATGGGAAGGAGTCAGCTTTGCTTCCTGGGAAGAAGAGAGCAAACCACTGCTGGAGATGTTGCAACTGTACAAGCTGCCAGATCAAGAAGAGGTAAAGACAGAGATGGAGCTCAGTAAGGGTACAAGCCAGGCAGAATGAGCACCATGCAGAGAAAGCTGTAAGAACCCAGAAAGCAAGTATATAGAACATCCCCTTGCTCACTTCAGGTCTTCATTTAGCCAAGAATGTCATGAATGTCTGGGTCAGCTACTTACATATCCATAAAATCTCTGAATTAGCTACCATTTACTGTTTAGTGCATGCCAGGAGCTAGGTGATTTACATGCATCACCTCATTTAGTCCATAATTCAGTGAGTTAGGTATTATTCCTCCCATTTTGCCAATGAGGAAATCAGGGTGCAAAAAGATGAGTATCTTCTTCAAAGTCACATACATACTAAATGTTGGATTCCAGATTTAATCTGAGATGCCAGCCAGTGTGCAAAGTACTTTAAAAAAAAAAAAAGGCACAGGCTGGAGGAAAGGAAGATAAGCAGGGTGAACAGTGAGACAGAAATGAGAAAAGGGGGTAAAAAAACTCCAGACCACTCATTTGTTTAATTTGTTAATTCTAAGAATCATTAGGAGGTGAAAAGACAGTGTCTTCAATAATTGTTACTGGGAAAACTGGACAGCTACATGTAAAAGAATGAGATTAGAACATTCTCTAACACCATACAAAAAAATAAACTCAATATGCATTAAAGACCTATATGTAAGACCACACAGTATAAAACTCCTAGAGGAAAACACAGGCAGAACACACTTACACATAAATCGCAGCAGATTTTTTTGAATCTGTCTCCTAAAGTAAAAGAAATAAAAGCAAAAATAAACAAATGGGACCTAATTAAACTTAAAAGTTTTTGCATAGCAAAGGAAGCTATCAACAAAATGAAAAGACAGCCTATTGAATGGGAGAAAATATTTGCAAATGATACGACCAATAGGAGATTAGTACCCAACATATATAAGTAGTTCATACACCTCAACATCAAACAAACAGCCCAAGTAAAGCATAGGCAGAAGAACTGAACAGACATTTTTCTGAACAGCAGATGCAGATGGTCAACAGGTACATGAAAAGATGCTCAACATCACTAATCATCACAGAAATGCAAGTTCAAAACCACAATGAGATACCACCTTGCACCTGTCAGAATGGCTATCACCAAAATGAACATAAATAACAAATGTTGGCGAAGATGTGAAGAAAAGGGAACCCTTGTACACAGTTGATGGGAATGTAAATTGATGCAGGCAGTATGGAAAACAGTATGGAGGTTTCTCAAATAACTAAAAAAGAGAACTAACATATGACCCAGAAACTCCACTCTAGGATATATATTGGGGGAAAACCCCGCTAATTTGAAAACATTCATGCACCTCAATGTTCACAGCAGCATTATTTACAATTGCTAATATGTGGAAGCAGCCTAAGTGTCCATCAATAGATAAAGAAGACAGGGTATACACATACAATGGAATCCTACTTGGCCATTAAAAAGAATAAAATTTTGTCATTTGAAGCAACAAAGATGGACTTGAAATATGTTATGCTAAATGAAATAAGTCAGACAAAGAAAGACAAATACTGTATGATATCACTTATATATGGAATCTAAAAAATATAACAAACTAAGTAAATATAGCAAAAAAAAAAAAAAGCAGACTCACAAAAATAGAGAACTAGTGGTTGCCAGTTGGGGGGGATGGGCAGCAGTATAGGGATGGACGACTGGGAAGCACAGGCTATTGGGTGCTAAGACAGGCTCAAGGATATTGGTACAACATGGAGAATAAAGCCAACATTTGGGAATAACTGTAAATGGAAAGTAACCTTCAAATTTTTTATAAAAAGAAATAAAAATAGTCCAGTGAAAAATTGATCAAGGAGATGAATAACAATTCACAGGAGAAAATATTAATACAAATGGCAAGTACACATACAAAAAGAAGCACAGACTCACTAAAAATCAAAGAAACTCAACTTGAAACAATAAGATATGACTGATCTATCAGACTGGCAAAAATTAAAAAGGGATGTTTATGAGAAAGTCTCTCTATCCACATCTTCACAAATATGTCTGTTTTATTATTAGCTTCTATAGTAAAACTAATAGAGCTTTCATATAATAAAGGGGCAACTGAAAACTGAAAGGTCATATATATGAATTTCCAAAATGTATTCTGGGGGCTCTCCCCACCAACTATCCCCATGTAAGCATCAACCACATATCCTTTACCTCTGAGTTTGGGGGTGAAGGGTTTAGAGATTTCAAAGCACTCACCTTTTCCCTGGCTTTATGAGATAAGAGATAAGAGGCACTGATTTCTATATAATGGCCAATTCTTGATTAATCCAAGCCTCAGGCTCTTTTTGTGATTTACTGTCAGCATCAAAATCATAAGACCAAGTTGTGGTCACAGAAACCACAAACAGAATCTTCAGAAATATAACTGTCACGTATTACTTGAGTTTGGGTAACATAACATTTTAATTTTCTACTTAGCACTTTCAAATACGCGTACTTCTCAATACTCTAAAACTTTGGTTAGATTACCATGAAACTACTTATCCATTTCATCTAACTCAGAGACATTCAAGTGACCATGGGCAATTTCTAGTATCTCTTCAGTCAAGCAGAAAAGTGAAATAGTATGTATAAATTATATATAACTTTTAACCTGTAAAAAGTTCAACCGGGCTAGAAAATCTGTGATGTAACTTCCTAGGGGTTTAAGACTTGGGTATGAGCGTTGCGCCCATATTTCTGGAACCTTTCCAACAAGCAGACTGCCAGACAGTGCCTCCAACGCAGAGTCCATCACGACCACACCCCTAATAGCTTTTTCAAGGTCCTGTAGCGTGCTGCGTATAGTTTTAATTAAGCTGCAAGGAAAGCAACTGTGTTATAATCATATATATGATAATAAATATCAATATACAGTCTATCCAGAAGAAAGAGCAGGATATCATTCATGGTTTTATGGGAGTATTTCCCAAAATTTGGTCACCTCCCACTTCATAATGTAAGGTAATTTTAGGTGATATTTGGATGAACATTTTTCATTTTAATTATTATATATGGATTTTTAAATATAGAAAATAATATAACTTGCACATCAAAATTGCTTTCTGGGTATTATTGCTTAAGACCAGGCTAATTTAAACAGAGAATGATTTAAGGGAAAATATCAGGTAAATAATGTTACAGGTGACATGCAAATATGGGAAAAGTTATAAAGGGACAATGCAATGGTTCAAACTTTGGTAACACTGCATAAAAATCTAAAGTGTATATTCATTCATACCCTTATAAGTACTTTGCTTCCCACTTAGGCCCAAAATTCTAAGAACATCATAAATATACCTCAAGTGAGGGTTTTAGGCTATAAGCCTAAGCAACTGAGAGACAATATGCTATTATGTACAAACACGTATGGTCTTTGTATTGTTGTTGTTGTTTTGTCGCTCAATCGTGTCTGATTCTTTGTGATTTCATGGACTGTAGCCTGCCAGGCTCTTCTGTCCATGGGATCTGCCAGGGAAGAATACTGGAGTGGGTTGCCATTTCCTTCTCCAGGGGGTCGTCCTGAGCCAGGGGTCAAACCCATGTCTCCTACATTGGCAGGCAGATTCTTTACAACTGAGCCACCAGGCAAGTCTAGATATATAAGATGTGTAAGTCTAGATGTATAAGTCTTTGTATAAGAGATACTAAATTCATTAAGGTATCATAGGATTTCAATATCTTTTATTTTAAAAAGTCAATAAGTCTGGAAAGTTAAACTTGGAAATACTAGAAAATTCATAACCAAATAATTCTCCATTCCTTAAGCCAGTATTGAGCTTTAGAAAATTCAATTTAAACATTCAAAGCAAATAATCTGCTTGCTATTTTAGGGTACCTAACCAATCTAGGTTAGACTTAGGAAGAAGGTGGGCAGAAAAATGACTAAATATGTATCTACACAAAGGCTTAGATAATGGTCATTCCAGCTTTATTTCCTGAGGAGAAGAGCAATAGATGGATGAAAAATTATGATTAATGAATATTTTTAACCAGTAATATTTTTAACCAGATCTCTTTTTTCATCATCATTTTTACATTAGAAAAGGTATGCTCCCTTCTGGGGCAGTATGCAACTCTGAAAAAGGAGACAAATTCTAACGAAATGGAAAGTTTTGATAATTTTTTCTTAAAATTTTGATTCAATACTGGTGTATCTTTTTATCAACTTTGGCTGGTAGCTTTCTGAATCACTGGGTGTAGAGCTCCTTACTTGTTAAATCTTTCCATTTCTTGCACTAACACAGTATTCATGCTCTCTTCATATCTCACAGGATACTTGAGCAGTGCTGATTCAATGTCAAAGTCACTTGGTAGCTAAGAGAATAAAATTTGAAGATCACATATTACTCTCAAAATGAACAGTGTCATTTGGCTATAATATCAATAATAGTTAACATTAGGCATTTACTATGTGCAAAGAATTATGCTAAGTGCTTTCCAAATATTATGTAATCCTTGCCATACAGTTTCAGGTGGCTATTATTATCTCCATTTTACAGATGAGAACATTTAAGTACAGAGAGGTGGAGTAAATGCCTGCTGCTGCTGCTGCTAAGTCACTTCAGTTGTGTTCAACTCTGTGCAACCCCATAGATGGCAGCCCACCAGGCTCCCCCGTCCCTGGGATTCTCCAGGCAAGAACACTGGAGTGGGTAACCATTTCCTTCTCCAATGCATGAAAGTGAAAAGTGAAAGGGAAGTCGCTCAGTCGTGTCCAGCTCTTAGCGACCCCATGGACTGCAGCCTACCAGGCTCCTCCATCCATGGGATTTTCCAGGCAACAGTGCTGGAGTGGGGTGCCATTGCCATTAGTAAATGGCTAAAGGTACACAATTCAGAAGCAGTCTGTTTAAATCCATAGGTCTCTAACACTAAGGCCCATGCTCTTTCCTATAGGATATAGCACTGAGTAGAAGATATATATTTCTAAAAAGTTGTATAATTTTCTTTCGTAAATTGGATTTTATTTTCCATTAATACAACCAATATATCATTTCACAACTATTTTCTATTTATTTCAATAAATTATCAACAGGCTCAAAATAGCTTTGTTTATACCACTACCAAATAATTAATGTGTAAGTGTAGCAAGGTTCCAGAGCTTAGGGAGAAAGAAAGTCACTGAGTATCTGATTTTAATGAGGCATCTCAGAGATGGTTGAGAAGAAGTGATAACAAGGACTTTGGGGCTGTGCCCAGGCCCCCTGACACTGGCATTTGCACTCTTAGAGGAATTTCCCTGCGAGAAATTTCCCTATGAGGAACGTGCCAAACTAAAAAGTTGAGCACCCAGACTATCCCCAGGTGATGGCCCTTGGTGGTGCAAAAGAATTTCAGGTCACACTAGACGGCATCATTCAAAGCATGATACCAATTGTTGGTCAGCACACCATTCTACCCCAATTAAGTCCCATATGCCATTGCCGGGTAACTTCTTATTGGGGTCTTGTAAGAGCCACCATTTTGAGAGGACAAGAACCTTTCCCCAAAGACATAACTCACACAAGCAGAAGGGTCTGGGGGTGAGAAGCAGCAGTCCACAGGTAGAGGCAGGAGAACGTTAGTTTGCTTTCATCCTAGGGCAGCAGGCAATGTTGCTCACTACTTGTCTCCAGTGGCCATAGCCAGACTGAAGCTTCTAGGCCTGAGTAGGCTCTACTTAAGGGTGGTATAAGGCAAGGGCACCGACTGGGAGAGGAGACTAGGCGCCATCCGTGGACTTACAAGGCAGTTAGAGCAGGGGCAGGCTGTGCTCTGTCAGAATGCCTGATGCTGAAATTCGGGGATAATTATAGTGCTCATCCTGGAGAGGAGCTGTGAAGATCTCTGCTTGGGGCTATAAAGTCCTCTTAGTAGTTCTTTATTCAATTTAAGGCAGAAAAAAGTGAGAAAAGAGAGCACCATTCCATTCTCCCAGGGCAAAGTACACTGGAATGCAGTATGGGGGGAAAAGCTGTAGCTGCTAATTTAGCGCTGCTTTTACCTCCCTGTGCCTCCTCACTTCTGAAGGTCTAGATTAAACAGCATTCCATTCTTGAACCAGCAAGTTCAGACAGTTTCCCCCATTTAAAAAAAGAGTAGGTCCACCATCTTTATTTAGAAATGCTAAGAAATTCAGTAGCTCCACAACTCTACTTACTAGGAACGTAATATTTGCCAGGCATTATGCAAAGCGCTTCAAATTAATGATACCCTGAATGTTCACAAGAACCCTACACAGGTGGCACTATTATCACCACTTTTCTAGTTTGGAAACTAATGTTCAGAAAAGCTAAGTACCTCACTCAGGCATAATGTTGCTACCTGGAATTTTCAGATTGACATTTCAGTCCCATTTTGATTTATGTTATATTCCAAGTAACACATTTTAAGCTAAATATTACCTTGTTGAGAATATCTTTGGTAATTTCTAGTAGAATCTGGTCAGTGCTTCCTGAGGATCCTGTTTGTTTGGAGCCTCCTTGGGTGAGAAGCAAGGACTCAAAGAGGATTTTCGTTTGTTGAAGATCTTTGGAGATATCAACATTTTCATGTAATCCAAATATCTCCGGGTGTTGAGTAAAAGGAAGTTTCTACCAGAAAATAAATTCAACAAGCATTACAGTTTATTGGGTACGTTAATTCATAAGGTAGACATGTGCAGACCGAAAAGGGTTAAAAATCAACTAAACATCAAACAGAGGGATCAAACTTTTCCAATTCTCAGTAACTACTAGAAACAAAAACACTGTATCGAAAGCTGATTGTACCTAATACTTGTCTAATTCTATACATTATGGGGGACTACTTCACTACTTGCTTTTAAGAAAATCACACTTGAATCTAACCCTATTTTCAGTGATATCAGTTACCTTAATGAATTCAATGTATTCATTATAAGTGCCTTTGGGAGGGGCAAAATAGTTTCCGCTAGGAGAAAACTTATAATGAGAGTTTTCGATTATGTGTGGGTTATAGAAGTCAGCCAGCATGGTTAAGAGGAGACGTCTGTCCCAGTCATCTGTCACTCTTCCTCCATAGTTACACTCTCCAGTCAGGTAAGAGATGGCTTCAAATGGAATTGTATCATATTCATTGATAAACAGCTGAAACAAAGAAAAAAATGAAATGAGAAAAAACATATTGTATTTCACTTCATTTCCATTTTAACATGGCTTTAAATACCTATCAGTCAATCAATCAGTCACTGATCAATCTATACACATGGAAGTGGGGCTGGAAGAACTATCATCAAGGTTGTTTTAGAGCCTCGTGTTGTTAAGGCCCTTATCACAGCAAAGAGGCAGAATATACAGTATCCTGTGGTTCTCTAGTTGGATTGATATGGTTGGTACAGTGTGACAGAAATGATGGGAAAGTATTGGAATTGAACAGACTTAAGTTCAAATCCTACCTCAATGGGTAAATTCACTTCTTACCTTTGGTTTTCTCCAAAACAGGGACAATACCCACTGTACGGTGTTGCTGTGAGGATTGGAATTCATGCAGATAATGTGAGTAATGTGCCTAGTGAGCAGTCTAGTGCCTAGTCAAAGTCTGAGTGAGCAGGAACTTACAGTGGACATTTGTTCTTTTGTTTGTTTGTCGGAGGATGCTGACCATCTCATACGTCTCATGTTTCACTGTGAGTCTACAGAAACTGCAAAAACCTGCTCACTCACTTTCTCAGTCCCCTTATGGCTAAAGCCTAGCCCTGTGACCTGGGCTTGGAATCTCAGATGTAGCCATGCTGGACTGAACTGGAGTTTAGTGTGCAAAGAAGCAGGGAGAGCAAAAGATCTTTTTTGATGACATCAGAGAATGTGCAGCAGATGAAAGTCTCAGTGGCACCTATGAGAGCTGCAGTGTCTGATATTTAACAGGGGTGGAAGGAACGCTCCTACCAGACATGGTATGATTCTCGATATGACACTGGATGCCATGGCTGTCCAGCCATCTTGGTGATTCTGTGACCTACGCAATATTCCTTCAATAGATTCCTTTTCTACTGTTTTTGTTGACTGATAGAGGTAAATTGTAGATTTGACTGAGAAGAAGCTAAGAGGAGAGTATAATGAGGACCTATAGAAAGCCAATGCTGAGGAGGGCACTGCCAAAAGAAAGAACTAGGGTCTTTGATAGCAACACTTTTGTTGAAAAACCCACTCCAGAATCTGTCTTTCCTCTGCAACTCTTTTTCACATGAGATAAAAAGTTTCACTATGGATTAAGCCAGTTTGAATCAGGGTTCCCATTATTTGCAGCAGAAAAACTCAGATGGAAAAACATTCTTTGTAAGCCAAAATTATAATTATTACTGCCATCCAGCCAGCTATTCGTTTTGTTGGGAGAAGTGAATAAGTTATTCTAAGCAAAGGGAATTGCCTAGGGCCTGGTACACAGTAATCTCCATCAATATTAGTTTTTCTAATTTTACCTGTAGTTGTCGAATACTGATACGTAAATCGGATTCATTAAATCCATATGGAATATTCCACCCAAGAGGACCAAATTTCTTTCGCTCCTGCACAAGGGCATGAAAAAAGCAAACTCCAAACAGCAACTTCTCCCAAGCCTTTAAGACAAAAATATGCAAGAGAAAATTCTGATCAGATTTCCATTATTAAAATGAGGGGGACTGATGACCTTTCATTGTGAGATTCTATGATTATATATCTCTACAAACTTTTATTTAGAAAGACTATGTAAAACAATCCTCACTATAAAAAATATTAATCTCACAACTTCTATATCTTGTACAAACACGTATGCATTGCCCTTAGTCTGCATTTGTACACTGACAGTTTGGAAGGCTGTGGATAGAGGCCTAAGCAGGCCTCACTGCTGTGTCCACAGAGCAAACAGCTCCCACACTGCCTCAGCACCCCCTACATCAGCCACAGATACAAACCCTGCTTAAACAGACTCCATGTTTTAAGAACCTACTATGGATCTCACCACAGCTGTCTGGGTACAAGGCCCCCAAAAGCAACAGAGCGTCTGCTTGGAGCCCTTCACCAGAGGGGACAGAGGAAAGAATGAACAAGGCCTCAAATTACCAGGGGCTTGTAATCTGGCAGGAAAACTAGCCAGGTGGGCAAGGATCACACAGAATCTGATCAGGACTGTGGCACTGAAAAGAATGAGTAATTGTGCCTTCAGGGAACAGTCTGAGGGGAAGAAGCCAGAGTGTTAACAGTAGGCACTTTATATTAAAACAAACAAAAATCTTATGACTTAACAAAACCCTCCAAAGCTAGACAAACTGCAATAATATTATACATTATTAAAATGCAATAGTGCTGGAGAGACATGCCAAGATGGTAGAATACGAAGACCCTGAACTCATCTCCTTCCTTGATGCACCAAAGTTACCACTGCTTACAGAGCAGCTATCTATGAGAACAACCTGAGGAACAGCAGAAAAGATTTTCCACAACTGAAGACATACAGAAGCCATCATAAGATGGGTAGGAGGATCACCATACCACCTTCTCCACTCTAGTAAGTCCTCTTTCCAGCTAAAACCACAAATATCCTCCCTTTGTCCCAGAGTTACAAACAAAATTATTGCTCAGAACTGGGGTCACACAGAAAGCAACATCAAGCAGAAAGAAACGAGCTGGCTTCCAAAGAATTCGACCCTTTGTCTGCAATATCAGTCTTTTTCCAGTTCAAATAGACAAATATGATAACTATCATAGTATGCATTGTGTGTAAAGGAGAGGATGGTTTTCCCTTAGTACTGATGCTTCCTTCCATGTAGGGAAACATCAATTAATGTAACACTTCTGCATTTTCTAAGTTCTTAAACTCACTGGTAGAGAGAGGAGTACCTATCTAATGGGTAAATTTGGGAAAAGTTAAGCAAATAAGATTTGCTTGGCTTTTCCTTTTTCTTTCTTAGAGTGAGCTTCCTGATAGGAAGGAAGTTTTGCTCTGTTCCTCTGGGTAGATAAATCTGTTTCATTCTGGGTTCTGTAATATTATGTTCATTTGTTCACAGATATAAGCCAAATCTTCCAACCTAGTCTATATCAGTAATTAAGGTTATAATTTGGTTCCCATATATTTATTCTTTTTTCCTGTTTCTTAACTGGTAAGAATTTGGGTAGAGAAGAGGAGCGCTATTTATAGGAACTGCTACTCTCCTCAATACCATGTGCAAAACTGTTTTACAAACAGATACGTTGAAGAAGATAAATAAAAGAAGGCCGAGCAAGAGAGTTCCAGAAAAACATCTACTTCTGCTTTATTGACTACAGCAAAGCCTGTGATTGTGTGGATCACAACAAAATGTAGAAAATTCTTAAAGAGATGGGAACACCAGACCACCTTATGTGCCTCCTGAGAAATCTGTCTGCAAGTCAAGAAGCAACAGTTAGAACTGGACATGGAACAACAGACTGGTTCCAAATTGGGAAAGAAGTACATCGAGGCTGTATATTGTCACCCTGTTTGTTTAACTTACTTGCAGAGTACATCATGCGAAATGCCAGGCTAGATGAAGCATAAGCTAGAATCAAGATTGCTGGGAGAAATATCAATAACCTCAGATATGCAGATGACACGACCCTTATGGCAGAGAGCAAAGAAAAACTGAAGAGCCTCTTGACAAAAGCGAAAGAGGAGAGTGGAAAAGCTGGCTTGAAACTCAACATTCAAAAAACGAAGATCATGGCATTTGGCCCTATCACTTCAAGGCAAATAGATGGGAAAACAATGGAAACAGTGACAGACTTTATTATTCTGGGCTCCCAAATCACTGCAGATGGTGATTGCAGCCATGAAATTAAAAGACGCTAGCTCCTTAGAAGAAAAGTTATGATCAATATAGACAGCATATTAAAAAGCAGAGACATTATTTTGCCAACAAAGTCCATCTATGTAGTCAAGGCTATGGTTTTTCCAGTAGTCATGTATGGATGTGAGAGTTGGACTATAAAGAAAGCTGAGCACTGAAGAATTGATGCTTTTGAGCTGTGGTGTTGGAGAAGACTCTTGAGAGTCACTTGGACAGCTAGGAGATCAAACCAGTCAATCCTATAGGAAATCCACCCTGAATACTCACTGGAAGGACTGGGACTGAAGCTGAAGCTCCAATTCTTTGGCCACCTGATGCAAAGAACCGACTTGTTGGAGAAGACCCTGGTGCTGAGAAAGATTGAGGGCAGGAGAATAAGGGGGTGAGAGAGAATGAGTCGTTGGATGGCATCACTGTCTCAATGGTCATGAGTTTGAGCAAACTCAGCGAGAGAGTGAAGGACAGGGAAGTTTGGCATGCTGCAGTTTATGGGGTCACAAACAGTCAGACATGACTTAGTGACCAAACAACAACACTGAAGAGTGTTATTAATACGTCAAAACATTTTTTTTTTTTGGTGGTGGGGGTGTCTATTTTATTCTCACTGCCTTATATCTGGTACCTAACAAACATATTGTTGAAACAATAAAAAATAATGTGAAAATAGACTGCTAAAGGCACTGTTGGACTTTTGTACAAACTAAGATATATTCATTCACTCAGTTCAGTTCAGTCTCTCAGTCATGTCCGACTCTTTGCGACCCCATGAACTGCAGCATGCCAGGCCTCCCTGTCCATCACCAACTGCCAGAACCTACCCCATCCCATGTCCATTGAGTCAGTGATGCCATCCAACCATCTCATCCTCTGTTATCCCCTTCTCTTCCTGCCTTCAATCTTTCCCAGCATCAGAGTCTTTTCCAATGAGTCAGCTCTTCACATCAGGTGGCCAAAGTATTGGAGTTTCAGCTTCAACATCAGTCTTCCAATGAACACCCAGGACTGATCTCCTTTAGGATGGACTGGTTGAATCTCCTTGCAGTCCAAGGGACTCTCAAAGGTCTTCTCCAACACCACAGTTCAAAAGCATCAATTCTTCGCCATTCAGCTTTCTTCACAGTCCAACTCTCACATCCATACATGACCACTGGGAAAACCATAGCCTTCACTAGATGGACCTTTGTTGACAAAGTAATGTCTGCTTTTTAATATGCTGTCTAGGTTGGTCATAACTTTCCTTCCAAGGAGTAAGCATCTTTTAATTTCATGGCTGCAGTCACCATCTGCAGTGATTTTGCCCAAAAAAATAAAGTCAGCCACTGTTTCCACTGTTTCCCCATCTATTTGCCATGAAGTGATGGGACCGGATACCATGATCTTAGTTTTCTGAGTGTTGAGCTGTAAGCCAACTTTTTCACTCTCCTCTTTCACGTTCATCAGGAGGTTCTTTAGTTCCTCTTCACTTTCTGCCATAAGGGTGGTGTCATCTGCATATCTGAGGTTATTGATATTTCTCCCAGCAATCTTGATTCCAGCTTGGGCTTCCTCCAGCCCAGCGTTTCTCATGATGTACTCTGCAAATAAGTTAAATAAGCAGGTTGACAATATATAGCCTTGACATACTCCTTTTCCTATTTGGTACCAGTTGTTTTTCCAAACTGTTGTTCTATGTCCAGTTCTAACTGTTGTTCCTGATCTGCATACAGGTTTCTCAAGAGGCAGGTCAGCTGGTCTGGTATTCCCATCTCCTTCAGAATTTTCCAGTTTGTCCACTCAACAAATATTTATTTGAATATCTACTACACGCAAAGCAGAACACAAACTATTGGGAATAAAATGATGAACAAGATAGGTACAATTTCTGTCTTCTTAGGAAATGGGTAAAGTTTAGTATTAAATAAAAAATTTATGTTCTCATATTTTTCACTGTAAATCACATTTTAAAAGTTCCAGAGGCTGAATATTACCAGTTCCTTTCCTTCGCATCCACTGAAAAACTCAGGATCAGAAACTGGATCAGTGAGGTAAGACTGGAGGAGATTTAGCCGAAGACCAGTAGGAGGTTCATTAGTCATTTTGACTCCATTCTGTAGAATTGTTACTGGGAACTGAGACAGAACAAACAAAGAGCATTACTCTAGATAACCAACTCAACTCTTAAAAATGCATAGTGGATTAAGAGTAGGTATAAGAGAGGACTCCAAAAATATTTTTAAAACCTTGTAATGTAAAGTATTTAAGATATACAATGTAATAGTTAACCAAATAAATGTACTAAAATCCATAAGAAATAAACATACTTTTGGAGATGGGTAACTTGTGAGCCAAAGCCTAAAGGATGAGTTACAGACTTCAGGAGAAAAATCTTCACATATTTTTTCTAACATGGGCATCCAGGAGACAGCAAGGTGACAATTCTGTAGGCAAACCCAAGTTCCTTCCTCTATTGCTGCTTTAATCATTTTTGTTGCAATGGGTCCTTGTCCCTGTCCCAGTGAAATAGCTTGAAATTTATTTCCAGACATTGCTTTATCATTTGCAAACTTTAGCAGGCCTAAGAGGGCATAAAAATAAATGGTTTCACTGCTTATCTAAAATTATGAAATATGCTTTATGTTTCAGTATATACAAGTATTTAACTGTGAAGAATTCTAGTTATTACTTTTCCTTATAAATACCAAGTTTACTAAGTGATTTATTATCATCCAGGAAATAGATACTGAACAAGACGATTTATTTATAATTTCTTAAAGTTGGCAGTAGGCTTCCCTGGTGGCTCGGTTGTAAAGAGTCCACATGCCAACACAGGAGACACAGGTTTGACCCCTGGGTCAGAAGATCCCCTGGAGATCTTATTGGAACTTGCAATCCACTCCAGTGTTCCTTCCTGGAAAAAGTCCATGGACAGAGGAGCCTGGCAGGCTACAGTACACTGGGTCACAAAAGGTTCGAACACAACTTAGTGACTAAACAACAACAAAAGTTGACAGTTTATGCTTACTGGCCATGGGATCTGCTCCTGGAGATAACACAAAAATTAAGGGAATGGTGCAGTTTGAATCCAAATAACTCTTTGTCAAATCAAATGGTGGAGGCTCTACAAACTTTTTCCCTAGTTTGTCAGTTACATAATTAGTTATGGCTGGAGTTATCTGTTGAAGAGAGAAAAAATACAATCTTTAGATTAATTTTTACTTCACAAAACAACTTTTTTCCTAAAAACTAACAAAGAGCAAACTATGAGTCTAATGGATAAGAAAAACATGCAGTATATCATAGGCAAAGTACTAGTTTTCCTAATGTATAAAAAGTACCTATAAGGTAATGGACAAGACTAACAATCCAAGAGAAAATGGGCAAAGAAGATAAACAGTTTATAGAAAATGAAATAGAAATGGATCTTAAACATGTGAAAGGATGTTCAATCTCATTCAGTATAGCAGAGACTGTAAACTGTCCCATTCTGTGTCTCCTTTTGGTAACAGAATCCCAAGTTTTCCCAGCCTTTCATGCAGCAAGATGTGGCCAAGTGACTAAGTTTGGGTCAGAGAAATACAAATAGAAATTATATATGGAGCTTCCAGATTCTATTTTTATAAGGAATCTGTTTGCTTTCAACACTCTCTTCTCCTGTTCAACAGATGTGGTGTTTATGAGCTAGCTTCAATCTCGATGACAAGGACCGAACTTCAGGAGACTTCTCTAGCATGAGAAAAGAAACTGAGTCTCTGGATGATCTTAAGAATCTCTGTACCCTGCCAGCCCTCAAGCATTTGCTCAGGGCTATTAGGGAAGATGGAGATTAACTTCTATTTCATTTAAGCTACTGTATTTTAGGTTTCTTTGTTACAGCAGCTTAGTCTATACCCTAATACTTAAAAATAAGAAAAATACAGATTATAATTAGTTGCTGAGTTGTGTCTGACTCTTTGCAACCCCACAGACTGTAACCCGTCCGGTGCCTCTGTCCATGGGATTCTTCAGGCAAGAATACTGGAGTGGGTAGCCATTCCCTTCTCTAGGGGATCTTCCTAACCCAGGGATCAAACCCAGCACTCCTACATTGCAGGAAAGATTCTTTACCATCTGAGCCATCTTTATCAGATGGTTAAATAAATGGGACAACAATAGCTTCCGTGTACTCATCCCTAGATTGTTTATTTTTCACAGTAGGCTAAAACCTGTTAGCTCAAAAGTCCATTGGCACCAAATTCAAAATATTACATATTCAACTGTTTTAAACATAGCCTAAATACGCAGATTTCTAGCCATTTAGAGCCTGTCTACTTTGCAGCAGACAAAGGATGAGATGGTTGGATGGCATCACTGACTCAATGGATACGAGTTTGAGCAAACTCAGGGAGACAGTGAAGGACAGGGAAGCCGGGTGTGCTGTAGGTCATAGGGTCGCGAAGAGTCGGACACGACTTAGCGAATGAACAACAATAGCAGATTCGACACTACAAAAGAAGAAATCACCACATTTAAAGACAACAGTAGAAACTGTCCAACTAAGGCAAAGTGATACAAAAAATTTTAATTAACAGAGTATCAGACACCTGTGGTATAGTATCAAGTAGTATGCATGCTAAGTTACTTCTCATGTCAGACTCTGTATGACCCTATGGACTGTAGGCCCCCAGGCTCCTCTGTCCATGGGGATTCTCCAGGCAAGAATACTGGAGTAGGTTGCCATGCCCTCCTCATCAAGCAGTGTAATGTATATTTAATTGAAATCATGGGCAAAAAAATATTTGAAGAAATAATAGCCAAAGCTTTTCTCAAGTTGAAGAAAACTATAAACCTACAGATCCAAGGACCTCAGTGAACCCATCTGAGCATCTGAAATGAAGGTTAAAGTACCAAATAATAGTAACTTTAAACCTAGTGTTTTATAAGTGGCAGATTATCTGGGTTCCAAATAGGACCCATCTGTTTTTTACCTTATCAGGTCTTAAGCACCGAAGAATGATTATTTTCTGTAGTTCATTTAGCCTTGTATCCATTGGTGCTGGAAATTTAGCATTGTGTGGCTCCTTACTGTCATAGATCTCCCGCCATTCAGATACATTGTCATAAAAATGATCCCTAAGGGAAAGAAAAGCTTAACAATTATCCTTTCACTGAGAAAAACTGAAAGAGATCAAAGATCACTAGATTACAGATTTACCCATCACCATTCAGTGCTAAGTCATCATGTTTAAACAAGTACCTGAGTCCTCTGAAGGCAGGAAATTCACTTGCACGACAAATTTCTTCCCAGCTTTTATCCTGCAGCCAAGTTGGATCAGGATTTTTCTCAGCACTCTTAAGACTTACTCCTCCAGTTAAAAGAAACATCAGTTCCTGGTATTCAATCTCTTTCTTTGCCCTGTGTTCCCAAAATAAGGACTGTTGTAAATTGTCTTAACATTAAATGAAATCAATTTCTGCTTCTATAGTGTGGATAAAACAATCAGAATTGACTTATACTACTGCTATTAACAAATAGAAAAGCCAGGGGAAAAAATCAAAGAAACAATTATTTTTAGAAATTATAATAGCCAGTGAAGGACTGCGGTACCTGAAAAAAAAGGGAGACAAGGTGATCCCTATGATTGCCTCAGCTATCTGCCTGGAGGCACTTTTCAGACTATAAAGTGGGGGAGGGGGAAATCAAAATCAGAAACTAGGAGTATTGTGGAGTTGAAGAGAAAGAGGTCAGAGTTAAGGAAGGTTGAGGTGACTGGAATTTGTGGGCAGAGTATCAGAGGGAGGGAGATTTATGAAAAAGGAGCTCTGGAAATCTGCATACATATCCTCTTGATTCTTTTGTTAAATGCCAAGTTATGTACATGGACGGTAAAAATCTATGAACCCAGGCAAAGAATATCTGGAGCTGAACCCAGGCAAAGAATATAGGAGCTGTAAACTAAGTAGCTATCAAAACTCACACAGGACTTAAGATATGAGTTATTGCCAACTAGACTTGAATCTTGATTGAACACCAGGACAGTTCAGTGGTGACACTGGAGGGATTATACTTTAGTAGTGAAGCTAACCTAGCTGTAGAATAAAGTCTATTCTAAAACTGCTGTAAGAAACTGTAAAAAGAAAAAGGCTTGAAAAGGTCAAATGATTCATTATAATTTAAGTACATGCAAAGTAAAGTCTAGAGCAGAATTAAGTCCAGAGCTCTTAAAGAAATAATAATTTAAAAAACCCCAGCATTTACCAAAGTAAAATTCACAGCATCCATAACCAGGAGAAAAATCAGTATGTAGATACAGACATAGAAGTGGTACAGACGATATACCGACAAGAATGTTAAAAGAGCTATTATAAATACGCTCAAGGAGTGAAAGCAAAACATTAACATAATGAAGAGAGAAGTGGGCAATATAAAGAAAATAATCAACGAAACTTCCAGAGATAAAAAATTAAAATCTGAAAGAAAAATTCACTGAATTTTTCTCAGGTTTATAAAACCTGAAAGTATCCATTACCAGAAGACTTATACTATAAGAAATGCATTGCAGGCAGATGCTTTAACCTCTGAGCCACCAGGGAAGAAAACCTATGAAATTCCTAGAACATAGGAAAAAATCTAGGAGGCGTTAGGTATGGCAATAACTTTCTAGCTAAAATACAAAAGGCATGACCCATGAAAGAAAGAATTGATAAGATGGACTTCATTAAACTTTACAACATTTACTCTGTGAAAGACACTGCCAAAAGAATGGGAAAGCAAGCCACATGCTGGGAGAAAATATTTCCCAAAGATGTATCTGATAAAGGACTGTCATCCAATTCAACAATAAAAAATGAACAATCAAACTGATTAATAAACGGACAAAAGCCCTTACAGACACGTCACCAAAAAGATATAAAGATAGCAAATAAGCAAATTTCATTATCATATATCATTAGTGAATTGAAAATTAAAACAAGACAACAGTCCATATCTATTAGAATGGTGAACTCCAGACAAGACCAAATGCTAGCAAGGTTGTGAAGCAACAGGAAATCTCATTCACTGCTGATAGAACACAATGGATTACGAAATGTACACTATATACTTGTTGGGTCTCTTCTGGGACCTGTTATGTAAAACGGGTTTAAACTTCCACTTAGGACCCATTTTCAAAGTAATTTTCACAGAGAAAATATGAATCAAGAAGGAAAATCTTCTAATAATTTAATGGTCCCATAAGAAAGTAAATTACTCCTCCAGCACTTTATTCTGCTCAATATGTGCTGGCTTCTGAGTTCCTGCTTCTTCCAGAATGTGGGTCAGTATCAACATTCAGGACCCCAAGGACCACAAGCCAAGATTCCTAAAAAGCTGAGGTGCCACATCAAATATCTTAGAAGACAGTCTCTTACAAAACTAAATACAGCAAATTCCCATCGGCTATCTATATTACACATGGTAATGTAAGTTTCCATGTTACTCTCTCCACACTCATGGAACTCAAACAGGGGCTCGGTATCAACCTAGAGGGCTATGATGGGGGGAGAGATGGGAGGGAGGTTCAAGAAGCGGGGGACATATGTATACCTATGGCTGATTCATACTGATGTTTGACAGAAAACAACAAAATTCTGTCAAATAATTATCCTTCAATTAAAAAATAATTTAAAAAAACCTTAATAAGCTTATTCATGATCCAGCAATCACACTTAGTATTTAACTAAATAAGCTAAAACATACATGTATCCAAAAACCTGCACATAAATGGTTCCAGCAGTTTTATTCATACTTTTCAAAACTTGTAAGCAACCAAGATGTCCTTCAGTAGGTGAACAGATAAACTGTAGTATATGCAGACGATGAAATGTTACTCAGTGCTAAAAAGAAAGGACTCATCAAGCCATGAAAAGACCGAGAGAACCTTACATGCATATTAAGTGAAAGAAGCGAATCTAAAAACCCTGTTATTTTTCTTTTGGCCATGCCATCCACCACACGGCGGTATCTTAGTTCTCTGACCAGGCCCCGCAGTGAAAGTGCCAAGTCCTAACCGCTGGAATGCCAGGGGATTCCCTGAAAAAATCTGTTTCCTGATATGAATGGTAGTTACACAGATTTTTGCTTTGTAGGAATTAACTAGACTGTTGAACATTTTTTGAGTTCTTTTGTATAACCCACATTTTAAAAGTCAAACATAAAAACACCAACACTACTAGAGAGAAATGAACAACTAAATTCATGACTAAAAAACAGGGTAAAAAAAACATGCTATCCTTCTGTGAGAAGCCACTGATTAGGTTTTCCAGGTAGGTTTTTAAAATAAAGAAAAAGCAAGTAACTTACAAAAGAAGGTTGGCACACAATAAAAAGGAAAACAATAGCTTGTCCTTCTCGAATAGCGATCGGCATATGTTACAATATAAGTTGTATGTAAAGTGGTCATTTAAATATCTTAGGCGCTTTTCCAAAATTTTGGATTTGTTACTGAAAGGTTAAAAAAAAGGAAAATATATTGAGTCAAGTAAAGCTAAGAAAAAATCAGTTACACATGAATTAACATACAAGTTTTATTTTATCAAAATAACGAGTTAAAAACATGGAACTACACACACACACACACACACACATACACACACACGAGTGCATATAAAAAAATGGTGAAATCTGAATAAGCTCTCTGGATTGTACCAATGTAAATTTTCTGGTTATGATACTGTACTATAGCTATAGAAGATGTTATCATTGGAAGGGAACCTACATTCACTATTGGTGGAAATGTAAATTGGTACAGCCATTATGAAAAACAGCACAGAGGTTTCTCAAAAAAATTAAAAATAAAACTACCATACAATCCAGCGATTCCACTTCTGAGTATTTAGCCCTAAAAAACTCCAAAAAACACAAACTCAAAAGATATGCATACCCAGAAAGAGATGGCAACCCACTCCAGTGTGCTTGCCTGGAGAATCCCAGGGATGGGGGAGCCTGGTGGGCTGCCGTCTATCGGGTCGCACAGAGTCGGACACGACTAAAGCGACTTAGCAGCAGCACCAGCAGCATGTTTACAGCAGCATTATTGTTTTTCTAACTGAAGTATAGTTGAAGTACAGCACAGTAATTCAGATACATACACTTCTAAAAATGTTTCCAAAGTGGACGCACTATATTACATGAGGGTTCTGATGACTTCATATCCTCGTCGACTTGCTATTGACATTTATGTCAATTCTTCAGCTTGAATATCCTCCATCATGTAGGGTGAGTTAATTCAAATTCCAAATCCCAGCTGGGGAAGCTTAGGGATTTCAATCACTCAGGAAAGACTGTTCTACCAAGAGCCCATGTAGAACACATACGCTAGGCTCAAATCATATTCTTTTTCTACTAAACGAGTTGCTTAATATCAGACATTTTAAAAAATACTTTAAAAATATTATCTTTTAATTCTCAAAAGAACTCTTGAAGGTAGGTGCTATTATTATCCCTATTTTACAGATAAGGAAAATTGAGGCAATTACAAAAAAGTTAACTGTCTTGCCTATATTCATGTAGCTATTTAACTGAAATTAAATCCCTTGGAAGAACTGAAATTTAATCCCTTACTCCAGTCTAATTCCAAGATCTGTGTACATTCATTAATTGGTTAAAGTGAAAACATCTAGCAAACAATTAGAAATGTGGAGCTGAAACTTCTTAGGGACCTCAGGGCTAGAGGAAGATAAACTGGAGTTGCTAGCAAAGACAGGTTATTGCCTTAGCAAAATACTTAAAGGAAATGTGGGGAAAGGACTAAAGCTAATCCCTCTATGCTTCAATCTTGAGTAGGAGTGAAATAAAACTTAGAATAGAAGAGAGGTCTGCTTGCTTGCTTTCTCTTTCTTCCTTTCCTTCCTTGCTCCCTCCCTTCTTCCCTTTCTTCCTCCCTTCCTTCCCCTCCTTCCTTCCTTCTTTCCTTCACTTATTCCTTCATTCCTTCACTTTCCCATATTTTGTAATGGTCAATAATGAACATGTATTATATAAATAATAAGAAAAGTTATATATTTTCAATAGAAAGGATGGTGAAAATACAACCTAGGGAGAATGAATGACGCTAGAGAATGTTTACCTGTCATGAATAGAGTTGATATAAAGGTTCACAAACCAGATGAGAGAGTACTGGTACATGGGGTCGATGTTAGCCAGGTCTGCAATGCTAAAGAATAACACTGATGAATGTTTAGCAATAGGTCTATAACCTTCTCGAGACTCTGCTATTTTGAGTTCTGTTTTTTCTGCAATCTGGAAGAAGAGAAAAATCAAGATGAAGACATAGGAGATGTGTTTTAATTATATATATTTCATACAATGAAATTTATATTAAAAATACCCCCTAAGTTAATGACAAAATTATAGGGGCATGGATTACATGAAAGGGCTTTATTATGCAAACATCTATAAAGAAAGAAAGGGAAAGAAAGGAAGTAAAGAACTAGGGAGAGAGGGAAGAGAACAAAGAAAGAGTGGAAAGAAGGAAAGTAAAAGAAAGAAAAATATCTTTACAGATCAAAGGTGTAACTACCCGTATCAATTATCTCTTTCTTATTTGAGGAAGACAAAGCTGTCAATCTTTCCTTATTCTTTGCCTTAATCTGATGTGTATCTACTATTGTCACTCACCCTCTTTCAAACCTAGACAGCATACTAAAAAGCAGAGACATCACTTTGCCAACAAAGTTCCATATAGTCAAAGCCTATGATTTTGCTAGTATTCACATATGTGTGGGAGAGGTGGACCGTAAAGAAGGCTGAGTGCCAAAGAACTGATGCTTTCAAATTGTGGTGCTGGAGAAGATTCTTGAGAGTCCCTTGGACAGCTAGGAGATCAAATCTGTCAATCCTAAAGGAAATCAATCCTGAATCATTGGAAGGACTGATGCTGAAGCTGACGCACCAGTGTTTAGGCCATCTGATGTGAAGAGCCGACTCATTAGAAAAGACCCTGATGCTATGAAAGATTGAGGACGAGAGAAGAAGAGGGTGACAGAGGATGAGATGGTTGAATGGCATCGCCAACTCAATGGACATTTGAGAAAATGAGTTTGAGAAAACTCAGAGAGATAGGGAAGGACAGGGAAGCATGGTGTGCTACAGTCTATGTAGTGGCAAAGAGTCCAACACGACTTAGTGACTGAACACCCTCTTTTATTTTAATAGGTCAGAGACAGAAGGAGAAGGAGAGAGAGAGAAAGTATGTATATACGTGTATGGTTTAAGGCACCAACATGTTACCAGAACCCAGCACAAAGTCTAGCGAAGCAAGAATTTGGAAGTATTTGTTGGCTGTTTGTTTGTTGTTCTTGTTACATTAAGAACATCTTTTTTTTTTTTCAGTGAGATTCTCATAATTTTAGCTTTTTTCTAATAGGGGTATAGATAGATATTCAATCTCTAAAAGAAAAAAAATTTCTTTAAGACAACAGTTATTCCAATGACAACTCAGTATGATACATTGATATTCTATAGGAAAAACATACAGAGCACTTTTCCAACCCACTCTCCCTTCTTTGGACATGCTATCCACAAACTCTGCTGAATTTATACTGAATGATCCTGTTTTCAGCTGATTCAATCAGGTGGTAGGCACAGAACCAGACCCAATATTAGCTAATACATTTTCCCTCCAGAGAATTAGATCTTCAGGAGCATCAAAAACTGAAATCAGGTGGTGCTCAGCCTTAGAGCTAAAAGGCAGTGGTATCAGAGTTGGTTTCTATGTGCAAGATAAAAGTACAAAGTAACAGTATAGAAGTTTTACAGAAAAGAACTTGGTCTCCAGATGGAGCAGAATGAAGCATGTATGAGGACCACAGAACCTTAGAGAAAAGGAGAGACAAAGAGCAGAGAAATTTAACACTTTTCCTTCATTCCTGAGGCCTACATGTACTTCCTACAATTGGGAAAATAAAATATCCCCAATTTGAGTGGGTTTGTGTTCCTTACAAGCAAACTTTCCCCCAAATTACAGTATAACTACAACTAAAAGTAAGTTTTGAAGCTCCATCTTGACTATAAGTAAAACAAAGTTATCAACAATGGAAATGAATGATATCTTTACAAAAGAAAGTATGATCTTAATATTCTCATTTAAATCTTCTGTTATTTAACCCTTAACTTTTCAGCCAAGTACTATTTACCACTGCAGTGATCAATGCAAAAAAAATGATTACTTTTCAGTGATCAGTACAAAGAAATAGAGGAAAACAATTAAATGGGAGAGACTAGAGATCTCTTCAAGAAAATTAGAGATACCAAAGGAACATATCATGCAAAGATGGGCACAATAAAGGACAGAAATGGGATGGACCTAACAGAAGCAGAAGATACTAAGAAGAGGTGGCGAGAACTATACTAAAAAGAACTTTATGATCCAGATGACCACAATGGTGTGATCACTCGCCGAGAGCCAGTCATCCTGGAGTCTGAAGTCGAGCGGACTTTAGAAAGCATCACTACAACTAGTGGAGGTCATGGAATTCCAGGTAAGCTATTTCAAGTCCTGAAAGATGATACTGTTAAAGTGCTGCACTCAATAGGTCAGCAAATTTGGAAAACTCAGCAGTGGCCATAGGATTGGAAGAGGTCAGTTTTCATTCCAATTCCAAAGAAAGGCAATGCCAAACAATGTTCAAACTACTGCACAATTGCACTCATCTCACATGCTAGCAAAGTAATGCTCAAAATTCTCCAAGCCAGGCTTCAACAGCATGTGAATTAAGAACTTCCAGATGCTCAAGCTGGATTTAGAAAAGACAAAGGAGCCAGAGATCAAAATGCCAACATCTGTTGGATCATCAAGAAAGCAAGAGAGTTCCACAAAGACATCTCCTTGACTGTGCCAAAGCCTTTGATTGTGTAGATCACAACAAAATGCAGAAAATTCCTAAAGAGATGGGAATACCAGACTGCCTGACCTGCCTCTTGAGAAATCTGTATGCAGGTCAGGAAGCAACAGTTAGAACTGGACATGGAACAACAGACTGGTTCCAAATAGGAAAAGGAATACGTCAAGGCTGTATATTGTCACCCTGCTTATTTAACTTATATGCAGAGTACATCATGTGAAATGCGGGACTGGATGAAACACAAGCTGGAATCAAGACTGCCAGGAGAAATATCAATAACCTCAGATATGCAGATGATACCACCCTTATGGCAGAAAGTGAAGAGGAACTGAAGAACCTCTTGATGAAAGTGGAAGAGGAGAGTGAAAAGCTGACTTGAAACTCAAATGAGGTGACTCATTTGAAAAGACCCTGATAGGGGAAAGATTGAGGGCAGGAGGAAAAGGGGACAACAAAAGATGAGATGGTTAGATGGCATCACCGACTCAATGGACATGAGTTTGGGTAGGCTTCGGGAGTTGCTGTTGGACAGGAAGGCCTGGCGTGCTGCAGCTCATGGGGTTGCAAAGAGTCGGACACAACTGAGCGACTAAACTGAATTGAAAACTCAACATTTGAAAAACAAAGATCATGGCATTCAGTCCCATCACTTCATGGCAAATAGATGGGGAAACAGTGGAAAAAATGAGAGACTTTATTTTCTTGGGCTCCAAAATCACTGCAGATGGTGACTGCAGCCATGAAATTAAAAGATGCTTGTTCTTTGGAAGGAAAGTTATGACCAACCTAGACAGCATATTAAAAAGCAGATATAGTACTATGCCAACAAAGGTCCCTCTAGTCAAACCTGTTTTTCCAGTAGTCATGTATGGATGTAAGAGTTGGACTATAAAGAAAGCTGAGTGCCCAAGAATTGATGCTTTTGAACTATGTTGTTGGAGAAGATTCTTGAGAGTCCCTAGGACAGCAAGAAGATCCACCCAGTCCATCCTAAAGGAAATCAGTCTTGAATATTCATTGGAAGGACTGATTCTGAAGCTAAAACTCCAATACTTGGGGCCACCTGATGGGAAGAACTGACTCACTGGAAAAGACCCTGATGCTGGGAAAGATTGAAGGCAGGAGGAGAAAGGGACATCAGAGGATGAGATGGCTGGATGGCATCTCCAACTCAATGGACATGAATTTGAGTAAACTCCAGGAGTTGGGGATGGACAGGGAGGCCTGGCATGCTACAGTCCATGAGGTGGCAAAAAGTCGGACATGACTGAGCTACCGAACCAAACTGAACTGAACCATTTATCATTAACAGTAACAGTAAGCAAAAACATTTAACAAATATTGTTGTTATTTTTGAAGAGTAAATAATAATTTAACTCAGGTTCCAAGGCTTGCTCTATAGTATATATTTTTTTCTCTATAGTATATTTATAAGTAGTGTTACATTTACATATACTTGAACCCTTAGTATGAACACATAGAGATTTTTTTATTATCATTAATAACCTAAAATCAAACAATTTGTTATTTTCTAACAAATAAACATTGTGAGCATATGATGTGAAAAAACTGGTGTGAAATTCGCTAAGAGGAGAATTTATTATCTGTGAAAATTTCCTGATATTTATATATATTATATATTTATATAGTTATATTTATATATACTTCCCTAGAATCCACTAGACTATATTTCAGTCATGATGACTTTTGTGGGAGGAAACTTCTGGAACCTATAGAACAAATCCTTAAATTTTCACTTGTGTTTGTTTAATCTTACAGTTTGGGATAAAAAGGAAAGGTGGGTTTTAGACTACGTACAAAGACTTGCTGTGAAGATGTGTTTTCTGACGTTGAGTGGGTGGAATAGAAGTCATGGCCAGATACGGAGCAAGTTTTGAATCAAAATATATAGTGATTTCTAAATTCTGTTTGTAAAGATCAGTGAGATCCAGTCAAAAAGACGTGATTAAATTTCTCTTTGTAAGATAAAGCATTTGAACAAATAAATATTGATATCTACTTTCCTCTTTGAGCCTAATAGAAAATAAGCTGATTAATGCTTCCTGTCTTTTCTTTCACTTTGAAAAAACAAGTGGTGAGAGGAAAGTGAGGAATGGTTTCTGTTCTAATAGACAGTAATTGGGAAGGTAGACATTATCGAATATCTCAGCCATGGTCCCCAGATGAGAGGTTACTCTAAGACACTACTCCTTTTGGCTCTCTTGAAATGAAAAACACAAGCACAAAACAAAACAGTACCCCCAAAGAGAGTCACTGCCATCACGTTCACATAAAACTAAACCCATCCCAAAGGGAAGTCCTCTACCCCAAAACTGGGGTGAGTGAGGTAGGGTGCAAACAGAAGGATGCCGAGCAATTAGTGAAATTTCTACTTAGGATTCTTTTTATTTTTTAATTACCCCAATACTAAAGATATATTTAGTTCATTGGGTGGGCTAAAGAGGATAGAAGGGTCTGAAAATCCTTAAAGTAAGCCTACTGAAGTCAATCTGTATTATCATTTCATTGTGTAAACTTGGGGCTTAACTACTTTTTCTGGGCCCTACTTTTCTCAACTATGAAATGCTAAAATGACTAATAGCTAAGGCCCCTTTAACCTGTAACACTAGGATTATATTTTTTTAAGACAATATAAAAATACCATTTGAAAAAATTAAAAAATAAAAATACCATTTGGCTATGTTAGATTAATTTGCAACAAGTATGCTATTGTGTGAGTTTTCCTTCCTCCACCTGCTGCTCCCAACTCTCATACCTCCTCCCTCTCAGATGACAAGGCAACACCAGAAGAACATCCTCATTAGGTCCTAGAGCCACTTACTGTCCAAATAACCAGCAATAACCTCATACATCTTAAGTTCTAACTAGGAACTTAAGCAAGCCAAGTTCTCAAACTGAAGTTTTAGTTGAGGAGTCAATCAAAACTTGAATGAACCTGACTAGCTTACCCTACCTATGGAACAACAAAAATTATACTAAAACTTTTTTTCACTCCAAATGTATCTCTTCTATTTATAAGTACCACATAGATGACACAGGTTTTGAATGATTCAACACTAAGAGATATTCTCATGAGTTTAAAACTAGTTTATATGCTGTGGTATTTTATGAATTATTTTCCTCTTCCCATGAGCCTACTATAGCACTTTACTTAGGAAGGGGGAGCAAACTGGACTCCAAAGAATCAAAAAATTTTCTAGGATTCTTTTTTTACCTGTTGTTTCTTGGTTATCTCATTGGACATCAATTTAGCAGAGTCTAAGATTTTAATCGCACTTTCATCTTCTAAAATGTTTCCTTCTGAAGATGATAATGTTTCTAAAATGTTTTTCTCTATATCTTTCAGCTGTTTCTTATTAGCTGCAGACTGAAGAATAAGAGCATTTCGTTCCTCTTCTAACTCTGGTCTAAAAAGATAAAAACACATTTGATCTAAATTTGTAGTATTTAATCTAAATATTAGACCTTACAATTTTCTAGGCATTTAAATATAACAATTTTGTAGACACGTAACACAAAGTAAGATGATTAGCCTCTTTACCTTAAGGAAAAAATATTTCCATGAAAATGATAATTTGAGAAATTCAAGCAAAAACAAAGCATTGATTATAAATATGTAAAATGCAGCAATAATATATACTATGTTAAGTCTAAAAATAAGTTTATCCATATGGCTTAGCTCATTGTGTGAGAATAAGAACTGGAAAAGACACTCAGAATATGAAACTTCTATTCCTTGGCTTAATCATATTCAGTCTCATTTTCATCATCTCTTCTACAATAGCAGACACAGAAAAGATGACTCATCATACAACTGGCTCAAAGTAAAAGATTGAATTGGCACTTAATACCTTAACAAAGATGGTATGAAACTTCAAATAACATAATTCATGTTATAGAATATGTTATGACTTGGTTCTGTCTTAGATGTTATGCAAGTGGGATAAATACTGAAAATAACTAAAGTACCTTATGGTACATATTTTCACTTATAATTTGATTTCATTTAATTGACTACTTGATAGTGTTATATTAATCTTCAAGCTGAGTCAAAGATTTCCTTCTGGAAGCAATTCTTTTTTTTTTTAATAGTTATTTATTTGGCTGTGCTAGGTCTTAGTTGTGGCATATGGGATTTAGTTCCCTAACCAGGGATAAAAGATGGGCCTGCATTGGGAGCTTACAGTCTTAGCCACTTTAAGGGAAATCCCAGAAAGCAATTCTTTACTAGTAGCCCTTTCAGGGATCATTAATATTTTTCTCATTAACAAAAAAATAACACATGCTAGTAATGGAAAAATACATAAAGAAAATAATGAGTTATCCATAATCTTACCACTCCTAAGGATTACCACTATTAATATTCTGGTATATTCTTTCTCAATCTTTTTATCATATATATGGATATCCATTCATGTATTAACTTTTGAAAAACAAATTATCCCTATCATGTATAGTTTTATATCCTGCTTTTTCATTCTTGTCCTAAGTATTTTCTTATTTCATTAATATTCTGTATATGTCTTTGAACACATTTCTGATTTTGTCCAAAACATACATTTCAAGAAATGAAATTTTTTGTTTCAAACAATCAGATACAAGTCAAAAGTCATGGCTGCTGCTCCTGCTGCTAAGTCGCTTCAGTCGTGTCCGACTCTGTGCGTCCCCATAGACGGCAGCCCACCAGGCTCCCCCGTCCCTGGGATTCTCCAGGCAAGAACACTGGAGTGGGTTGCCATTTCCTTCTCCAATGCATGAAAGTGAAAAGTGAAAGCGAAGTCGTTCAGTTGTGTCCGACTCCTAGCGACCCCATGGACTGCAGCCTACCAAGCTCCTCTATCCATGGGATTTTCCAGGCAAGAGTACTGGACTGGGGTGCCATTGCCTACTCAGAAAAGTCATGGCACATCACCTAAATCCTATTACCCATACTAAAAGCCCAATATAACATGGTTGGCTTATAACTTATTTATTATAGAACAATTATTTTAAAGAATTCTGTATTTATTTAATTTATAATGACAAAGGAAATCAAACCAGTCCATCCTAAAAGAAATCAATCCTGAATATTCAC
The DNA here is from genome assembly GCF_016772045.2 of Ovis aries. Taxonomy (NCBI): domain Eukaryota; kingdom Metazoa; phylum Chordata; class Mammalia; order Artiodactyla; family Bovidae; genus Ovis; species Ovis aries. The sequence continues at coordinate 43,888,057 of NC_056072.1, read as the reverse complement.
TGGAAGGACTGATGCTAAAGCTAAAGCTCCAGTACTTTGGCCACCAGATGTGAAGAGCCAACTCATTAAAAAAGACCCTGGTGCTGGGAAAGACTGAAGGCAGAGGAGAAGAGGGCAGCAGAGAATGAGTTAATTAGATAGCATCACTGACTCAGTGGACATGAATTTCAGCAAACTCCAGGAGATAGTGAAGGACAGGCAAGCCTGGCGTGCTGCAGTTCACGGGATCGCGAAGAGTGGGACACAACTTAGCGACTGAACAACAACAATAAAATTTAGACAAGGATTCAGAATAATCACACAACAAAAGTATTCAGTTCAGTTCAGTTCAGTCACTCAGTCGTGTCCGACTCTTTGCAACCCCATGGACTGCAGCACACCAGGCCTCCCTGTCCATCACCAACTCCTAGAGTTTACTCAAATTCATGTCCATTGAGTCGGAGATGCCATCCAGCCATCTCATCCTCTGTTGTCCCCCTCTCCTCCCACCTTCAATCTTTCCCAGCATCAGGGCTTTTCCAAGGAGTCAGTTCTTCACATCAGGTGGCCAAAGTTGCCATGATGATCATCTTTGCCATGATCAACAAAGATGCCATGATCTTAGTTTTCTGAATGTTGAGCCTCAGGCCAACTTTATGGCCTACAAATATTCTTTCTAGACTATCTGAAAGTATCTAAGAAAATACATACCTCTCCTTTGCAACAACAATACCAAGTAATTGATCTTCAAGTCCTTCTGGAGTTATCATGAAATTGAGCAAAGATACCTTTGTAGCCAGCTCTGGCATATAATGTGGATTTCTCAACTTTGTGGTGATATAAAACTTGAAATCAAAGGAATACTCAATAATGACCTCACCAAGTCTGATGCAATCAATGCCACCTGTATTTCAGATAAAAATGCATAATAAATAAGCCAAAGTTACATAGCCCTTCCCCTTCTGTTAAAACCCATCCTAGGTTATAAGTAAAACGTTATAAAGTAATTTCAAACAGAATACAAGTGTTGCAAAAGCCACAGACACAGAGGCAAGTAAGCAATTATACAGCATGAATCATTAATTCTGGGGTAATATATGTTTTTTCTGGTTGTCATGGAGCCTTCTAAATTAAGATTCCTTTTGATCTTACTTCCTCTATTAATTTTCAATAATGGTTCCAAAATTATTTATGTATGACTAAAGCTCTTAAAGTACTAGAGTTTGACAGAGAAAAAATTTTATAAGCAGAAAGATATACAAGGGGGACAATGTTTACCTAAAGTCAACTCTGGTCCACATTAACCATTACTATTCATAGTAATGGACTTTGTGTGGTCCTTGGTCATAAGATAAAGGAATTTCAGGCTGGATGCAACTTCTGTATGTTCTCTACAGAACAATCTAAATAACCGTGACTAAGGCAATCAAAGGAAGGCAAGGTATTTATTTTAGAATATCTGATACTTGTTCAAATTTCCTTTCATGCATAACAATGACACAGAAGTTCTGCATTATTAAGATTATTATTAAAATTATGTATTAGTCTTCTTCCCGCAAAGATAAGCCTCAAAGATAATCCAATCATCTTCAGTTTTAGCAACTAATATCAATTGACTTCTACCTTGTTTGAAAGTTTGTCTAAGTAGCAAAGGTTCCAATGATGGATCCAGTTCTTCACCAACATTTTCTAATAGAAGTGGAGTTCCAAACTGAATACAGTTTTCCAGTGTTCTCATATAGTCTGCATCTGATAGCTTAATAACACTAAGCTGATTTTCTTTCTCAGAGTTTTTGATCCACTTATTGGCTTGACCCTGGGGGTCAATCATTAAAGGCCTAAAATATAATAAGAAAAATTTTAGGGGAATAAATAGATGTTGAGATTTATCTAATATTATATAAGTTAAATAATAAATATCAGCATCAACCTGTACAAAGTGTTTCATATACATTTTCAGGATAAATCTTCACAAAAGTTCTGTGAGGAAAAGGAAAATGGAGTTTCATTCTCATTTATTTTTGAAATGAAGAAATTAAGTACTTTGCCCAAGGTTTTAAGGTTAAGAAACTAGTTTAATGTCAGAAGTAGGATCTTATGAATGTGTAAGCTGTGCTCTTTCCAATTTAACACATGGTCTTCATAGTAATTATAACACATATCATCTGTTAATATAATATGAAAAATAATCCTATGTATCAGATAAGAATTTAAAATAAAAGATCTACTGGCCTATAATGGATTTCCTTAAGTTATGAGTAGAACCATAAACTAAGTTTCCAAGTTTAGTCTAGTATATATTTGAGATCTATTTAGGAAATTTTTTCTATGTAAGTATGGTAAAAGACTTTGTGTTCAACATACAATTCATAGTTTCAGAGAATCAATTAAATGAGGTGCTTTCCTCTTCCTCCATGATGATACTGACTATCCTGAGTTCCTTTTGTATTCAGTACAATGCATTAAATTATTTTTTTATATTAACATTAATACAGAAAGGGGAATTTTCACTTCATATTACTTTGGCTTTCCCAGACATTCTCCTTCTATTTCAACAATTTCTAGGGATAAACACCCCCTTTCCCTTAGCCTAAAAATAAGCTCTTTCAATCAACTAATCCCAGATAACTCTGTTCTTTTATTTTCTTTCCTTTCCAAAAGACAAAACAATTCAACAACAGCTGTATGGTTGTCTTCTTTCTCCACTCAAATTGTGCTGAAATCCTATTGAAAACACAAGCAGTCCAGATATCAGTTAAAATTTACTTTGCTCTCACAGCAAGCAGATGAAAAGTGTTTTGGAAATGAGAAAGTTATTTTGCACACAATTGTTTAAAAGTTGCTAGTAGTTAGACAAGATGCTTTTAGTACCTTTCAAAGTCCTATTTAAAGGAACATTTTTTCCCCTCCTTTAAAAAAAAAAATTTATTTTTTATTTATTTTTTAAAAAGTAGGCTAATTACTTTATAATACTGTAGTGATTTTTGCCATACATTGATATAACTTTATTATTGGAAAAAAATATGGTATTTGTTCATTCCCCTACAAAAAGTAATAATTTCTATAAATTAAGTTTTTCTAATGCTTATGTTCAACTCAATGGACATGAGTTTGAGTGGACTCTGGGAGTTGGTGACCAACAGGGAGGCCTGGTGTGCTGCAGTCCATGGGGTCTCAAAGAGTCAGACACAACTGAGCAACTGAACTGAGCTGACTGAATGCTTATCTTGGTAATACCTAAATCAATCAATGTTCTCAGTAATGCAATAATTAGAGATCTTATTTTTCTAAAAGAAATCCAACTCCTACTTAATGCAATTTTATGTATTACAAATACAATTGGAAAGCTGAGTTGTGTCTATCCGAAAAATAAGGCCATGCAGGGTTTTGTGTTCCATGTGTACCTGACTGTAGGTATGAGAGTAATACTCATCTATGTTTGAGATCCAAAAGCAGGGCAGTCTAAAGAAAAAATCATTATTGATTTATGCTTCTAACAGCGGTAGTAATTTTGGGGAAAACATAGCTTTGCTGTTAAGTAGCCAGTGTTGTATTAGTAAACAATAATAAAGTAGACACAGTAAGTATTTTCATTGTGGTTAAAAAGTAAGCAAAGTCAGAATTTGAGATATAGATACTAAAATGAGGTATTTGAAGAAAATAATTATTTTTAAAAACTAACAGTTACTGAGCACTTATCACATGCAGTAAAATGAAAGAATAAACAATTTTAAACTCTGCTACAGTAAGGGCTTCCCTGGCAGCTCAGAGCGTAAAGCGTCTGCCTGTAGTGCAGGAGACCCGGGTTCAATCCCTGGGTCAGGAAGGTCCCCTGGAGAAGGAAATGGCAACCCACTCCAGTATTCTTGCCTGGAAAATTCCACGGATGGTGGAACCTGGTAGGCTACAGTCCATGGGGTCACAAAGAGTCAGACACGACTGAGCAACTTCACTTTCACTTTCAAGAGAGAAAATGAGAGAGAAATATTTGACTCCAAATATCCTGATACCAGAGTCTGCACTACTCTTAACCACTGTGTAATATTATAAACAGACAAACCTTTAGAAATTATGAGCAAGCACAAGAAGAATTAATAATCAACTATAGTTCCAGCAGCATGAGTGGCTAAGTAACCAGTAGAGCTCCTTCTGCTACCAAGTACTGGTGGATAAAACATGACATTTCAAAAATACATAGGTGACATACATTTGAACTATACATACATAAGGACAGAAAAACACAGGTGCCAGAAAAATAGCTTTGTATGTGTGAGCTGGAATGACAGCTAGCGTTGGGGAGAGTGTCAGTACTAAGAACTTAAGGGCTCCTTGAGCCCATATGTAGCAGGAAAGTAAAACTGAAATCCCTATATTAAGCTTAAACCCACAGAAGTCTTCATGAATCATAGAAAAAATCCAACTCTATTCATAAGGAGACACGAAAGAAATGTTCTGATTCTTGTCTCATCTTCAGCTTGGAAAAAGTTCTCTGAGAACCTGTAACCATGGGTCAATAGTTTATGCAGGTTCAAGGGGCAAGTTTATACTATGTACATGATACAGGAAATTCCAGCTGGGAAATTTACATATATTGAGCCAAGAACACTGGTATGAATCCTGGAAAAAGTAAGGACAAAATATACATTGTAGCTGGGGCAAGAGCAAAAGAAAAACTCAACCCTTGGAGGAGAGGTAGAAAAATGTCTTTGGCTAAAACATACCTTTACCAACCTTCACTAAGCAGATATCCCTTAACTCTAGGAGAGGGTGTGAAACTCCTGTTCAAGATCAAACAAGGCAGAATGCAAACTTAGCTGTCACAGGGAGGAGGGCCAGCAGGCTGAAAATATCCTACACCGAAGGCCCAATATGCACAGGGCCTTCCTAAGACTAGGAAATCAGAGTAACAGACAACTCTCACTTTGCCCCCAAAACAGCCTAACGTGGAGTACTGAGCAAAAGCAATCCACCTCTAGGGGAACAACAAAAATAGAGAGAGACCCTCTGTGTCATGGGCATTCAGGAACAGCTGAAAGTTGAAGGTAAAACTCTAACACTGAGAAAAACACTCCAGAAAGCTATCCCTCATTCTCAGCATAGAACCATGGTTAGATTAAGTTGACACCACTGGTCCCCTGAACTTTACAAGAGTAACAACAAAACCCAAACCTAGTTCAACTGATGATTAGACTGACTCAAATCTCTGTTCTAATGGAGCGACAGAAGAAGAAGCATGCCCATTTCCAGGAGTTAATACCATTAAGCTCAGTTCCTGCTATTAGACTGAAAATATCTTGCATTCAATCAAATATTATGAGACATTTAAATAAGCATGGGAAAAAAAACTCAAAACATTCTCAAGAGACAAAAGAAACTAACAGAAACAGCCTCAAAGATGACACAAACATGGGAAATGTATGTAGTTTTTAAATAACTGTGATTAAAATGTAAAAGAGCCAGTGAAAAAAGTGGATGACATGCCTCAAGAGACGATCTTCAGCACAGAGATGAACTATAAGGAAGCATTAAATGGAAATGCTAGAGATAAAAAATGTCAATGGGCTGCATAGACTCAATACAACTAAGGAGACAGTCAATTAATACAGTTATGAACTTGAAGATAGTTTTATAGAAATTATCCAATCTGAAACTCAAAGGCTCACAAATGTAAGTTTTCTTCCCAGAAAGAGAAAAGGGATAAAATGAAGTAGATCTGAGAAGCTCAAAGAACCTCAGTCAGGAGAACTACAAAGATGAACACACACACACTCCAATATACTAATACATCACAATCAAACTGCAGGCAACTAAAAACAGAAAGAAAAGAAAAGAAAACAAAACTGAAGGCTGTCAGAGGAAAAAGGTTACAGAAAAAGGAACTAAAATTGGAGCAGGCTTATCAGAAACTACGCAGTCTAAAAACAATGGAGTGACATCTTTAAAGGAAAAAAAGCAAAACCAGAAGAATCCAAAAACTGTCAACTCAGAATTCTAAACCCAGCAAAAAATATCTTTCAAAATGAAGATGAAATAAATAAAAAAGCTGACTGAATTAATTGCAATAGACCTGTACACCAAAAATGTTGAAAAATATTTGCCAGGCAGAAAAAGTATGAAATCATATAGAAACATAAAAAAAAATAAAGAAGTCTAAGGGAATTTCCTGGTGGTTCAGTAGTTAGGACTTGGAATTTCACTGTCATGACCTAGGTTCAGTTCATGGTTGGGAAACTGAGTGACTACAAGCCATGCAGTGCAGCCAGAAAAAAAAAAACAAACTCAAAAAGTCTTAAAATGGAAAAAAAAATGAACTTAAACATAAAAGAAATTTTCTTATATTTAATCACTCTACTATAATTACTGTCTAAAGTAAAAATAGTAACAATGTGTTATGGGATTCATGGCATGAAAAATAAAATAAACAATAACAGCACAATAAATAGGGGAAAGACATTTGAACTGCACTGTTGAAAGATTCTTATATTACATGTGTAGTAATATATTGTTATTTGAAAATATCACAGTTTATAATATACATCTCTAATTTCTGTGTTTGAGTGTTTCCTGCAGAGGTATGGATCAGTAATGGCCTGCAGGGGCTCTGGGTGCAGCAGACCTGGGCATGGCATAAGCCCTCTTGGAGGGGGTCGCCATTAACACCACCACAGAGCTGCCAGAACTTACACAGGACTGGAGAAACAGACTCTTGGAGGGCACAAACAAAACCTTGTGTGCACCAGGACCCAGGAGAAAGGAGCAGTGACCCCATAAAAGACTGACCCAGACTTGCCCATGAGTGTCCAGGAGTCTCCGGGTGGAGGCATGGGTCGGCAGTGGCCTGCTGCAAGGTCGGGGGCACTGAGTGCAGCAGTGCATGCGTGGGACCTTTTGAAGGAGGTTGCCATTATCATTACCCCTACCATAGTTTGGCCCCAGATGGGAAACAATGGGAACAGTGAGAGACTTTATTATTTTGGGCTCCAAAATCACTGCAGATGATGACTGCAGCCATGAAAATAAAGACGCTTGCTCCTTGGAAGAAAAGCTATGACCAACCTAGACAGCATATTAAAAAGCAGAGACATTACTTTGCCAACAAGTTCCCTCTAGTCAAACCTGTTTTTCCAGTAGTCATGTATGGATGTGAGAGTTGGACTATAAAGAAAGCTGAGTGCCCAAGAATTGATGCTTTCGAACTGGGTTGTTGGAGAAGACTCTTGAGAGTCCCTAGAACAGCAA